>NW_024044348.1:1782869-1938192 GCF_014851395.1 Micropterus salmoides
CGCTTGTCTTGCTTTTGTTCATCTGCTTCTCCCACACGCTGCATCCAGCGTAGTCTGCGTGGCTGATCGACATCCCCCTCCTGTGACCCAGGGTTTGACTTTTCAGAGCCAGTGAGCAACAGACTTTCAAAATAAAATTCTAAATAAATTTTAAAAATAAAAACTGCCTTAACGTGCGATAAAATAATTGTCGGCGTTAATGAATTAATGCGTTTATGCAATAATAATGCGTTAACTTGCCCAGCCCTAATTTCATGGTGTAGTTAGCAGTTGCAATATAGTCTCTGAAAAGCTGTTGACACTAAACTTTCCAACCAAATTCAGCCGTTTTAACCTAGATGCCCAGACGTCTTTTTGTAGGGCTGTACCCAAATCAGCTCTCAAGAGTCTGCAGTTTTTACTGAATATCTGACTTCTACCTCTCAGCTCTCAAATATAACAGCAGACGAGGGTTCAAAAGTACTTTGGCCCACTTTACTAACATTCAGGACATCAGAGCAGCCTTTCTCTATTTCACTTATAGCGTTTTTGTAGTTGGGTCAGTTTGAGATAAGAAATATTTATTGCCTGTAGCTAAAAACAAAAGCGCAGGGATTCCGCTAACAAAATGAGATTAGACTCAGGGGCTTCTTGACTAATGATTTGATCATCGACATTTAGGGGGCTTTTGACATGCACCTCCAATTCCATTTGAAAACTTGATGTATAAATTAATTTAGGGTTAGAGACACAAACAACGACAGCATTAATCCTGTTCAAATGTTCTAACACAACGTATGTTTACGCTTAGCTGACAGTGACGACGGGTGACAGATCAGTAGAGTTTTTGGTCATTCAGTTTGGAGCACTTGTTGTTTTTCTTCCACTACAAAGATCTGCTTGGATTATGGAATGAGAACAAGAGCTGCCGTCTGCTGCAGCTTTCCCACCACATGCTGCTGTAGTCGCTCTCTGGTAAAGGATGGGGGTGATCTTAGGCTCTCACTGACCTACATTTTTCTGACCCTCAGTGTGAAAGTTTGTCTCCTTTTGTTCATTTCCATGAATAACTTTAGAGTTTGGCGTTTGCTATTGTGCATTTTCAGCCATTCGAGCCTTGCTGACATTCATACTTAAGTTCGTTTTTGGTTTGCTCAATTTTACACTACCAGAAGGTTGTTGGGTTTTTTTTGCAGACCAATCCTGCCTTTTAATTATTAAGCCAATAAATTAGAACATAAAATGTACTTGTAGTTGTAGTTTAGTTATCTAGTGTTCCTTTCTGCAATAAGTCAATTTGAGCAGCGCAGCCGGTTCCTATATGAATCACAGATTTTATATTAAAGAGTGAGTCTCATGTCTCCTTTTTCAAAAAAAACAAACACACCCTCATACCTCCTTTTTTCCAATTCCTCCCAGTCCCTGAGTGAGTCGAGCTAAACCAGTTTTCACAACAAAATATTGTACAGCAGAAACAGGGATAAAGCTTGAAAGATCATTTATCCAGTCAGGTAGTGCAGGGGGATATATAGATTTACATTCCTTGTTATACATTTTCTTGCAGCTAAAACTGTCAGATCAATATTTATATATTTTGGAACATATTGCAAGGGGTCTGACTTCTGCCAAGAAGACATAAGCGCTCCCATAAAGGGGGGTGCGAGCGCAACATCTAAGTTAAAAGGTTGTTCCTCCAAACCACAAACCAAGGTCTGATAGAAACTTTGACACTCTGTTCTGTGTATAACGTAGTCTGTTTGAATTCGCATGTCATCTATTATATAACTGAAGGGAGATCAGCTGACCTTTGTCCGGCCCTGTTAACCCCTCCCTCCCCTGACAGGCTGGATTAGCAGCATTTCATTTTAGCACATGTCTGCATAGGTCAGATTATAATTGATTAATCAGATTAGCGACTGTCAGTGAACGAGAAATATTTGAATCAGATGAGACTGGACTGAGTGATCAGATAGATTCTGGTCTGCCTGTGTTCAGCTTAATAGACCGGATGATGCTTAATGTTGGCCAACTGTTTTAATGGTTATGAAAACGATAATGGCTTTTAAATAGGCCCTTCTGCTTGATCTGACAGAAGGCCGGCTTTTATATAGATATTGTGTCGAAGGCCTGATGTCCTTGTGTGTTTTGCATCTATACTTGTATTTCTGTGTGTGTGTGTGTTTGTAGACTATTGATTAAACTGTTAACGTTCAGCCATAAAGCTGCTTGTTCAGTGCTGTTTTTCATGTTTGTAGTTGTTGGTTCAGGACCATTTTGGCAGTTTATGGCCTCGGGCTTCATCTCTCTTTCTACATTTATTCTGACTAGACAAACAAGCACACATGTGTAACCCATATGTGTGTCAGTGTTTGATGGCTGCCAGCGTCAGCGACTGTGGAATCTTAATAAATATCAACAGTGGTCTACATGTAAGTAATAGCCGACGCATTGATGAGATGCGATTTAGTTACAGCTCAGTGTTTCCCACATAGTCCAGGACCAGGTATATTAACGAGCGCCCGGGTACATTTGGCATTTTACTTCTTAGCACTGTTATCTGTTATTACAAGTCGCGGACATGGTGGACATTTTACAAGTACGGACCAGGTAAAGGGTTAGGGTTAGGAAAGGGAGCAGATTCAGGTAGTCAGTAAACACTAATGAAGTAGAAAGAAATACTGTGGCCGGGGAAATGCTCTGATGGCCTTGACCTAATTAACACCTCTGTGTAACATGTTTGGTAATACGGTTATACTGTATGTTTTGTTCTGTAATTCTGGAGTTCAAAGTGCTTTGCACACCTGTAACTGTATCTGTTTATCTTTAAAAAGGCAGATGGAGACAGGAAGCGGTCACATTGAACTCCCCGTGCTCTAGGTCAACACATTTTAGTATCATGGTAAATCGGAGCACTGCTGGTCTTAGGAACTCTCTGCAGCGAAGACCTGAATGTTGACAAGTTGTGTGGTTAAGCACAGCTCACTAAACTATTTTTATGCTTACATTTTGCAGCCTTCCTTAAAAATAAAATGAGTGCTCTAAAAATAAAATCTAAATCAACTCAACCCCTAAAGATAAGTTTTTTGTTCTCATGTCCTGATCCTTGTAATACACATCTCTCATCCTTGTAAAGCCTCTCCAAAATCAGTCTTATAACAAATCCAGACTGGCTCTCTACTATGATTTTGGCAGAAGAAAATATTCATGTGTGGATGTTCAAATGAGTGTGTGTGTGTGTGTGTGTGTGTGTGTGTGTGTGTGTGTGTGTGTGTATCTATCCTTCAGGAGTAGTTACATAGGAGGGTGGAAAGACAGAGCTGATTACATAAGTCTGCCCTTATATGTGAAGTAGTGTACGTACGTGTGTGTGTGTTTCTGTCTGTCTGTGTATGTGTGTCTGTCTGTGTGTCTGTGTGTGTGTGTGTGTGTGTGTGTGAGTGTGAGTGTGTGTGTGTGTGTGTGTGTGAGTGTGAGTGTGAGTGTGTGTGTGTGTGTGAGTGTGAGAGTGTGTGTGTGTGTGTACTGGAGTGTATCAGCACACCTCAGTGTGTGCGATGGAGCAGAAGGGAGGGAACATGAGGTCACACTCTCTAATTACCAAAATGTCCGCCCTCGTGACGCCTGACCAGCGTTTGTTAGATTAAAACCCAAGGAGGGAAAAATAAAGTCTTACTCTGTACTCTCTCTCTCTCTCTCTCTCTCTCTCTTTGTGTCCACATCTGTCGTCATCATTTCTCCTCGCCGCTGTCACACCATCTTCCTCTACATTTTCCCTCACCCGCCACTTTTGCTTTCTCTCCCTCTTCCCATCCATCATCCCTGCCTGTCGCTCCAGGCTAGTTTCTCTTTCATCCCTCTATCTGACCCCTCCTCCACTATTTGTCTGGAAGAAAGGGTGAGGAGATGAGAGGAGCGGTCCACGGGGCCCATATTAAATTAGGCGAGCAGTAATGAGATTAAAAATCATCCACGTGGGCATGCATGCATGTGTTTGAAAGAGAAAGTATGAAGTGTGCATTTGTTTATTTGCACAGCCAAAAACAAGTCTGATATGAGTGTGGGGGCGTGTAGCGTTTTGGTTAGCAGCTAGATTCAGATGTTAATATATGAGCTGTATGTGGCCCACTGGTGTCTGTGAACTCAGGGAAACACACACATTGCCTTTAATTAGAACCGGATTGTCGCTGCATTTTCAGCAGCAGGATTTTTTGGGGCACAAACCAACTTGTTCTGATTGTCTTTACAGACAGACTGCGAGGGCAGCGGCCGTCGCTCCCTCTCCTGCCGCCAACATGAATAGTGCAATTATGAAGATTGGCAGTAGGACAAGACGAAAGCGCTAACACCCCACCACCATATTTGCATATCCAAGGATAGGTTTACAATGGCTTTTTCCTCGACGTCTGCTTAGTGCTGCGAGCTATTACCTGCAGGAAGAAACAAAGGAAAAATCCAACTCTTAAGATCGAATTGTTAAAGTCACAGCTTTTCAACTTGAGAGTGAACCTGTGTCCCAGTATCCTACACCAGTACTGTCCAATCAAGCCAGGTTCAGATTTTATCTGGTGAAATAAAGCTTTAATAAAAAAAGTGAGTCAAAGTGTTTTTACAATTTTAAAGGCCCTGCACGTCCCCATAGGTGTTTTCTGTTTTTCTGTTATTTCTTGCTGCTTTCCACCGTTGTTGTTTTTATAATGAAATGTTAATTGTTGCTTTACATTTCATTTTGTTGCCACTGTCTTGCGTAAACATTGATTGCAAGGTCATTTTACTCACTGAAAAGTCTAACATATCTGTCCTTTTTCCTTTGATAAACTCAGCACTACAGGCTCAAAGTCAGAGTCACCTAAGCATTCCCTGGTAAATCAAATTACTGGACGAGATTTGCTCGTTCTGCTTTGAGTCAATTTTCAAGTGAATTTTATTTCTATACCTCAGTATTACAAATTTGCCTCAAGAGGCTTTACAATATGTCCTTAAATCATCGATTCATAGAAAAGAAACCCAGAATGAAATACATTGAAGTAAAAGAGCATTAGAAAAGGGATATCTCTTCCAGGAGGGACAAACAAGGAAATAGGAAATCTTGTGTGTACAGAATAGACCAACATCGTAAAATTACAGTATGAATGGTCATGATGACAAAAATTTAGATGTTGAGTCTGGACTTACCATATAAAATGATGGTGTATAATTTAATTTGTTCTCAGATCAGCACAATCAGACTAAAAGGACTGGCAAGTTATTGCCTCTCCAGTTAAAATCAATAATACACAAATTATACATACATGTCAAATCCAGGGTCTGAAATTTAGTTTTTTCACTGCCTGCCACTGTGACAGGCAAGTATTTTTTTTATCTGCCACTTTTGAAATGTATGTAACATTCAGCGCATTAAATGTTCAATATATTTACACAAAAACATTACATGCATGTTAGCGTGCACAAAGGACCCATGTCTTTCAGTACATGACCATCACTTGGGCCATGGGCCAATGATTTCATCCGGGTTAGCGGGTGCTGATTCTGTTCTGTTTGACCCTGTTCAAATCGTACTGTGGGCTAAGATATTGTTCCCAACTTCCTACAAATGTACGGATTTCTGGAAGTCCTTAAGTACTTGCCAGCCATTAATGACTCTTTTATTGTGTGTTTGTGGCAGGTAAACCAGGAGAATGTGGTGAAGGTGGGCCACAGACAGGTGGTTAACATGATCCGCCAGGGAGGCAACCGGCTCCTGATCAAGGTGGTGACAGTGAGCCGGAATCTGGACCCCGACGACACAGCACGCAAAAAAGGTAAAATGACATTCAGATTCTACTTTTCAGTGTGCAACACTCAAGGAAAGCTATAAACAGAGGAAGATATCTTGTCCACAAGTGGGCTAAAAATGAAAGGCGGCTGATGTTTGGTATTCAGCATTTTCCCCCAACACAAAATCATACATGGATTAGGAAATAGAATAATAATAAGAATAATGAGAAGCTTCAGGTGTGGAGCAGTAGGACACAGCTGCACACCAGCTGTAAAATGGATCTGCTAACAGTTGTACCTCCTGTATTAAAATACTGCAGTAAAGCAGCATGCTGACTGATGATGTGTTATGTAATAATATCCCTCTGAGGCAGCAAGGAACCTGACTTACTGCATGTCCACAATGCAAACAACAAAAATAACACAGCACCAGAAGTTCATATGCTTCTTTTAAAGCTTCCAGCTGGCAAAAGTCAGCTGTGGCTAACAATTTAGGGGGGGATTAAGCAGCAGAATTATAACTTGTTAGATTATGGAATCAAACCATTTGGTAAATGCCATGAGTGGTAATAGTATTAGAATCATCGTTATACAGCCATTTCTACATAAGGTTTGCCATCATTAGTTGCGTAACATAGCCTACCTGAGGGCGTGTTTATGGCTTATGAATTTAGAATCAGAAACGCTTTTATTGCCAAGTAGTTTTTACACATACGAGGAATTTGTTTTGGAGATAAAGTGCTATAAACAAACATACAGTTGACATAAATAAATGCAGAAATATATAAATATGGGATAGATTGACAAAATATAAAATACAGAATAATAACGATTAACATTTAACAACAAATATGTGCAATATACCGGGTATTTACAATGTTGTGAAATTAAATAATATTTACATGTGCAAAGATCAACAGTATTTCAGAGGGAAGGCGGGAGTGTCAGTGGGGGACCCGGGTCTTGTTAATGAGGCTGCAGACGGGAAGAAACTGTTTTTGTGGCGACAGGTTTTGGTCCTGAAGGACCGCAGCCTCCTGCCAGAGGGGAGAGTCTGAAGCAGTTTGTGTCCGGGGTGGGAGGGGTCCAGATGGTGATGGAGGAGGTGAGGATGGACTCGATGATGGTGTAGAAGTGCACCATCATTGTCTTGGGCAGGCTGAACTTCTTCAGCTGCCGCAGGAAGTACATCCTCTGCTGGGCCTTCTCGGTGAGGGAGGTGATGGTGCCCAGGAAGCGGAAGGAGTCCACAGTGGTGACTGGGGAGTCACAGGATGATGGGGGAGGGTGGGGCTGGGCTCTTCCTGAAGTCCACGACCATCTCCACGGTCTTCAGAGCGTTGAGCTCCAGACTGTTCTGGCCGCACCAGGTCACCAGATGGTCGATCTCCCACCTGTAGACGGACTCGTCCCCACCTGAGATGAAAACAATGAGGGTGGTGTCATCTGCAAACTTCAGGAGCTTGACAGACTGGTGACTGGAGGTGCAGCTGTTGGTGTACAGGGAGAAGAGAAGGGGGGAAAGAACGCAGCCTTGAGCGGATCCGGTGCTGATGGTCCTGGAATCACAGACATGTTTTCCCAGCTTCTCGGCTGCTTCCTGTCCGTCAGGAAGTCTGTGATCCACCTGCAGGTGGAGTCAGGCACCCTCAGCTGGGAGAGCTTGTCCTGCAGCAGGTTTACAGAGTTTTAATTTCTGCTTGTATGCAGCAATCAGGTGGACCATGACGTGGTCAGAGTGTCCAAGAGGTGGGCGGAGGGCGGTGGGCGGTGTGATAGGCACTGCTTACTGTGGTGTAGCAGTGATCCAAAATGTTCCCTTCTCTGGTCGGACACTTTATAGACTGTCTGTCTGTATTTTGGGAGTTCATGGCTGAGGTTTCCTTTGTTTAAGTCAGCAAGAACAATAAATAAGGAGTCTGGGAATGTCCGCTCTACCCACAATGCCACGTCCTCTCTGAGTAATACAGAATAACATGTATGCATTTTGTCTGTCTCTCTGTCTCCCTCAGCTCCTCCACCACCAAAGAGAGCCCCCACCACAGCCCTATCTATGCGCTCCAAGTCGATGACCTCTGAACTGGAGGAACTTGGTAAGAACATACCGGTTTGGCTTTTACACAGTGGCATTAGGATGTCTGTGACTAACAGCACCTCTTTCTCTTTTTTGTTCTTTTTTTCTTATTGTCATTGATTGGTTAATCTCAATAGTGGATAAAGGTAAGCAGTTAAAGCTGCATAACCTTTTGCCATCCATTTCACCTAACAGCAGCATGCATCGCTGAATGAAGCTTTTGTTCAGGCTAATGCAAATTAAGTTTTGATCATTTTGCTTACATTTGACCCATAAAAATAAGAAAGCTGCTTTTCCTCCCTCCTCATCTCCTGTCCTCCTTTGCCATTATGCATGCAGAACTTGCTTCTAAAGACCCTGCACCCATGAGCTGTCGCTGTGGCTACAAGGAACAAATAAGTCTAAAATATAACATTAGTATAATCTCTGTTTGTTTGTTTTTTATATGTGTGTGTGTGAGTGCGTGTGTGTGACCTCCACTTCAGACGACCCTCTGTGCATAGCACTAAAAGTGCTGTGCTGTCCTAATACCTTCTGACAGACAGGGCAGTCAGCGTTTCTGAGACACATGACCACCCAGACCCTGAAACGACGTCTCATGATCAATTCAGCTAGTAGATGACAGAAAGTACTCATTACTCCATAAAATAAATAAATAAATCTACTTTTTCCCACTGAAGGTTCATATGTGTCTTAATGAGGCTTAATGAAAGTGTATTGATTTGAGATTTAAATCCTGGTTGATTTGGCGGCACTGTGGTTTAGAACAGACCAACACTTGAGCAGCTTTTTACTGATTATAAACCACTATGTGATCCCTTTAGTTTTGCATTGACTTGTTCTGTTTTCTAAAACCTTTGTTGCGCACCACTGTGTGTGATACTAATTTTTATTTGACATGTCTATGTTTTACATTGATTGCTGTAAAGCACTTTGTTACCTGGATTGAAAAGTATAGTTATAATTCCAGTAGGTAGGCAGTCCGAATGACTGTCACTACAATAACAAATGACTTTGTAAGATAATTGCTGAATGTATACTGTATATATTGAAAGGCTATTGTAGAAAAAAATGTTGACCATAAATAGTTTCAAAAATTTGGTTTGATTTCATAAATCTGAAGGATTATTACATTCAGAGAGGTGGTCTTCGTCACTTTTTACCTGAATTTCCCCTCAGAGGATCAGTAAAGGCGTATCTAATCTTATTTTAAAAACACAGCAACTCCCGATTAATGGTGCCCCTGATTAACTGATTTACCAACAGTCAAATAAGTGACAGCAATTTTGACAATGGATTACGTTCAAGTAATTTATTAAGACAAAATTCACTGGTTCTGACTTTGTTTCATTATAAATTGAGTTTTAGACTGCTGTTGGGACAACAAGCAATTTTACGACGTCACTTTGGCCTGTGGGAACTTATTGTGTAAATTTTTCTCCATATTTTGTCTTTGTACAATTAATCCAAAAATAAAATACAGCTTAATCAATCATGAAAACATCATTAGTTGCAGCTAGGGTGCATTGTTTTAATAGCAGTTTATGATTTACTGTTTACACTTAGCATTAGTAATTGCAGCTTTGTGCCCTGTGTCAAAGGTGTGGAAAGAGCAGGCAGAGAGATGAGAGGCTGGTGGATAAATAAATGACAGGAGAGGGAATCTTCATACATTGCAGAAAATTGCTGACAGAAAAATGCCTCTGGTCAGCATGTTTTTTTCAGAATGCTTATTTGACACATTTGCATTTAATTCTTTACTTTATATATTTATAGTAGTAATAGTATTGCTTGGTAGTGTTGCAAGTCCATTAGTGTTTTCAAATCTGAATGTAAAGTATGGGATTCTCACAACAAATGCATCTGCAGTAGGATACATTTAAATAGATGGAAGTACCCTCACTCAATACTATTATATTAAACAAAGCTACAATACAAGTACATTTTTCTTCATCTTGGGCAAATTATTGACTTTGTTTTGTGCTTTAAAGACTCAAATCTTTTTCTGTCACCCCTTTTAAGCCACTCTAAGGAAAAAGAAAGGTGGTAAGTTACTGTAGGCATGCTTAAGTCTGATCCAAAACTTCCAATGATTGATTAACCTTCCCCACTCCACCTCCCTGTGATTAACTACAACTGATGTATTTGTTGACAGTTTATTTTAATATTTATATAACAAAATGATTTGTCTGACATTTGACTTTCAGTGTTTCACCTGTAGTGTATTTGCATGATTTACAATGTGTTTTTGACTACAACTTTATTGGGTTGTAAATGTTGTTGGTGCATGATTTAATGTTGTGAATAGAAAGCTCCTCCGTCCCTTGTTCACAATCACAGATTATTGTTTCTTCTTCTTTTGAGCAGTCCTATTATTCACGTTTGATTAAAAGCAGTGGTTCACCTCAGAGTGCTTCCTAAACCTTTCATACAGACGGACCCAGAATCTTCATTTGCAACGCAGCAGCAAGCCCAGATCATTTACTTTCTGCGAGAATTTCAAGCTTCAAATGCAGTGGAACATAGCAACAGACCCTTAATGAGGAATTACAGAACATATTACTTGAGTGTGTGTGTGTGAGTGTGTGAGTGTAAACAAAACGCTGCCGCTGTTAGTCAATGTTTCTTCATTTTACCTGACCTGAAAAGGTTTGCTGTCATGTTTCTGTTCTTCATGTGTGCCTTCTTCTTTTTCCTCCTATGTTGCAGGCTTGTGAGTGTGAGTGTGAGTGTGCGGAGGGGGAGGTTTATTCCAGGAAATGTTTCACTCACAGATAGGTTTCCAGGGCAACCGTGATGCATGTTGTCTGATATGCTGTAGCTGAAATCCAAATTAAGAGAGAGATCGGAGAGAGAGGAAATGTGCATTTCTTTCTGGTTTTGTGTGTTTGTGTTTTAGCTCTAACCGTAGTTAAGGTCATTGACACTCCTTTCCTCCCCTTTCCTCCCCTCCCCACCTCTACCTCTTTTCCACTCCTCTCCTCTGTGTGTAGATGCGCAGAAGAAGAGGATTGTTTTCCAAGTCACTCTAAGTAATCACGCCCCCTAATGCATGGAAGCTTTCCACATCCTAGACAGAGCTAGCCAGGGAGGTGAAACAGTAAGAGGCTATATCAGGGCTAGCATGTAGCTTCTCTGAGCAAAACCCTTGAGGTGGACTTTATCTGATGGCATCATCACACACCAGAGGGAAGTTCAGTTCTGCCAAATTTGCCGTTGACACCTTTCCCATGCTGCAGGCCTTAAAAAAAGAAGACTAAGAAAGATAACGGCAAACTTGACAGACATCACATTCATTGCTCATTTTACATTTAATGAGGGGACGACCCTGAGAGTTGGATGATGCTGCTGAGTCGGCTGTTTGGAAAGAGCTTGCACGGCTTGCAAGGCTGGACACACCTGAAACATTTCATAAAAGTCCTCCTGTCTGCCCCCCCCCCCCCCCTCCCAAAATTTGTTTAAATGTTTTTCGTTTCAGTTTCATTTGCAATTCAGTGTGGAAACACAGGAACGGGTCACTGTGAATGATTAGCTTGCGTTTGGCCTATGACAACCTTACGGTGGCTTTGCAAGTTAAGTCCTGCACAGGTCGTGTTTTTCTTACTTTTGATTTACGGCTCGCTTTATCTTGCAGACAAAGTCGAAGAAATGTCACATGCCCAGAAGACCTCGCCTGTTGATATGAAGATTGCCACAATCAAACCACGCCCATCCAGTCGCTGTTTGGTTACGGCAGCTGATATGAATGTAAGTGAACAAAACTCGCTTGACGCTAATACAGTTATTGTAAAAATTAGATATTCATTACACAGATCATACCGTGTACAATGGTGTTACTTTAAGGATGTTTTGGTTTGGTTTTGCTCCTTGAGTGTATAATAATAATTTTGAAAGTGTTTTGATTAGTGTGTTTGGCTGTATTCTGTGCCATAATCCCCTAATGGAAAAATACAAATCTGTGAATGTTAATCTATTTTACAGCAGTTTGTTTTACAGCTTGTTTTAATGATAGATATCTGAAACTAAACGATGTTAGTGTTGGTCTCCAGGCAGCAGAGAGCTAATGGGAAAGTGTGTATTTCTGAATATATCATTAACAACATTCTGGTTTGCAGTCTATGTATCATGACCGCCAGGGAGTAGCAGTGGTGCCACCCACTGTGCCAGGGGCCTTCCTGGGGATACCTGAGAAGGGCACTATGAAAAAGCAAAAGTCCATAGGTATGATGTATATACAGTAAGTGTGAGTGTGGGAGGGCATGTGAGTGTCAGCTTGAGTTGTGAACTGCATGTCCAGAACCTTGTGCTTTCAGCTTGTCGTAATATTCTATTAATGCTCAGAGGACTTGCTCTGTGTGCTCAAGCAATATTAAAGCTAATTATAGATAGATTAGAATGATCCAGTCAGCAAAGTGTGCTTTCAGGCGATAATATTGGAGGTCATTAAACATATGCTGAAACCTCATTCTTACTGCCGAACTGGAGGGACGTCATGCAGGCTAATGTTACTCAGAGTTCTTTTGATTTGCAATACCATCATTATTGTAACAAAAAATTAATTCCTTTTTTTGCAATAATTTCAGTAATAGACCTTTTAGTATGTTCTGGTTTGATGACGCATGGGAAATGCTCTCTTCTGAGAGCAAAAAAGTGTCACTCATTGACCAAGTTCCCCTGAGCAAGGCACTTGCTTCCATAATAATAACTTTTCACAGTTAAACAACTGTGTAACTGTGCAAATGACAGAAAGAATGGAACTCAATAAGCATCTTCTGCAAACTTTCCCCAAATGCCAGCTACTAGCTGAATAGGCATCCACTCATCTGTAGATCCCCAGAACACTGCTTGTCATACATTTTAACAAACATGGCAAAATAAGATTGATGTACATATGCACAAGTCATTTTGGTCTTTTATTTGAGATACGTTTCCATGACCCCTTTTTAACACACATAGCTCGCATATCTGCTCTATAGATAATAGATTTTATTTCAGCAATCAAACTTTAATACAAATGTTTATTCTTGTCGTTATTTCCGCATTCAAGATTTCAATTGGTGGTGTTGGGTAATTGGTCATATTAACTCACCAGGAAATAAGTTAACATCTTATAGTTGGCTACTTTTGTTATCTATCGGACCCTTCACAAATTTCAGGAACCCCTGCTTGGATAAATAAAGGTTAAGAAAGAGCTCACAACAAATAAATTAGATATTTCCTGTGGAAAGAGCAGGTTGTCCTGGAAATAAAAAATAGGGTTGCCTACCCCACGTCCTCACATAATTTTTCTCTCTGCCCAATCTCTCCAAGGTACAACGGAGGATGAGAAACAGGGATTCCTCACACCTCCCCTACTCAAGTTCTCTCGCAGCCTCTCTATGCCTGACACCTCAGAGGACATCCCTCCTCCCCCAGCCATTTCACCCCCTTCGCCACCTGCCTACAACTCAGCTGCTGGCCCTATACCCAAGAGTTACGGCACCACACGGCCCAGCTTCACCCAGAACTCACCTAATGCAGTAACGACCATTAGCCGAACCACTGATGTTGGCACGTTAAGGCGTGGGTATTTCCGCCAGAGCTCGGAGCATTTTGAGAGCACACGCACCCGAGGGCGCACGCCAGTGCCGGAGAATCCATACTCTGAGGTGGGCAATAAGACACTGTATGTGCCAGCAAAACCAGCTCGAAGGAAGGGCATGCTTGTAAAGCAGCCCAATGTTGAGGACAGCCCAGAGAAAACATGTCACATGCCAGCAAGCCCCTCTGGCCCAGTTTCCATGCCCACCACGCCTGTAGAACGAACGTGCTCCTCCATCCCCATCCCCACCATCATCGTTAAGGAGCCCTCCACCAGCAGCAGTGGCAAGAGCAGCCAGGGTAGCAGTATGGAGATTGAGCCCACCACTCCTGAACACCCACCCCTCACGCCCACTGTTGGTGGAAGTGGAGGTTTGCGTCCTGATGACCTGTCTCTAAGCAACCCCTTTGCAGCAGCAATTGCCGGGGCGGTACGGGACCGGGAGAAGAGGCTAGAGGCAAAAAAGCACTCAATTGCCTTCCAGTCAATAGACATAGGGGATGATGAGTTCAGTAGTCCCACACCAACCCCTCGCCTTCGCCAGTCAAAGTCCATTGATGAAGGCATGTTCAGTAGCGACGAGCGGCTTCGAAGGATATTGGCTCCCCCTCCTGCAGCACAGCTCGGGCCTCCTGTTGGGGGTGGTAGTGGCAACATGACAGATTTTAACACTCCTGAGCCTACAGTGGTGCGGGAGCCTCTAAACACCAGAACGGGCCAGTGTCCCAACCTGGATAGTCCTGTTAGTCTCCCAGCAACTCCTCCTAAGAGCCACTACAGGGCCAATGGGACCTACCTCCATCCTGTCACCGGCAAGCCCTTGGACCCTAACTCTCCACTAGCTCTGGCCCTGGCAGCTCGTGACCGGGCCATGAAGGAGCAACAAAACCATCCTCAGAATCAGCCACAAAATCCTCCTCAGGTTCAGCAAACCCCAAAGCATGAAGGCCAGTCCCTCCCAGTTCAGCCAAGCCACAAACCAGACCTCAACCAACCTCTGTTTATTGACACCAAACTACGCTCCGGGATCGAGACCAGTTTTGCTGCAATCTCTACCGCAACTATGGGGCGACCTGGCCGAGGCGGCCTGCGGAGGCAGATGACGGAGCAGAAGTATGAGTCTGACGGGGCACGGGAAGAACGGCAGCATCTCGCAGTTGAGGAGAGGAAAAGTGCGCCAGGGGATGTGGGAGACACATCACAGCCTAAGTCAACCGGGCTGCTGATGGTCCACACCAGCACAGAAGCATGCAACAAGGTGAACAACCAAGAGTCAGAGGGGCAGGACAGCAACAGGCCATCTGAGCTAAAAGACCCCAACCAACCCGATCCTCTCAAAGCTCCAACACTATCTACCAATCCCCAGCCACCATCATCACGGAGGAGGAGCATTCCTTTAGGCGAGTCCATGGATGAACCAGTAAAGCTGCCCTTCCGCATCCCCCCTCCCCCACTGGCCTCTGTTGACATTGATGAGGATTTTGACTTCACAGAGCCCCTCCCCCCACCGCTGGAGTTTGCCAACAGTATTGACATTCCTGATGACCAGGCTAGTGCCATTGCCGAGATGCTTCAGCAACAGAGACGGAATGGTGGACCTCATCTACCCCCATACCATGCTCACGCCCCACCTCCTGTCACTGATCAACACAAACGGGTGGTGAACAGTATGCCCCCCTCATATCCTCCTCCTCCGCCTGACCCAGAGTCAGGGGTGGGTGACTCGGGCATTGAAGAGGTAGACAGCCGCAGTAGCGGGGATCCTCTGCACATGGAGACCACCAGCACCGTTTCCAGCATCTCTACCCTGTCATCAGAGGGAGGCTTCTGCGACAACACTCTGGAGAGCCTCTATGCCACTGCAGATGGGCATGCCTTCCTCGTGGATCGGCCCCCTGTGCCACCCAAACCCAAGGGCAAGTCTGTCATTAACAGAACATCGCTTTATCATGACGCGCTCATTGAAGAGGCCCCAGAGTCCTATGGGTCACCCCCTCAGGCTCCTCCCCCTCCCCCTTCATCCTCTGAACCTCCTAGGACTCCTACTCAAAGGACATCCAAGCTGTGGGGCGATCAGCCCCCTGAGCTGCGCAGCCCCCCATCCACACCAGACTCCAAGAACACTGTTATCACCGAGCTGAGCTCCATTCTGCAGCAAATGAATCGCGATAGACCAACCAAGCCAGGAGAAAGCCTGGACTCCCCCACAGGCACCAGGGGGGCCTTCGGAACAAGGTACGTGATAAGTCAGTATTTAATGCGTCAGGGATTTTTTTTCCTCAATTTATCTTTTTGTTCCTTAATTTTCTTGTTTGGGTTTTATTTCCCCGGACATTTATCTACCACAACGGAAGCTGTCAACAGTTTTCATAGCAACTATGAGCTGATCCTCTGCTTCCCCTTCGGTGATAATACTTTCAGTTTATAAATGTGCTTTGTTGTATCTTTTTTTGTTTTATTCTCTGATAGTCAATTGTGTCTAGTTGTTTATAGCATCTGTACAATGAGCCGGCAACCAAAGGTTAGAAGGTCTAGAGCATTACAACTTAGATGGTTGTTTTGAATTGTATGTGAAGAATGGATGAGGCTGCAGGGGTGTGCTTGGATGTCATCTGAAGGGTTTATAGAAGAATAGTCAACCCAAGGTTCTTCACAGGCTTCATTCATATTCAATGTCTTCATATTGTTGAGGCTCGCACTCTATGTGTATATGAGATATACACAATATATTAACAATATAATATTGTTGGAACGGGCTTTAACGTTATTGTGGCAGCAAGTTTGTGCGGTCATGATCTGTGGATATCCTACTGTGTTAGTTCTTAACATGAAGAACTGATAAAAGAGTTAACTCTGGGGAGTCCTCTGTTTATAATGTAGTACATGTCTAGACATCATTTGACATTCAGCTCATCCTCTTGCTCTTTATCAGTTTGACATTTATTTGCATTTATTTAGTTTATAATCACATTTGTCAACTGAATGTTGCGTAAATAGTCACTATAGGCAAATAATAAGAAAATGAATGTTGTTCACTTGTTGACAAGTAGGATTATGGGATGGAACATTTGTTATGTACCAAGATTGATTTCCTGCAGTGCCACGTTTTAGATTGTTGAGGTTTTGCAGGAGTCATATTTGCAGTAACTGGGACAACGTTTTAATGGACCCTGCACCTGAACCAGCTCAGCTCATGGTTTTTTAAACTCACATCTCCCCTGTATGAGAGGGAAATAAAAAGCACGATAAATAATTCACTGCTCACATGCATTTTGTATGAATGGTCCCATCGCTCAGCAGAGAGGTGTAGAGAGCAGAGGGAAAGAGTTGATTCCTCTGGGAGTTTGTGCCTTCTGATCTAATAAACACTGTTAGATCAACACAGTGACGTCCATTTGTGGTAATTACAGTGAGATGCCCACCAGCTGCTTAGGTGCAGCCTTGTGTACCCTCCTTCACGCCACATACTATCATGTTATCCTCATTTTCATCCTCTGCAGTTCAAAGTCATGTCTGTTGACCTTTACACCTTGTACACATTTCATTTTCAGCTCACGCCTCTCCATCTTCATCTCCATTTTCTCCAGTCTCCTGTAGTTCCTTCACTTTCTTCATGCCCTCTGTGTCTCCCATCTTCACAGGTAGGTTCTATCGGCTGCTATCAAGTCACAACGAAGCCCGGTTTTCACTTTTATGTGTTCACCAGGCTACATGGTTTTTAGGAAATGAAGTTGTCATGTTGGTGCCTGCCTGCCTGCCTGTGTGTTGACACATTCTTGTGAACATGGAACTTTTCATACTAGGGAGGGAAAATGGAAACTACTTTATCTCTTTTCAGCATTTAAGATAATACTGGATGCCGCCATTTGTTCAGATATGAGTTTTGGCAAAGAACTAAATGCAGAATAAATGATACACAATGCATAAAGCATTAGCTTCGTTAATGACTTTTAACACGTCATTATGTTTAATCTGTGACCATAGGCATCTTAAGTGTCTCTTGTTCTGCCATTTTGCTGAAAAAGTTGCTTTCCCCATAAAGTAAAGAGTTATCTGGTTGTCTCTTTGTGCTGTTAGTAGCTTTATGATGCTAAGGTATCGGGTGCAGGAAGCTGGCAGCAGCTCAAAGTAAACGGTTTATTCCCCCCAAGCCATGCATTTGCAATGATTTCCTGTACTGAGATAATTGTTTTGCACAGCGGGGCTTCTTATGACTTCTAGAAAGCACACATTTATGCACTTTTTGTTGCTATTTTAAGGTCATGTGACTTATGTCAGATTTATTGCAATTATGAGATGCAAATTAGGAAAAATCTTTTACGTCAGCTTCTTAGTGACAATTACAAGAGGGGTGTGTTGGATTAGTTTTAGGTCCCAGTTTTTCCCACTTGGCCTCTTGAATTGTGTAAGAATGTGCCGACACATAAAAAAACTAAGTCAGTGCTCTATATATACACATAACACACACAACAAAAGAAGAAGTAATAATGAGGGAGAAAGATGGCTAATTTCAGTTTAACGTCACTTAAGCAGCCATTATCATACCACTAAAGACCCTGTGGAGGTTAATTCCACAGACAGCTTACTGACATAGTTACACTTGGGAAGAGTAAAATGCACATCTACATCTTGGGAGAGATGCAGCACACCTTTCAACATCTGGCTAGAAAGCGTCTCTAACACTTTATGGATGAGTTTACTTGGCTTATGTTGATATCAGAAAGTCGTTCGATCTGCCCAAGACACATGAATTGAGTGTAAATGGGGTATATTATCAATCCATAACATTTTAATTGATGCTTCTGTGATCAGATGTCTCCTGACGAATATACCTGAAATTGCTGTAGTGGATGGTGGTTTCATTTCCCAATGACAAATTTCAATTTGTGGTTTGAGTTTGGACAATAAAACAATAACAATCCATCCATCCATCGTCAACCGCTTATCCTGCATACAGGGTTGCGGGGGGGGGCTGGAGCCAATCCCAGCTGACATTGGGCGAAAGGCAGAGTACACCCTGAACAGGTCGCCAGTCCATCGCAGGGCCACACATAGACAGAAAACCACTCACACCTCACATTCACACCTAAGGACAATTTAGAGCCACCAATCAACCTAGTCCACATGTCTTTGGATGATGGGAGGAAGCCGGAGCACCTGGAGAGAACCCACGCAGACACGGGGAGAACATGCAAACCCACGACCTTCTTGCTGTGAGCCGACAATATTATCACAATATTTTTTTCAGTAACAATATAACAAATGTTCTACATCAGATTTGTTAAGTAATCCACTGTTTGGCTTCAAGTGTTGACCTTAAGAGTTATTAACAGGTATCAGGTTTCTTCAGCTTTCACTCAGAGGGCAAAAATCAGCCTTTAAACTCGAAAGAAAAAACGATTTGATCCTTATCGTGATAACTTTTTATCGTGAAAACATTTTTGGCCATATTGTCCAGCCCCACTCCCTGCATAAGGTTGGTGTAGAAATCTCCAACTTGGTTTACTATTTTAATATTCCCAAGTAACCTAACCCACATTAAAGGTGAAACCCATCATAGTTGTCCTCAGATTGAGACTCTAAAGTGAATGTAAATTACAGGTCTGTAGTTGCTGTATTTTGTATTATTGGCTGTTTTGGGAACTTTTTCATACTTTCCCAGACTGACAAAATCTCATGTATCCTTTTTATAACTGTGTGTAGTTTGGTCTGATTAGCGTGATTCAGTTCAGTAACTGCTTCACTATGGGATCAAACTACCAGATGTGTGAGTGCAGCATTCAACCCTCATTCCTAAAGCGGCGCTTCTCATCCTGCTTAAATCAGTCAATTACTTGTAATCTGGTCTTTCTGATTGTTGCCCTGAGGGGTTTGTGTGTGTTTGTCATGTCAGATGGAGTTTAAACCCCACTCACTTGTTTGCCACCAGGGTGTCCGATTATCTGCCTCGGCGCTCAGAGGGGGTTTTCGTGTCGCACTACTTAGTCTTGCGGGGAGGGTCGCCGGGCGCAGCGGCAGAAGATAAGGTTGTAGGCAGCTAGAGATGTGAAGATAGGGAACACCTGGACATATGAAGAGGCCTGCGAAAAAGGGTAAAGGTGGTCCTGCTCCTGAAACCATCAAACAGATGGCAACAGAGATGCACAGAAGATGGCCTAGATTCACACATGCTCTCCCTCTCGTTCTCTCTCTCCCTCCATCCTTTGCTCTCCTGCTCCTGCGCACAGTCTCCTGCATAGTCTTCCTCAGTATGTCAGGATCGGACCCAGCACCAATAGGAATATTTTAGATTTTCTTTGGACATTTGTGGACTCGCTTCTTTCTTTTTTCTTTTTTCTTCCTGTCTCTTAGGCGCCCAGATTAAATGTGCGTTGGTTGTGCCTGTGGACGAAAGGGTTGCCTAGCAACCGGCTGATGAGAGCAGCCCCGAGGCCCGCAGTGATGTCAGTCTGAGTCGGGGGGAGGGGTGTGCGTTTGTACTTGTGTGCGTGTGAGAGAGATGGAGCAAGAGGATGGCAGGCCTAACCCTCAGTAGAGTTCAACATCATCTCGCAGGTCACGTGCCGCGCTGCTTTAGTAGGCCACCGTTATGTAACCAGCACAGCCGAGTCAATCTCAAGCTTTCTATAAATAAAGGCAGCGTGTGCATGCATGCCAAAGAGTGTGACCCTGTATGCGTGAGCTGGTGTGTGCTAGAAAGAAGCAGGGAGTCATGGGATGTGTGGGCGTGTTGAAGGTGAGGTCTCCCACCACAGATATCAATAGCACTGCATCACTTTCCTCTCATCCTGCTCAGCTGACAGAGAGCGAGTGTTGTTCCTGCGCTGAAATGAAGCCCAGTGAGGGCCACGTGTTGATATTACTTATGTTTATTTGGGGGGGGGGGGGTAACTTCCACAGTACACAACTCAGATCTATGTGAGGACTTTATGCTAAATTAACGCTGCAAGGAACAATTTTTTTCATTAATGAGTTGGTTATATCTTTGATAGATCATTTAGTCTTTAAAACGACTGAAAATAGTGAAAAAAATCTCAGGTTTCCCAGAACTCAAGGTGTGTGTCCGACAAACAGTCCAGATCCTTAAGAGATATTCAGATATGTAAAACAGACAAAAGCAGTAAAGTTAACACACAACACGAACAAGAGGACTGTGGAATGAGCCTTTTAATGTACATCTTTCTACAAAATCCAGATTTAAAAGTGAAACATGAGTTTTTCATTTTGTCCTGTTCTCAACTAATGTTTCCTTTTGGCTTCTCAAGTTATAAGTGACGTGGCTTTAGATCCACCACATCCACACTGAAATATCTCAACAGCTATTAGATGGATTGTCGTTCAATTATGTGTAGGCATTTACATTTCCCGTGAAAGAAGTCTGCAGACTTTAAATGATCCCCTGACTTTTCATTACTGGTGACTAGTAGATGTCACAACATTTGGTTCAGACATTCGTGTTCCCCACAGAGTTATTTGTTCCATCATTGGGTCAAATTTTCTTAACTAAGAGTTGTGAAAGACCTGCAAAACTTCCATCAGCTCTGACTTTCATGTTAATTAACAAATGCTAACAAACTAAACAATGGTGATAATGGAAAATATTATCTGCTAAACATCAGCATGTTAGCATCGTCACCGTGAGCGTGTTAGCATTTAGCTTAACCCGTTTAATCCCACCAGTTACAATTGGGGCTGCGTCTTTTTATTTCATATCTGAAGCTCTAAATTTTGTGTTGTGGGCTTTGGGCAAGAAATTCAACTTTTAAATGAAAAAAATAGATCGTTTTGATTAAAATGGATCAGTATCATGTGTCTGGTATGAAAGGACACATGACCAGAGTAGTTTACTTCTGCTCCTCAGACTATTACAAAAAGTAGTTAGTAAAACACCTTAATAAACAGAATTATCATATTTTCTACATATATTCTTTTAAGGCTCTACTACTGATATATTTTGAGAATTATACTCCTGCGTGTATATTTTGCTCGTAAGAGGTGTAAATTTGTGACCGGTAGCATAACACAGTGCTTCAACCGAAAACATGTTATCCTAGTTAACATTTCTTCAGATGTGTTGGACCTCCTAGTGCAGCATCATGGGCATTCCTACACCTGAATAAGTGGCATTTGAAACAGACTGTGATAGGAATGCCTCAGATAGACTATCGAATGGTAATGTAGAGCTAAACTATCTAGAGGAGGAGGCGGCAGATGATCATGAGAGCCAGTTGGTTTGAGATATCAATAGAGGGGTGGCGGCGGAGCAGTGGCTAAGACACCTGCCTTTGGTGTGCGAGATTTCCTGAGCTGGACACTTAACCCCTAGTTGCTCCAGAGGCGTTTCACCTCTGACATGCTGAATCTTTTTGAAATGAAAATGAGTTTGTTTTTTCTCAAACTTGCTGGATGATAAACCCAAATCATCGTCTGGCAATGACGTTAGTCACGATTAGGTGACTCTAACTCAGTTACTTCTGCAATTTGATGGTTTTGTAAATGACTAGGTTAGTTTTTAATTTGAAAGGAAAACACTGTTAAGCAACATAATGACACTGATAATGAATGGGGGGGATTTGCAGTAACGTGTTATTTTAAGCTTAAATGTGTAAATAGATCTAAGTGAAGAATTCCCACCGGTCACTACTGTGACCGAGTATAAAACCTAATATTTCCATAACTTAACCAACATAAAATCAAAAAGGGCATAAAAGCTGTGTGTTAGGGAGGTCTAAGGACTAAAATGCATGGAAACATTTGGGATTAAACGGGTGAAAGTACTGCTGTACCTGTAGCATCGAGCTCTCTTTAGTTTTCTAATGCCGTTATAGGCGCGACGTGCCACTGAATAGTTGTGGCAGAATAAATGATGACTGTTTGGATTACTGCCGGGATCTTGTGGACATGAGTGATGCTGTTTACAGGAGGTGATGTCTGTGCCAATAAAAACGTGTGTAAACACTGTTTGCAGTCAACAAAAATATATATGCACAAATAATCTGCTTTGCTGTCGGCCGCCTGAGAGAAATTCATAGCATAACACCGTCCTCTTTTTGTTATACGTGACTCTTGGTAGCTGCAAGAAATGGTAATAAGGTCAGAGAAGCTAAACGAGGCACTGTGCTAATTAGTCTAATAGGCAATTACATACTTTTCACATCAATTTAACTCCTGTAACAAAAAGTGTTTAATAGACGATAGAATGCCAGGATACCAGATGGAGCAGTGCTTGACAGATCTCAGGTTAAGTATTTTTAAGCATCTGTGCTGTTGTTTTGAATCCGAGTGGGAGCGTAGTCGTCCAGTAAAATTAAAATGTTGTGACCCGGCGGCAGGAGAATAGAAGTGAATGTTGATTGGTGGTTTGAAAACAGAAGGCAGACTTATCTTCTTCCTAAAGATGCTATGCTCTTTCATGCATTCCCCTTTTCTTTAATCTCATGTATGTGTTTATGTGTGTGTTCCTACATCACACGTCTCCATCTCATCCGTGCGACACGACTTCCTGTGGAGAAGCTGGTGTTGAAAAGTGAAGACTGTAAGTGAATTCACAGAGCGGCGGGGCATGGTGAAGGCAGCACTTTCACGATGGCCCAGTTCCATTTTGGCAGAGTGACCCTCTTAGTCCCCTTCACTTCCCCTCTGGCTTTTCCATATGTTACAAGTAGGAAAGAGCGATATCTAGGTTACATGTAGCAATTGGTGGAAAAAGTCAATTTGAGAGTATAGAGGTCAGATTTGGCCTGTTTTCTGCTCTTGGCATTAGAACCATTTTTGTGTTCAATCAATTTGTTAGGAGGAAAGTCAACAGGAATGAAATCCCTGGGGGAAGTTGAAAGATGATTTGATCATTCTGCATGGATTGGTGTGTGTGTGTGTGTGTGTGTGTGTGTGTGTGTGCTGGTGCGGGGGTATCCTTGTGTGTCACTGCTCCAAATCTTAACACATCTATTACAGAAGGTAATGTGAGAGTGACGTCACTTACTGTCACTTACTCACTAATGCACACACACACAAAATACCGACACGATTCTGTGTTTGTGCTTGTCGTGGTGGGACTTGTTTTTTGTTTGCAGCACTGTCTCTCTGTTCATGTCATAAAAAACGGCTGCTCTGATCTGTAAAACTACGTTTTTATGTTCTCAAAATACATATTTTCCATTCATCTACTTTGATGTTCGACCCTCCTGTATAGAAGTCATTATTCCATATTATTCTTATTGTCAGAAAATCCCAAGAAAAGGCCAAAACAAACAATGTGTAAGTTTGTCTCTCTGTACTTTCTGACTTCCTGTCTGTGTCTCATCGGTTCCCACTGAAGACGTAAATATTAATATTAATATTTTTTTAAGGCTCAGTAATTTCTTACTTAAACAGGAGGAAATAGTGCAGTTGTTGGGAACTATTTTCAGCGGCGGATGAATCCACATGTGGTGTTTAGTGAGTATTTAGGGCAGCAGGACGGTGTGTGTGGTGCTGAGTCAGAATGAACTACAGACAGTGTGTTCATGGTGTTAAAGGAACATGTCACAGTGCAGCAGTGAGGCTCACTGCGGATTTTAATAGTAATAATACTTGTATGTGTGTATAAGAATTTGAGTAGCAGAACATTATATATCTTTTTTTCCTGAGCCATTAATCATCTCACAATTCCACAGCTTTATCTTGCGATGCCGTGCAGCGGTGAACAGTTTGCAACAAGGGCAAATGACAGCGAGACCGAGGACAGTAACCGTACACATAATTTACTTACTCTTTACTAAGTGTTCAAAATGTTGTGTTAAGTTATTCCTCAAAAGCCATAATGTCATAAAGTATCAATGTTTCCCATCGTTTACTCCTTAAAACTCTTCAATATTCAAAATTCCCAAACTTTTTTAGCTCAAGATCCAAAAGAGAAATCTGGTGTCTGCCTGGGACCCAGATTTACAAAAATACATCTACAATTACAAACTACGGACAAAGGGCAAAAAAACATGTATATAAAGTGTAGGGTAAACAATTTCTGCGTCCCGCTCCTTTCTCTACTCTCATTGTCTTTTCCCCTCCCATCATCACCAACATGTCTTTTGACACGACCTGAATTGGATGAGAAGAACGTGGCTGGTTGAAGTTTTCAATGAGCTGATCTTTACTCTGGGCTAAGTGCCATTCTGGGGTAATGCTGAGCATTTAGTCTGCTTCTGAATTAGTTTTTCAGGTGGGCTAGAGTCGGGACACCAGATTCTCACAAGTATGTTGTGCCGTACTGAATCAACTTGAAGGATTCTTCTTTGCAAAAAAAAATAATAAATTGGACTTTCCCAAACACAGTGAATGTTTCATTTGGAGATACCTGTCCAACTGATTCATGTTAATTACTTTTAACCATTACTGAGCACTTTGAAGCATCTCCTCTCCATTCTGAATTGCTTTTGTGAAGCCCACATTAATAAACCCGTTCTTGTACTTCAGTTTAGACAGTGACAGGTCATAGACCGTAGACAAAAAAAATTCTGTATGAATGTGGACTGAAGATCAGGTTAGGGAGAGAAAAAACCTCACAGCGTCTGAAGTGAACAGACAAGAGTGGCAAAAATAACACTCATTCACATATTTACACGTAGTAAAGAATTGAAGTCAATAAAAATGCGTTTGGAAAACACACTTCTAAAAGAACAAGTGTCATTTCTTTTTTTATTTGATAAAATAAGTAATGCTTCTTCGTTGATTATGTAAACGTCTCGGAGGTAAAATGGTTACTTCAATATTCTCTTGTGTTCCCTCTCATAATGTAAAGACTAAAAAAAGGTTAGTGGGGGGACTGAACGCTGCAGGTTTCCCTCTGGCTGCTGGATACTCGGCATGCAGCATCTTGCTCTGAACCTGGAGGCCTCCACTGCTACAGTAATCACTTCACATGGATGTAACGAACAGCGAGCAGTTTACACTGAACCGGTACAAAGCAACACTCTTTCAAATCATTACATGTCGGCAAAGAAGATCAAGCCTTTGACCTTCAATTCAATGTCCAACTGAGTGTGGGAAGATCGTTTTCATTTTTCCATTAATAACCTAAACACGTAATCACTGTTATTTAGAGAGAAGCCTGCACTTGATAGCTGATTAAAGCAACAGGAATATTAGCGTTTAGAACATTAAGAAGAAAAGTATTCTGTTAATCAGATTATTATGATAAAGGCCAAGTATCTTCACATATAGAAACAAAAAGAAAGGGCTTCTTCTACATCAGCTGCTGCTGCTTGGTAATAGTTTTGCAAATGATGCCACCTACTGTTGTTTTGGCAGCATGACATTATTAAAGCCTTCGAATAATGGCATGTGATCTGTGGCTTAACGTCATGTGAAGGTTCTCAGTCATCCAGGTCATAGTTATCCGAGGAAGGTGGCTTGTGGCTTGAGTTTGATGAACAACTCTCTGGATAAATAAACAAAAACGCCTCCATCACAACTCCAGTCTACCATACTTTTAGCATTTTGTTACACATCTCGTGAACTTTACATCACTGCCAGCCAGTTTTTAAAATGATCCCATATTATTCGAAATAAAATGTGTGTTTAAAATGACTTCCTGCTAAATAATAAAGTCAGCTGCCAAACAGTGACCTTTTCCTTTTGCAAGGAACTATTAAGCTTGTATAATTTTCACATTTGTCTTAACATTCCCTACCACTCCTTCACCCTCCCCTCCATCATCCCTTACAGTAGCATAAATGAATAATTAAATAAAAGTGCATGCAGTTTTTCTCAGATGACAGAGCTCCGTTGAACACACAAACAAGAGAGTTTTCAAAAAGTTCCTGCTCGCATGACCAACCCACGATGACACGGCAGCTTTAAAGCTGCTCTAATCACTATTTTGACTGTGTGTAATATAAAAAGGTTCGTCCATAGTGACAAACCACGTAGAAGGATCACCTGACTCAGCATTTTAGCACCCTTAAAATCAGAACTAATAGAAGAGTGGATGTCGGACTGGGATGGATTCATCGGGTGGACAGAAACAATCCAATGAATGTTAATGTTGCTCTGTGTCTGCTGGACGTGTAAACAGGCAACCGTTTGCTAACGATAAAATGCCACCAGCTGGTTGTGCTTCTCAAGATAATTACCTCTTGCAAGCAAAATGAAAGTTTCTGCAAGTGATGAATTGAAACCAACATCTATATTCAATATGTTACAATTTCTATTGTATCCAGTGGTCATGTGGTTTGTAGTCAGTGTTCGAAAGCAGCCACCCAGTGCTTTAAGATCACCTCGGGTTGTACATTATTTAGAAGAAAACCCAGCGCTGGTCACTTTCTGCTTGTCTATCAGCAGCAGCAGCAGCAGCAGCAGTTCTTTCTAACCTGGACTAACCTGTCGTCTCCTCTCTGCCCCTCTCAGGCCTCCCGCAGATGACTCAGGAATGCGTAACAACGCTGCCGCCGCTGCTGCCCTCGCCTCCACCCCTCCCAGCAGCCTTCCATCCCAGATGCACCCCTGCAGCCCGCCAGACTCCGCCTCCTCCCTCACCCCATGCTCCTCGCTCCCGCCCTCTGTGTCGCCCACCCTCACCGACGTCTTTGGTCTTCCCACGCCGCCCATGGGCAGCGGCGGTGGTTACAGCCTGAGCTCTTCGTGCGGCGGCAGCGGGAGCTCACGCTCCCCATCGCCGCTCACTCTGATGCAGGCGGTGGCGGCCTCGGGCAAGCCCTTCGCCTCCAAACCCATGGAGCTTTGGAGCAAACACGACGTGGCGGACTGGCTGGAGAGCCTCAACCTGGGGGAGCACAGGGACGCTTTCCTGGACAATGAGATCGAGGGCGCCCACCTGCCCTCGCTGCAAAAAGAGGACCTGATAGACCTGGGCGTGACGAGGGTGGGCCACCGCATGAACATCGAGAGGGCCCTCAAGCTGCTGCAGGACAGATAAGCCCCGAAGAGACGGGGTGGTGACGTGCGGAGTCAGAGCCGAGGAGAGGGAGGTGTTACCGATCACTTTTACCAATCTCTTCATCAGACATAATCTCAAGTCGTGGAACTGGGTAGAAGTTTTGTCCAAGCTGATGCTGCCTCTTGCTGTTTTTGTCCTCTCTCATCCTCCGTCGCCCTCATCTCAGCGCTCCGGTCTCGTCCGCCCTCTTCCTCCTTCCCACCGCCCCGAGCATCAGGGGATCATGGGATGCCGGGCGGAACTGCAGGGGAGAGAGAAGAGATTAGCTGCTATGTCACATCAAGGAGAGAAAGCAGAGGAGGCCAGTATGAAGGACAACAAAAGAAAACGGAAAACTCTGGTATAGCGTGTACTCAAACACCGGGAAAATACTTGTCTGGAAGTTTATTTCACATAAAGACTCGTGCTCACCCAACTGCTTTGGAATACTAAAGACTTTTTCCATACACCCTGGTGTGGGTGCATGAAAAGCCAGCTGAGCTGGTCGTTGCTCCTTTTCTATCTTTGCTAGAGTTTGTTCAGAGAATAATATTTCTTCACTAGAGTCCTACCGGAGTTATATTTCTGGGTGCATCTAAGGTTGTAGAGAAAAATTTGAGATAGACTTCCATTTTTTGCTTTTCACCTGTTTGTGTCAAAATAAGAACGTGAGCTGACATGTTAAAACAAATACTGAAGCGTATCTCATGTCCGTGCACATCCAGACATAAACACACACTTTATGCACAGTGCCGCACACCGACAAATGAGAAGACACACTGTCGTCACAGACACACACACCCTAAGCATGTCTACACACCGATACTGCGATGGCCTTCTTCTCCTGAGAGAGAGCAGTGCGTGGAGAGAGGCGGTCACCGGAGGAGGAGCTCTGCTGTAGCAGGGGCCCCAATGCCCCTCGCCAGTCTACACCCGCCCGGTGACCCACAACACCCACAACACGGACAGACAAACGTTGGACCAGAAAAATTCTCACCTTGAAATGGTTTTATCAGCTTGTCTGCCCGCAAAGGGCGTCCGTGTCTCCCGGGGCTTTTCCTTCTAGTGTGCGTGTGCGTGTGCGTGTGCGTGTGCGCGTGCACGTGCACGTGCGTGTGCGTGTGCCAGTGGTTGACCCAAAATATCATTAAGGCCAGTTTAGCTATTGGGAAACTAGAGCTGTTCTTTACTTTTGTACTTTAATTTCTTCATTCTGTCAGATCTCCCTCCACCATTAGCAGGTCTACGCTTCATGCGGCCCCGCGGTAATGCTAATGTCTCTAACACCCTGTGTGTATGTGGTAGAACTTGAGCTTTTTTAGAGAGACCATTTCAAGGTATGTTTAAAGTTCAACGTTTGGGGAAACACACTTTTAGGCTTTCTTGCTTCGAGTAAGATGAGAAGATTGATAGCACTCCCATGTCTGCACACTAAATGTGATGCTGGAGCGCCAACACAAGTAGCTTAGCATAAAGATTGGAGGCGGGGGAAAACAGCTAGCCTGAGTCTGCACAAAGTTTAAGAACAAAGTCTGCCTACCAGCAGCTTTAAAAGTTTCTCATCTCTTGGTTAGGGAGCTTGCAGAGGCATTAGCAGGTTTTAGCCACGCTAGCATGACACTATGGAGGACTGTTCAGTCGATCGGTCCACCACTTCGTTCCAGACTGAAGTATCTCAACAGCTATTTAAAGACTGCTTTAAAATATTGTACGGTCCCCAGAGGATAAAACCCAATGGCCCCTGGTGACCCCTCCATGAGGTCTTGAGTGAAATGCATGTATTTATAGATTGCCATGAAATTTGGCTCTTGTGTCCCCCTCAGAATGAAATGTAATAACTTTCCTAACGATCCTTTAACTTCTTCTAGTGCCATCACCAGGTCAACATTTCAGTTTGTCTTTATGATGAAATATCTGTTAAACATTCCCATCAGCCTCAGCTGTGCTTTGTGTTTAGTGCTGATTAGCACATGTTAAACTAAACGCTAAACTAAGACGGTGAGCCAGGTAAGTTTACCTGCTAAACATGTTAGCTTTTAGCTCAAAGCACCACAGAGCCTTATCATGGCTGTACTCATTTAAACTTTGGACAGCCGAGCTGTTTTCTCCTGTTTCCTGTCTTAATGCTAAGTTAAACTAATCGTCTCCTGGCTCCACATTTACATGAGTGATTTCAATCAAACCATCAGCAAGAAAATTATTAGTTATTTCTTGATAGCATTTTACTAAATTTAAATCAAGTGTCAAGTCCTTTTGGAGCCCTTTTTTTAGTTTTCACCTATTTTAAATAACAGAATTATGAACAACCTAGTATTTAAGAACTAAGACTCACAGGTTGATGTTTAAAGAGCTAAAACTCAAGTTTTACCAGAGAAATGACGTATTTTCTATTTAGCTAAATGACTACCTGAACATTTTGTACATTGTTCTTTGTTGTTAATTAAATAAAAAAAGAGCGAAGTGATTAAAAGACTTGCTAGCGTCAAGATAACTCGAGCTCAAATCCAATCAAACTGCATGCCAAACGGGAACAGCTGACCTTGAGTGTTCAGAAAGGCGCCTATAAATAAAATGCATTATTATTGAATTTATTTTAGCTCTTTCAGAGGTACAATTTTGTGGTTGGGAACACAGAGTCAAACTCTTTTAGATGGAAACAGCCTGTGTTAGTGTGTTTTCAGGCTGGACACGCAACACTGCGTTAACAAAGCTCTTGCAGACTGACGCTGGCGGCCGCTGCAGAATAGGTCTTTGAAGACAAACAAGAGCTTGTCTCATAATTGTGCGGATCAGCAGGTTAATGCTTTGTAGGGCGACTTCAGCCAGATGACACGAAATCTCGCCGAAGCGTTGGCTTTAAGAACAGATGGGGGAATCTGTGGCTTCAGGGTTTATTGTTGAATTACGTGTTCACGTTAAGTCCACATGCCTTGTCCTGCCCTCTGACCACTGTGCAAAAAAAAGTAACAAATAACCAGAGAATAACCTGACAAAGCTGGCAGATGTTCATCAGCGTGAGCCCTGTGAGATTAGAAGGGACAGAACCAGTTCTGATCTGTTGCAGATGAACTTCAGTCTCTGGAACTCAACTCCGGCCTCACTGCAGCTCCAGCAGTAGAGACCAGATTTAAACTTTGTTATAAGGGTCCAATTAAAAACTAAATCAGCATTTATAAAGCTGGAAATGTATGTGTGTCTGCTAGCAATGATTATAGGCTGGTGAGAGTAGAAGTACAGTATGTGTTGAAATGTGTGTGTGTGTGTGTGTGTATATAAGAGTGTTTAACAGGATAAAAATGTCTATTTGATTATATGTGTAGCTCTATTAAAAGGTTTAGAGTAAAAGAAGAAGTTATATGAAGGTTGATTTATAGTTGCCAGAGCTGACCTGAGGACCAACGCAGTGGTCTTACCCGCCCCATCATCCTGCAGAGGATGCCTTAAATAGCTCACTGTCCCCTCTTCTCCACCACCTGCCCCGCTGTCGGTTGAATCGCTCTAGAAAGAATAAGAGCTTGTGTTTTTATCTCAAAGTAGATTCTTTCAGCGCACACCTCACGTGTGGTTTGATATGTGTTCGACAGTAACCCAGCGTCTTGAAATATATATCGTTTTAGAACAAGTTCACCCTTATTTGGTTTCATATCACACTCCGCAGCTTCATGTAGGTGCAGCTTTCGAGGAGACGAAATGAAACCTACACAAGCTCTGTGTTCTGTGAACATTAGCCGTACGGAGGCTGGCACGGGACAATGCTGCTATAATCCTGTTCCTGTTTGAAACGTGTAACTTATTTTAAAAACAAACAGCGAAGTGTCGGAGGAGGAGGAGGAGGTCGAAAAGCACAGTATTTTTAAAGATTTGTATAGAGTTCTATGAAATTTTATAGAGGTTATCTGAACAAAACACTGACGCGCGGATTGCCAAAAACAGAAATACTACATCGATAAAAACGTGGATATCATTAGACTTATGGGTTATGTAAGAAGCAATATTTATTCTGAATGAATCTCCTTGGTTGTGTTAAAATTATTTATTTTCCCATTTTAAAGTTGCATTTCATGATGCGCTCACTTGTTTTAATGTTGCCTAAGTAGAGACACTCTACTGCAGAAGTAAGATATTTTGGTCAATCAAGTGACCACAAACCCCAGATATCTTCTGACGACCACCATCTGCCTGACTAGACTTCTCTCATCTGAAATCCCTGAGTCTAGAGTGTGTGTATAAAAAGAATAAAATCTGTAAATTTAAAAAAATATATATCTGTATAACCGCAGGCCATCTTGGTAGGAAACTATATGAAACCTATATATATGTAAACATACATAAATCCACCTAGAAGATCAGCGGTGGCTGCTGATTCCTTAATGTGGATCAACAGGTCACTGCGCACTTTTCTCTGTGGAAATGTAGAGCTGAGTAGATGTAGTAGGAAATCTTTAAAGAGCATCACCAGGCCATGTTTAGGACGGGCATGGCTCACTAACCCACTTCCACTCCCCTTCAAAACACTGCTCCTACCTTTTATCATTGTCCAACATTTGGGTAACTGTTTCTTTTTCTTCTTTTTTTTCTTTCTTTCTTAATATTTTTTTTCATTAATAGATTTTTATTCTTTGATTAAGTCTTCATAGAGGCTAAGATGTTTTCGGTAATTTGTGCAAAGACTTGTGTTCATGTTTTCTATGTTGCTGTAATTTTGTGCTACTAAAAATCATCATAGAGTCAACTAATTACTGAAATGAAAAGAGAGAGAATTTTCCTGTAACTGCACTCTTCCTTCGCCCCCTGCCCCCTCAAATCCTCAAGACTTCTTGTATGGCAACCAAATTTCACTGTAAGAAATAAATATAATATTGCACTAGTGTTGTAGTGTTGTTCCCTCTCAGTCTTTACAGCGCAGCATATTGACACTGGATGAAGATCGCTCGTTTGTGTGGATTAAAATAAAAGCTATAGTTCTTAACATTTTTGAACAAATCACTAAATTAGGTGAACAGAGAAGAGTATCTGAGTGAAAAGTGTATATTTATTATGCTTTCATCAATACAGGGTGGTTCGAAGAGAGCATAATGATGCGTTATAAAACAAATATCATTTAACTTGTATTTCCTTACAGGAAAAAGGCTGAATAAAAATACATTTAAAATTCTGTCTTTAGGATTTTAATACATTACTATTAAAAATGAAGTGACGCGTTAGATTTATTCGGTTTCACAGTTCATTTGTCTCTTAACATTTACAGTTTCCATTTCGTTATTACTTTACTTTAAAGATGGATCTCTGAAGTGGCACACTTTAACACATCTTTCACTTTAGAGTTAAACCAAATCCCACTGACAGAGTGGCAACTCTGGTTGGCCAGCTGTTGTGTTTGCAGGGGCCAATCAGAGCTCCTACTGATACTGTCAGCGGGACTTAATATTTAGGTTTCTTGCAGCTCGTGTGTCTTGAAATAGCTTGAGAGTCGTTCTTAATTTAAAAGGTAAAAAATTTCATCTTTTTATTTTCAGTTTTGTAATGCATCATTTGTAAGTAGACGATCATCGCTGAGAGCTCTAATATATTCCTGTTTGCTTCCATTTAATTGGGGTACTTGAGCACAAATCTCAAAACCTGGACATTGGAAACTAAAAGGATCTGTGGGGATTCTTTAATCTAAGTCACAAAGTGAAACTTTCATATATTCTAGATTCATTATACATAACATTTTTTTTTTAATTTATGCACAGGAAAACTTTATGCCCAGACCTTTCTGGTCTCCTTTGACAGGTGTGAAGCTAGGGAATATGAAAGCATTGTAAGTAAATCCAGAGTAAATAGATGAAATAAAGGAAAATCTAGGATTTTCATCCTCGCCTACTATAAAATATAAATTTAAAAGGCAATATCACCATTACAACCAAGATCCTGTAGATAATAATGCAATTGATCCTCCTGCTCCTTGACTACACTTGTAACTGATGAAAAGGCATTAAAAACCATTCATGATGCAGTTTCTAAAGATATACGTTGACTGTTCACTGAGAGTTTAGGCAAGGCAAGTTTATTTGTATAGCACAATTTAACAGCAAGGTAATTCAAAGTGCTTTACATAAAACATAAAAGCAACAGGGAAATATGTAAAAGTTTAAAAGCAACATAAAATATAATAAAAGTTACAGTGTTGCAATCAGGGTTTAAAGAGTTAAATGGAAAATAATAAAAAGCTAAAAACACAGAAAAAGAAAACAGGACAGTTAAAGTTACAGTGCAGTGTAAGTTATCAATCTACTAGTTAAAGAAATATCTTAAATATTTAATTAAAAGCAGTGGTAAAAAGAAAAGTCTTCAGTCTTAATTTAACAGTTTCTGCAGACCTGCAGTTATCTGGGAGTTTGTTCCAGATATACGGAGCATTATAACTGAACGCTGCTTCTCCTTGTTTAGTTTTGACTCTGGGGACAGAAAGCAGACCTGCCCCAGACGACCTGAGAGGTCTGGATGGTTCGTAATGAGGCAGAAGATCAGAAATGTATTTTGGCCCTAAACCATTTAGTGCTTTATAAACTAACAGCATGAAACCAATGTAAAGACCTCAGAACTGGAGTGATGTGATCCACCTTTTTGGTCTTAGTGAGGACTCTAGCAGCAGCGTTCTGGATCAGCTGCAGCTGTCTGCTGGATTTCTTAGGGAGACCTGTAAGGACACTGTTACAGTAGTCAAGTCGACTGAAGATAAATGCATGGATAAGCTTTTCCAGGTCCTGCTGAGACATTTTATTTCTATGTAGCCATGTTACAAATAACATAAATCTCCCCAAAACATTGAAATATGAATAAACATAATGAATATTGATTAGTATCTCTGTGACCGAAGAACAATAGAGGCAGATAAACGTAAAATAAAAGCTCCCACAGTGATGTGCGTTATTGTCTCAGTACTACAAGTCAGCCACAAGAGGGCGACAAAGGCCGTGTGCTTGAATGGATCATTGGAGCACCTGTGACTTCCACAGGTGATGCAAATGAACGGAAGCCGGCTGAAATTGGTCCAAGATGGCGCCCCGGCATTGGAGTAATAAATTCAAGTGGTTTTTATGCAACTAACCCTGCAAAAACAGCAAAGGTAAGACGCAATTTCTAGTTGTTTTTGTTCTCCAGCGGTTTCTTCTGTGAGTTTTGGCCCCACAGTGAGTGATACTGCTGGGATCTGAGGAGTCTCCGGGTTTATTTGGTCTGTGTGGAGACTGCAGGCTGAAGTGAGAGAGAGATCAGGTGTGTGTGTGTGTGTGTGTGGGTGAGACTGCACGCAGACACGTGTTTTGTGGCTTGGTGTCTTGTTTTAGGTCAGTTGGTTGCACTCACTAACCTGGAGCTGTATGAAGCTCTCTGTGGCCCCTCGGGTCCTTGATCTGTCCCACGTTTTGAATGTGGTGTGTTCAGACTGAAAAGTGAAAAAAAAACTCATAAGTGGACTGAGTATACGGGCCCTGGGCCCTCCTCACATGAGGGCGCCGGGAGGGGCCCATAGAGAAGGCAAAAGATTTTTGTGAGGCCCCTGTGGATGGTCACTATGTTGAGTAAAAACACTGTTGTTGATTGATTTATTGTTAGGCCAACTCTCTTCATGCTGCACACACAGAACTCAGGCAGGTGTCGGTTTATTAGGTACACCTTGCTTGCTGGTCAACTGTAAGGTCGTTTGGAGGATGTTTGTGGTGCTGTTGAACTGTATATAATACAGAGAGGTGTAGCGCCTCAGTGGATTATTACCATACAGTTGAATAGACATTAGTTTTAGATAAGTGTACCTAATTAACTTGTGTGTGTGTCATTTTCCACTCAGACCCAGATATAAGTAGGGTGACCGCCTCACAACTTGGAACAGGTGTGGCAGGCCCAACAGTAATAATAAATAATAACCATCATCTTTATTTATACAGACATGAAATGCAGCTTTACAAGGTAAACAAATAAAATCTATATTCCGATAATAAAATCAAAATGCAAGTAGAAAATCCAAAAAAACGCTGGAATACACACATTCAAACCTAAATAAAATTTAAAATATACAATAGTGTTAGAATAAAAGGTGGAATTAAAAGCATGTAATAAATTAGTAAAGTAAAAAATCTAAACACACATTGGAACATATAAAATAATTACAGTGGTGTAAAACTGTCTACAGAGGTTGTTTGTCTGATTTAAAGATCTGTGTCCGTTTCTGTGAGCTGATGAATAACACAAGTTCTTTGTATGAGGGCAACTCACCGTTGTCCCCTCCCACCCACTTCTTTCATTTACAAGAAATGTAAATACTGGTGACAGATATTGCCAATATATCTTTATCGGAATTTTAATTGAATGAGGTATTGATATCAGCTTAAACATATCCAGACTCCCACACTCGGTAGGTAAATTACTTTTTAGTCTTTTGTAATGAAAGTTGTTTCTGTGAATTTAGTTATGAATTTGTTTGCCAGACATGAACCAGGAGGAGGAGCCTTCATCAGTCCACTGCACTACAGCAACTCTTCACTACGGTGAGGCTTTTTCCCCACAGCCACCGATGGACGTCACATAACAAACCTGCATGAGTCCACTGAGCCAATCGGGAACAAAATACCTGGTAAAGTGTCAGCAGACCATATTTTTACTTAAGTAAAGTACAGATGTGTTATCAGCAAATGTACTTGTAACGTATCAAAAGTAACGGCAGAATATATGATATTACTGTTTAGCCCGTCGCAGGTTTTGTATGTGAATGACAGTGGTGGAAAGTACGACAACCTCAATATAGTACTTGAGTATTGCCATTTTATTTTTAGAGGGATGATACTGTACAGCTAGTTACTTTTCAGTTCGATTCAGATGCGTTTTCTTTGGATGTTTTCAGTCCAATTAGCTTCTAATATTTCTGTACGTTTACTCATGTAAAAGTTTGACTTGCTTGTTATGAAGTAATTTTACAGAGTGATGTTTTTTTTCTTTTTATGAGGTTAGTACTGATGCATTACCATGTAAACAGCATTTTAATCCTGTAGCCTGTCAAAGTGGAGCTAATTTAAATTGCTGCATGTAGTTGTGGGAAGTTTAATCTCTAATAATTCATCATCCCATATGTTTTTAATCTTAACTGTCAGAAAAATGGAGGAAAAAGTACAATATTTCATCCCTAAATGTAGTGGAGTAGAAAGTGAATGGCCCGGACTTTCCTCACATTACTCCGTATTAGTCTTTTAAATGTTGAACGTGTCATTGCAGCGCCCTGATTTGTGTTCATTTCTATTATTAATTACTGCAAGTCCTTTTGCCAAATAGTGTCAATAAAAAGTATGTTAATGTAAAGTAAAAAAACAAGAGAAACGTTTTTCTAGAGCGACTATGTTGACAGGGTTGAGGATATTAAAATAATGCAGCCCAAACAAGCTTAAAATTCAGTTTATTTATTGAAACTAAAAAAGAAGACGCAGGTAATGATGTGACGCAAGCAAACAGAGGTACAGATAAAAATAATGCATTTGAAAAGGTCACTTTATTATTTATTACTTTTTATTATAAAACCCCGAAGATGAATTTAATGAACGCTACACTACTGCGATCCACAGACCTGCCGTCTGATAGAAATAATTAGTGTTTGGAGAACACACCAAAGCCTCGGCCCTCAGTGCTGATAAATCACTTATTTTGAAAGGTCAGCACGCACACAGTTTGGTCACAATGAGCAATGTTAGCTGTGCTGCAGAGCGGCATAACATATCGTGAACCCCCCGAGCATTCAAGACACAAATACACAAGTCTCATCCAAAGAAAACCACAGTGACGGGGAACAAAAATGTCTTCAAATCTCTTATTTCTCAACGCATCTCTCTGTACATGATTCTAAGCGTGATTAACCAGTATGATGTTTAGCTTGTGATTGGCCACAGCAGCGGTAAAAGTCTTTGACATCTGTGATCAAACGTCAGCTTTACAACTGATGCAAGTGTTCAGAAGGAGAAGAACATATTCGTATTAGTTTCCCTTTGAAAATCAACAAGCGCAGCTTCAATCGGGAGGGGAATTTAAACTGCAACATTTACGCACACAGACCAAGAAGCAAAAGGGGTTTATCAGCGTTTTGGTCCATACTGGATGTGCTGGACAGTATATAGCCATCATTATCATCCGAAGCGGAGGGTGCTTTTCCACTTTTAACCGCTCCTTGCTTCCATTGAACAGTGAGCACCCTGAGCCCTGCGCACAACACTCATTGCGGTCATTACTTCGGTGGGACTAAAATTCCTCTCTAATGTGTGAAGAAGCACCGACACTTGATCAACACCTTGTGAGCAGAACTCTACTGTATCTGGAAGGAAATAAAATGCAGCGTCTGGCTGTGAGGCAGGAGGTTAAGTCACGCTGCATTTTGTAGCTTTTAACTATTACACGACAGAAGTGCAAAGCTTTGTGCCTCTTTAAGCCCAGAGCTATAAATTCTCTTGGTTATTCTGAGAGAACCCCTCCTCCCTGTCTTCTGCTGCACGAAGACCAACAAAGGGATCTGAAAATGAGACAGGTAGGTAGAGGGATGGAGAAGGAAAGAAAGAGCAAAAGAAAGCCTGCCAGGAGACCTGAGGATGTCTCGCACTACGATGAGGTGAAGAGACAAAAGAGCGGAAAGGAACATGGATTTGAAAATGTTTCTTTCCTCTTTTCTTTTCTTGCACAAGGACAGGGACGCGGCTCATCTCGGCGGGCGTCGTCATTGCCGAACCTCCACGTAGTTGGCTGGGAAAAGGCCGTAGGCGCCTCTGCACACGCCTCGCCACCAGCCCTCGTCGATCATCTCGATGTTGGTGATGATGTCATCGGGGTCAAAGGAGATCTCGTCGTCGCCGGCTGAAACGAGACAGATCGATGACGAAGGAGCACCACAAATTCAGTCCATCATTTAAAACTGCTTTTGTTTTGGACACTGCGGGAGATTCTCATTTTATTAAAAGACCAAATTATTCTTAGAAACATTGCAGGTCCAATAGAGCAAGACTGGTCATGACTTTTAGGTACATGTGAACAACATGTTGGACTGCCGTCAGACCGCCTCTGAGGTGCAGGTCTGAAAGGGGCTCCTGTTTGTGTCAGCTAGTTTTGTTCAAGGCTAAAAAGATACAACAATGAAAGCTACGTAAAAGCAATGCATTCATTTACTTTGCTCCCAGACGCAAATCCACTCATTCTGATCTTCTAGATGCGGGTGTGACTGAAAGCTGTTGCAGCTGGGACACAAAATGAAACTGGCTCAGTCTCACCTGCTTGGTAGTCGTACAGAGCCACCGCCGTCACCCCGAGGTCCTCGCCGTACTCGTACTGTTGGCCGTCTGCAAAAGGACGACGGTTTGTTAGTCCAAGTAAAGAGACTACAGACCGACTGGTTGCCAGCTACGCTTATATGGTGCCGTTTATCTCTCAGGTAATTGGCTTGTTCAAGAGACTAAATTTTAATATTTGTTCTGAAAGGGCCCATTTTCACATTTTTGGGTCCAAATGAAAACTAGTAGGTACGAGGTCTTGGATCCGCAGTGGAACGTATTCCTTCAGGAGAATTGCACCTTTTGTGGACCTCATTTTTGAAGGGCCTAATTGCCCCGAAGGAATACGTAGCAGCCGCTGCAGCTGCTCATTTCAACACCAAAATGTATAGAAATAGGTTCCAGATTTTTTTAAAGTTGTGTGTCCTGTATTTTACTACTTGGAGTTTTCATAGCGTTAGTGTTGCTGAGGAAAGGTTGGTTCTTCAGTCCAGGCCTTCATGAATGTAGTTTTAATTGTAGGACTGTTGTATTGCGCTACATTAGATTTAGCTAGCTGTACATAATAAACTGAACTGCAAGATGGACCAAAGAATTTTCTACCTTTGTGGACAATCAAAGTTTTACTCTACTGTAAATCTGTCAATCAAGTTTTTCTCCAAAATTAAACCTTTCTTATTTGAAAATTTCAACAATCAAAAGTGATTAATCCTAACGAGTTGTGTGTGGTCAGCTGGGATTGGCTCCGGCCCCCCGCGACCCTGTACGCAGGATAAGCGGTTGACGATGGATCGACGGATGGAGTTACGGGTGAAGCATAAACGACAAATGTTTGCCTGTTTGTGTTCAACATCCAGGCAAAAGTCCCCAACAACACTTCACCTGCTGCTTGAGCCTCCACGGGGGTCTCGTAGAGTTCCTGGTCCTCCTGCGCTGCATAGATGCTCAGTGGCTCCGGCTCGTACAGCTGCTCTCCGTTCTCCTCAGCAGCATCGTAGGACGGTTCCTCTGTCTTCTAACAAGGCAAACGTACACTCTGTTTAAGTGAGATCTTCTGCGTAAAGTACTGCTACATGTAAAAACCCAGCTTCACTGTACTACTACCTCACCCCTAACTAACCAACCCTAACCCTGCCGCCACTAAGAGGTTAACTTAAATTCCACTGACAAACTAAAGGCAACAACCTGCATCTTTGTTGACAGGCTTTTCTACATTATTAACACGTGTGCTGCGTCATGATCGCCGCTTTTCTAAGTGAGAAGACTGAACACCGTCAACACACTTGTCTGAAAGGGGCTGTCCTCGCCACCTACTTTAAGCACATAACCAGTTCACCTGTGGCAGCATTTCCATCCCTTGTAATATCTAAAGTCTAAATTCTTTGTCTTCTGCCTGAAAAGTTGCACTTTAAGCCCACACCACAGAAATATCCCGTAAAACCATGACTCACCCGGTGGGTCGGGGCGGCAGCAGGCAGGACTGGGGGAGTCGGGCTGGGACTTGCAGCAGGGACAGGAGAGGGGGCCTTGGGCGTCTGTTCGATTTTACGGCGAGCCTCCTCTTGCTCCTGCTTCTCCTTGGCCTGACGACGCGCTCGCTCCTCCTCTGCCCTCTTTTTGTCTTCTTCCTCCTTCTGCTTGGCGATGTTCTCGAAGCGGGCCTTGATGCTCCCCGTGTTGCTGCCAGCTGATGAGTGGAAAATTGGAGAATGAAGAAATGAAGAGTCGACGCGCTGCCTAAACTTCTGATTCTAACCCAGCAGGCGTTAACGAATGCTTACCAGCCTCCACAGGTTTGGTTTTCTGGTAAGATGGACTCGGCTTCTCCAGCTCATCGAAAGAGCCTGCGCTCTGAACCACAGGGATAGAGACGTAAGACTGAGCTCTGTACACTTACTACACAATAACCACACAAACACTCCTTACCTTATCCATCCGGTCATTCTGGACACCAAACTTCCCTCCAAATCCTTTTGAATAATCTGGTAACAAACAGCAGATAAGTAAAAGTCACTTTGTGTTTTACATTAATGACTCAACCACAGTCGGCTTCACCAGAACTCGTTTTCCAGAACAGACCGTAAACAACTACAGGACTATTTAGTCCCGTTTAGCCTTTTCATTATTCTTTAGTATGGCACACTATTAGAGACATATCGGGCGCTTCTCTGGTCGGCTACAGTTCAGATGAAGCGGACTGTGGTTGGTTTCATAGGAACTGGGAAAGAGAACTGTTGGGATCAAGACGACGGGCCGATGAGCTCATGCAAACCTGTAGAGACGAGAAACAAAAAAACTGAATGCAGACAGTGACAGCAGAAGAGCTGAGGGGGGGAGTCGTAATGTAAGCCAAACAGTTGGGGTCAAGCAGCCATCTTGGCTCAATCTCAGGCTTTGAGCATCAGCCATGACTGTGTGGTCACAGCAGGAGGCCTTGATAAAACGTACTGTGGCCGTACAGCAGCATGCATAAGGAAACAAACAGCATCATGGCAGCGGTAGAAACAGCAGGGATCGGGTGGGGTGGGGGGGGTAGAAGGATAAATACTGCTGTATAAATGTGGGAACTGGCCATGCCACAAGAAGACCTCTGCATTTCTACATCCAACCCGTGTTGTAGTTTTGTAGGATATTTACACTAAGCTGCATACCGACGGACGTCACCTGGCCCAAAACGAAAGCTGTCTGTAGCGGGAAACGGTCAAACTGTGCTCACTATTTCATACAGGTAGAGTGTTGAAACAATAACAGCAACAAAAAAGAGGCTCGGAGGAGGAATGTGCCACACCTGAGCAAATAACTAAAACTAACATGTAGATAGTTTCTGTTTTGTCTGCCACTGAAACTTTTCATCAGTTCATCTATCTATCAGCTATTTTTTAACATGCATGAGAAGTCCTCCATTTTATTGAGCTCATCTGCTGATGAATATCATGTGATGTGATCAACAAATCTAGTAAATAGACCTCCTGGTGTGTTTCCAGGATCAAGGATGAACTTTGATTTTACATTTTCTACCAAAGAAACAGTACCAATATTAAATGTTGACCATCAGATCATTTTGATTAACTGAGACTTGGTTTCTGGAAAAATATTGGCGTTCGTCTCAGCAGCAGATGTCTCAAGCCAGAACCATCGGCATGGCAGGATGCTGCCAGAGGTGAGAAAACACCCTTTTTCTAATTTGCACGAGCTGAAAATGAGCACGTCTACATCGTGCATGTAGACGTGCTCATTGTAAATCGGTTGGTGCTGCACAGGTGGCAGGGTGTGGCACGGGTGGGGGTTTCTGACAGAAGGGGTCTGTGACTTAAAAGAAAACAGCCATTACTGAGGATGAGGAGGACGGTGTGAAGGACAGAGTATCAAGCTTGGAGCACGGATTTTGTTTTCTGGAGAAGGGTGGGTAAGGAGCAGGAGGGGGTTCTGAAATGGTGGGGTAAGGTGTTGTGTTCAGGGAGTATCTGTGCCTTTCTGGGACTCGTGCTTGGCCAGGCTCTCCTTGTGCTCATAGCCCAGGGCACACTGGTCCTGCTTCTCCACCTCTACCCCATACTTCCCTCCAAACCCACGTTTATAGTCTGCAACATAACACACAACCATGTAATATACACACACAGACAGACACAGAGAAAACGAGACACTCGAGAGGCCTTTCACGATTCACAAACACGCTCAGTGATGTGGAGACACAGATTTAAAAAGAGGAATCTTCTATTTTACATGATGTTGATGATGGATTCCTTTGATTAAAATCGCTGCAGAGCTCTTTCTAAACATGATCAAGGTCTGTGGTCAAAGCTCTAGCATAAACTCTCTTCAGCAGGTCTGCTTCCTGCAAAACCGTTTCTGCTGCAGTCACTTCCTCTCTCTGCACAACACAAATCTTTCCCTCCTCTGTACCTGCTTCATTTCTTTGCTTGACCCCTCTCAGGGAGGAAATGGTGACATTTAGTGACTGGATATGTTGACTGACACAATGTCTACCACCAATTTATTTATTATATTTAAAAAAAGTTTTAGTGGCGTATTAATACACATCCCATTTGGCTGTGAACTAGAATCTAAACTTACATTTGGCAGAAGCCACAGGAAGACGTAAAAAAATCTAGCCTTGTGTTCTACTTCTGTTTACATGAAGCTGTACACTGCTTGACACCTGGCCCAAAATGGAGACCATTTATAGCGGGACATGAGCAGGCTTTAAAACTCTTTCGTTTACATACTGGTACCAAAAAAACAACAACAAAAAGGCTAAAAATTCAAAACCACAAACCGGCGGAGAAGGGAGGTCATATCTCACATCTGCCCGTCTGTGCTTCAGAATTCTCTCTCTCAATTTCAGTTTCTCTCAGAGAGCCATGCCTCTACTGCTGTCAGTTGGAGAGCGACAGAGGTTGTGAAGTGACTGGAGCTTTGGGCATTTTTATACATGTTCAGTTGCTGCACGGTCAGATTATGAGTTTGGGAAAGTTGCAGATCAATGCAGGCCACACTGAATGTCTAAACTGTTCATCAAAAACTAAATAAAATGGCTTTTAGTTTTGAACACTTAGAGTAAGTGCAGTAGTAAAAAAAAAACATCTAAGTTCCTCTGTATGACATCATCCGCTAAAAGCCTGACATGCAAACGTAAATCTGAGCTGTGGTTTCACTTCCTCTATTTTAGCCTTTTTTAAACCCGCAGATTGAGGAAGTTGTCAACCTTTGAAAGACCACATCCAAAGCCACAATAAAACCACATCAGAGCTGAAGTGCAGGGCTCAGGAGGAAGAGAGGTTTTACAGTAAACACACTGTGTGCTAAACTCAAAGCAGACAGCTTGTAAAGGCTGAGGTTTGGTGGGTACTCTCCCCGTTCAAAGGTCTAGAAAATGTCAAATGCAGAGTTTGATGTGCAACAATTTAAACAAGAGACACGTGTGGCTATCAGCGTTTCTTCTCCTTTGGTAGAAAACAGCAACAAAAGGAAATATAAAGAAGCTCTATGGCCAATATTCCACGTTTAGTCAGAAAAAGGGAAATTCCTTATAACAACAACATACATCATTTATGATAGATTCTATCATCCAGTAGCTAATTACTATTCCTTTGATATATTTACAATGAGCCATTGATCAAAACCTACAACGAGTACAGTAGTGTTGTAGTACTTGGTCTCGAGACCGGTCTTAAGACCACTTTTTGATGATCTCGGTCTTGTCTCGGTCTGGCCGGTCTTGACTACAACACTAGAGGACAGTATACAAACTGACAAGCCTCAGCTGAAGGTGACTGGTGTTTAGCTGGTGTCGATTCTTCTCCCTGGTTATGAACATTAAAAACTGAAACCATCAGCTTTGGCTTACATTTGATGTGGCATCATAATTCTGACAAAGGCATTTGCAGTTTACTTGTTCTTATACTTATTTGGGTATACACACACACACACACACACACACACACAGTCTCTCCCTTAAAACCCATAGAAACCAAATCAGAACCAGTACCTTTCTGGGACTCGTGGAGCTGTAGTTTCTCCTGGTGGTCCCATCCCAGCGCCGATTTATCCTGTCTGTCCGTCTGCACACCAAACTTTCCCCCAAAGCCCTTCACATAGTCTGCAGAAACACAACACACACACACCGCAGACATTAACCACCAAACATGTTCCTGAAACCTAACTGTCTTTGGTTGAATTACCTCAAGTAGGAGTGGATGATGTAGATAAAATTGTTATATTGCATCAGTAATAAACTGGATATTGTGATGTAGGGAATTTCTTGGTACTTCTATTGACAAACTGGTTATATATAAAATAACCTGATAAGAATGTCTTGGCTAATCCAGTTATTTAAATATATAACGGCATGGTGGTATAACTAAACCTCTACTAGTATCTCAGTATGCCACATCATATTGCCCTACCTGTAGAAAACATCACAAAATTTCATATTTTCACATTGCACAGTGGGAATATTCACTAACGTCTGAAGAGCGCCCAGGCGGTAAGCTCAAAATTAGAAAAGACTAAAAGGTGAACGTGAAAATGTGTAGACAGTCACAGATGTACAGCAGGTGATTCTTAGTAGGACGAATAGTTTTAAACAAATCTCACATTATTTCATTGTGCCAGTTTAACCAATTCCTGTCACTGGAGCAGATGCATGAAGTAAGCACAATCAACAAATCATGAGTGAAAACATGCAAGCATGAAAACAGACAGATGCGTCTTTTGCACAGTTTTAACACTGGTGCATTAAAATGTCTGCGCCTGTTATCTGAGCACGTTACCCAGTTATCACATATGCAAACCTAGGCAGTAAACAAAGCCCGGTGTATTGTGGGGAATTCGAGGTCATCTACACCTTTGACGTCAGCCCGTATCTGTTAAGCTGCAGTTGGCCAACCAGGCGGTAAAGTCTGCGCAGGTGTGTCAGAGCTGCACAGGCAAAGCTGCACTGCTGTGTTGCAACTGAAAGTCCAGACAAGCCAAGACAGACACGAGGGTGTGACTCAAGTGATCAAAACAAACTGCAAGTACAAATTCTGATGATTTGGAAACAAACTGAAGTCATTTTAATGGTTCGTAGGTTCATTTTCTATCATGGAAAGTATTTTCATAAACAGACTATATGACCTTTTCCCAATATTACACCAAGATATGTACCGGCTCAGTGCTCTCTGGTTTGTTTTTCATATCAAGTGGTGCATGAGATGATACCAACCTTTCTGTGACTCGTGCCTCTCCGTTTTGCCCTGGTACTCAAAGCCCACAGCGCTCTTGTCCACCTTGTCTGTTTCAACACCAAACTTGCCGCCAAAGCCCTTTGCATAATCTGCCAGTGGCCAGAGCAGAGGAGGGGGAGAAATATGTTATGGCAGGAAAAGGTGGAGCACAGTTAAGCCATGGCACACATCTTTCACCACCAGATGTTTCTCTCCTCATGTAACAGCACAACAGACATAAAATGAGATTTGACTTTGGTGTAAATAAACAATATTTCCCCCCCAAAAAACGTCTGTTGTTTCTCTTATGTATGCATTTTGACTCACTACAGTTTATGCACGATATCATGGGGACATGTTGTTTAGTATCTTTCTGTCAAAGTGTACATTTTTACATTTGACATATAAACTAAGAGCCCAATATAATAGAAAAGAAGAAAAAGAATCAGTCAACTGGAAGAAAACCGATACCTTCATAACAAAGGACATGTTTAAAAGGAAAAAGTATACCCAATTAAAATATCCCACACCCCCAGAAAACCAGCTGGGTCATGCCCAAACACAGGGCAGGAGGCGCTGGCAAGTCTGTGCCAGTCACCTGATGTTAGATGAAGAGGGAGCCATAACACTTTCAAGGAAACAACATCTCAGAAAGGAAACCTACAACCAAAAAGTTCTTAAAGTCCTCTGAGGCAGATGTCTTGTCTTACAAACACTATAATAAAAATGTATTATTTGACACTGGGGCGAACAAACATCCCATCACACATGCAACTCAGGGAGCTCAAATGAAAACAAAGCCATTGTTTGCAACCTTACATAAGCAAGCAAAGGCTGAGGAATGAAGGAAGAGGAATAAGCGCAAACTGACATTAATCGTCAGGATCTGTGCTCACAGAGTCAGGCCAAGTTGTTTGTAAGAGTGTGTGTGTGTGTGTGTGTGTGTGTTAGTGCCCATCGATTAGCCACATTTTCTCCGTTTCTTTCTGGGTTAATGGGAATGCCCGTGGCAGGAAATCTCGACAAACCTTTCTGGGACTCGTGTTTCTCGGTTTTGCCCTGGTAATCGAAGCCCACTGCACTCTGGTCAACACGATCTGCCTGCACTCCGTATCGCCCCCCAAACCCAGTGGTGTAATCTACACAGCAAAGCAGGGGGGGGCAAGGGTCAAAGGTCAGGGTGAAGCAGCATGGAAGCAGTGGTCACAAAGCGGCGGCCCAATTCCAAATTAACATTTACTGGCAGTAGCCAGAGCTACGACAGAATCAAAACACTTCACACAATCAGATCATGCTGTTTTTAAATCCAAGTTCCTTCCGCTGTGTTGTTCTGCTGCTGGAGCAAAAAGAAGGAGAACGGTGACATTAATGAGGAACCACTGGAATTGGGCAAATGTTCCGCACTTCTGTACAGAGTACTGTGGAGGGGATGAACGCAACACAAAGGTGATGGCAGTATGACGTCATGGGAATGCAGCCTTAAAATAGTGAACGCTAAGAAGCCAGAGCACAGGGGTCACTGTTCATACTGTACACAGTGCAGTGTGCAAGTATTAGGAGTAGTTCTGTTGTGGCTCTGTCCAGCACATTGGACCTCAAATGTGATAATGAGGATAATGTGCTGAATTTCAGCTTTAATCTGAATGTGTAACACACTCCTTTAAAGTCTGCACTTACACCTTGTTTCATCATCACATCTAATGTGCTGGAGTGCAGAGCCAAAGAACAAAATGCCACTTTCATATCACTTACAAACTGTGCTGTAACTTATAATATGGCAGGAAAACAAATGCATAACAGCAGCTTGATTAGCCAACACAATGAACACATTTTCCAAACACGGTCTGCCTGTACTGCAGGGTCCTGACACAGCAGAGATCAAGCAGCCTCTGATCAGCACAACAGGAGTGCATGTGGCACAGCTGGCCACCAGCCAGATGCTCATCAAACTGTGCCTGGAAAATATGTCTCCTGTAGGCAATTTGGAAAGCTTTCGCTGTTGACAAAACCTAAATGGCTGATAAGGAAGTTAGTTCCATGGGATATGGAGGTCCACCAAACTAAACTACAGGTGATCTGTCTGGGCCCAACCCATCTCATCTTAAAGAGCTCATAGTACCTTGCTACCCCACCGGAGCGCAGAATGGGAGCCAGAGCGTTCAGCTATCAAGCTCCTCTCCTGTGGAACCAGGTTCCAGTTTGGGTTCAGGAGGCAGACACCATCTCCACATTTAAGAGTAGGCTTAAGACTTTCCTCTTTGATAAAGCTTATAGTTAGGGCTGGCTCAGGTAGTCCTGAACCATCCCTTAGTTATGCTGCTATAGGCCTAGACTGCCGGGGGATTTCCCATGATGCACTGAGCTCCTCTCTCCTCTACTTTCTCTCCCTCTGTATGCAACCTCATCCCATTATTGCATGTTACTAACACAACTTCTCCCCTTTCCGGTAGTCTTGTGCTTTCTCGTCCCTCTCCTCTCTCCTCCTATCACTTCCTGCAGGTTTTCTGGCTCTGGAGCTGTGGAGTCTGGATCTGTGGTTGCGGGTCACCTGCTGCCCCCGTGTTCCTGCTCGACACCCTCTGCTGCAACGACTATTGTTACTAGTCCTATCGTCATCATTATTATGGCTAGTCTAGGTTCTGCTGGTTAAAAGGAGTTTTTCCTTGCCATGCTTTCTCATGGTGGGAATTGTCGGGTTGAGTACGGTCTAGACCTGCTCTGTTATGAATCGGGTATTAATATATAAATAGAGCTGATTTGAAATCGAAACTGAAGCAGACGTGCAAAAAGTCGTCAAGTTGTGACATCACCTCTCTGCGAAGCGTGTTTCTCCGTCTTCCCGGCATACTCAAACCCAACAGCTGACTGGAATAAAAGAGAAAGAAGCAACACAATTATTACTACTACTGACTACTTTCCACTGTATGTGACAGTTTTATCCCTGTCACAGTCCTAACCATCTGTGAAAATGTCAGTTTTTATATTTGATCCACTGCTGAACTGCTACACTTTCAAGTGTAACAGCAATAACTCTTGATTTTTAATCTAAATATGGACTTCGGACAGCTTTTACAGAGGCTCTTTTACAGAGCGACTTACAATTGCTGTACATGTCAGAGGTCGCACGCCTCTGGAGCAACTAGGGGTTAAGTGTCTTGCTCAGGTACACACTGGTGGATGGGTCACAGTGGGGAATTGAACCCGGGCCTCTCACACCAAAGGCGTGCGTCTTCTCCACACCAGATTTGTTGACTTTTGTTGCCGTTTCATCACCATTTATAGCTATACAATGGGTTTATGATCACATAGTTTACTAGAGCACAACATTGTTTAAAAGAGGTCAAAGTTCTTAATTTTGCACCACATTAATGCATGTCACTTTAAAATGTCGGTCCGGGGCCCACCCACCATAGTCTCATAAACTCCTGTGGTAAACACTGCTATTGAACCCAGCCCAGGTGCGTGTCATTTCTTTAACATCTACCCAAAAACCATGTTTAAAATCAAGGAGATGTTGTTATCTAGTGTTGAACAGCCGCTGGAAATACCTGGTCAACGCGGTCAGCTTGCACTCCGAACTTCCCTCCAAAGCCCTTGGAGGTGTCTGTCTGGGAGCAGTGCTTGGACAACTTGCTCTGGTAGTCATGACCCACAGCTGACTGCACAGAAAAGACAATTTTTTAAAAAAGGGAACCACTCAGGGGGGTAGGGGTCCTGAAAAGAACGCCAAAGCTGGAAACAGCCAGCAGTTTGAGGTGGCGACATTGACTCATCAGTGTGGAGTAAACAGTGCTCCCTCATCACATTCACGCTGCAATGACCACACAGCCCAGAGAGAGAAAGGTGTGGATGGACAGAGCTGCTTGCCAGGAAAGATAATCGAGTGTGAAATGGCCACAACTGACTCAGCATGTTCGCACAAACACAGAGAGAGCGAGATGAACGTCTGAGAAACAGCTGCAGAGGCTCAAAGGACTCTGAGGTCCTTCAGATTTGTAAAAATGTTGGCATCTCAGATTTTCAAAAAGAAAAAAATGTAAGCTACAAAATGGTAGATTATTTTTTAGTAACAGAAACCAGGATCTAGCGAGCTGGTTTATATTTCGTTCCAGCTGCAAGAAAACTAGTTTCAGCCCTCAAACGAAAGTGACACACTGCTTGCACTGTAGCTGTACACGGGCAAGATATTCAGAATAAAGTGGAGGGAAAAAGGTAGATTAGGTCAAAAGGCACTGTACAGATTGATCTGTGGTGTAGTGCTACACACATCATTGATCTACAGATCGAGTAACAGTCAACAATGAGGGCTACAGCCCAATAGAAGAGAAATAAATGTTTGTCCACAAGTCTGTTACATATCCTTTCAGTAAACTGACGACGACATGACAAAATGACTTCCTGCTGGACAAGGATATAAGAATATTCGGGCTGTGAAGGTTCTGAAACCGAGGCTGACACGTTCCAAGAGACAGTTTCCACATGCGCCATGTTTCATAAATTTACCCGCGATTCAGTTTTCGCCCTGCCGCATGTGGATCAAAACCGAAACTAACGTTAGTGAGTGACATCTGCAGTGGTGCGTTCACTGTCGCTCGGTAATGTAAAATTTACTCCGTGTCAGCTTAACGTAACATCAGACAACACATAACAAAATAAAAACAAGCCTCTCCTGACGGATAGCATAAAACAGCAGCAAACAGTAACCAATGGTTTTTACAAATCATAAATCCTTTCTTAACGCCATCTGCTGAAACAAAAAAATAAAGTAAAGTAAATTCCGACTTTTGAACTACTGTTTTTCTGCACATGCACTGATAAAAGCAGTATTCAGCACTTTTACAAAATGTAAAACGTTCTCCTGGACGAGTGCATCCACCACTGGCGGTAAGTTTCACGTTGCTGCGACACAATAATGGAAAGAATGGCCATCTGCCTCCCTCTCTATTCTTACTTAAGCCTTTTGGCTAATAGTTGACTTGAACAACTTATGGTCCTGTGCCGCTGACCTGCCGCACATTCACGCATTCACGTCGAAGACAAGACATTCTTCAAAAGGACTGTTTTTTTCTTGGGAAGGCACTTATTAAAAGAAACCGTCCTCAAGGGCTATTTAGTAGCAGATGGAGATCCATCGGCTGATGAAAGCTCCAGAACAGCTACTAAATGGCCCCGAACTTCAGTATTACTTTTGCAGCATCACCATTTCATCAGGCAACGCAGCGATAAATCAGGGACACCGCTCTTTAAAAAAGGCAAAATGTAAATGTGAAAGCAAAAAACAAAGGGGTTGATCTCTGAGCAGAAGTCTTGCGGCCCCTCCTACCTTGTCCATGCGGTCCTGCTGCACTCCAAATTTTCCTCCATATCCATGCGAGGCCTTTGGCATGGTGTCCAACTCCTTCTTCTTCAGGCTGGTGTGCTCCGTCGAAACAGTCTCACGCAGCTGGTGGATACTATGCCAAGAAGGGACAGAGTAAGGACACAACCTTCCATGTTGCATTTAATACCAAAAGGAAAAAAGCCTCGCTTCCTCACTCTATGTGCTCCTGATGTCCTGAGCCCGACACCGTCTTGGCCCCCCAGCGCTGCTCCTTCTCCGATACATCATTCTAGAAATCCAGAAAATGAGTGACGTAGGCAAGAAATGATGAGGAGAGTGAAGGGGAAAAGGGACAGAGGAAGAAGCATGTAGAGGTACCTCAAAGTCAGGGTCGGTCTCCCAGTCGTCCCCTCCGTCATTTACAGCCACACTGACTGACTGTCCTGCTGCTGCCTTCCACATCTTTAGTACAACACACACTGAAAGACAAGAAAACCTAACGTGAGAAAAACACGGCAGAGAAACCAGATTCAAGGATATATATGTCTAATGATAAGCTCAGGGTTTTCAAAGCTGAAGAAGGCCATGGAACACAGTCAAAAGCTCTTGGAAGCGCTCAGTAAGCTGCCCTTGTGTTTCCACTATTTCTCAAATCTATCACCATCATCTCTCATCGCTTGCAGAGCTGGAAAAATGTATGATTAATCACTTAGTGAAATGTAGAAAACTAGAAGTGATTTCTCGTTTAAGTCATCTATCAAACAAACACTGCACCATTCTTTGTTTCCATCATCATCATCATCATATATCAAACTGAATATCTCTGGGTCTACAAACAAGACATGTGAAGACGTCGACTTGGAAACTGGGATGGACATATTTCGCACACAACAGACTAAATGAGTAATCGATTAAGGAGTAAGCAAATGAATTGATTCTGAAAATAACTGTTAGTTGCTGGCTGCCCTACTCGCATCCATATTGCACTGAAGGAGTTACTGGTTGCTGTTGTCTTTCCTCCTGCCCATACTGGCTGTGAAACGATGCCTTGCTAATGAGACTCCTACGTTAAAGATGGGGATCAAAGTCCACAGTCCCGTTCCTTACGAACGTGCCTTCTAAGGTTCAGCTGCGCTAAAATGAGGCTTCAGAGTTTGAAAGCTCGCAAAGGACAGTGGATTTGGTTGGTATATTTAAGGCTGCAAATATTTTCAGTGGCGATTAATCAGCCAATTATAAAAAAAAAAAAAAAAGGTTCCATCACAATTTTCTTTTCTTTTAAACGCATGCGCTTTGTGATATTCATGGACAGGCTATCGAGGCGTAGTCGTGGTGGGGAGGGGTTGCAGTTCGGTGGATCTCGTCACTGCTTTTTGCGGATGATGTGGTGCTGATGGCATCATCGGCCCGTGACCTTCAGCTCTCACTGGATTGGTTCAAAGCGGTTGGGATGAGGATTAGCACCTCTAAATCTGAGGCCATGGTTCTCAGCAGGAAACCGGTAGAGTGCCAACTCCAGGTAGGGAAGGAGTTCAAGTACCTCGGGGGCTTGTTCACAAGTGAGGGGAGATTGGCCGGAGAATCGGAGCAGCGGTGGCGGTATTGCACTCGCTTTACCGCACCGTTGTGACCAAAAGAGAGCTGAGCCGTAAGGCAAAGCTCTCGATCTACCGGTCAATTTTCATTCCTACCCTCACCTATGATCGTGAAGGCTGGGTCATGACCGAAAGAACGAGATCGCGGGTGCAAGCGGCCGAAATGGGTTTCCTCAGGCGGGTGGCTGGTGTCTCCCTTAGAGATGGGGTGAGAAGTTCGGCCATCCGCGAGGAGCTCAGAGTAGAGCCGCTGCTCCTTTGCGTTGAGGTGGTTTGGGCACCTGGTAAGGATGCCTCCTGGACGCCTCCCTAGGGAGGTGTTCCAGGCACGACCGGCTGGGAGGAGGCCTCAGGGAAGACCCAGGACTAGGTGGAGAGATTATATCTCCACACTGGCCCGGGAACGCCTCGGGATCCCCCAGTCAGAGCTGGTTAATGTGGCTCGGGAACGAGAAGTTTGGGGTCCCCTGTTGGAGCTGCTGCCCCCGCGACCCGATCCCGGATAAGCGGATGAAGATGGATGGAGAAGGATGGATAAATGCATTAGTCACAGAGTTGAAGTTACTGGTGTCAGCCCGGTATCTCTATAAATCACTTCTACATTTGACAAGTCTGCACCTTTCAGAATATAAGGATGTGGAGGTCGCAGAGGTGGACAAACGTGTAAGACGTAATAGTTTACATCCCGTCAATTAACATTATTAGGTGTCACCACGGTCTTTGCACAACCATACTTTAGTAGCCATGTAAAGATACTGGACAAAATTTTAAATGCCTGACATAAAAAAAATGTTTTAATTGTAATCCAAGGTTTTGCAGAATCATCGAACGTTGACGTTCTTACAAGGTGACAGTAGTCATATGGTAGAAATAAACATTGATGCTGAAATCTGTGCAAACTGATTAAAAAAAACCAAGAGGACGGTTTGCTGAACCATTACCGTGGATTCAACCTCATGACCTCAGCCTAGATGGGTATAAACTATGAGGGTGCCGCGATCTGTCAGGAGCGACGGCTGCAAAGTAAGTCGCTAATGTTACTGTACATGAGGATGATTTATTATTATTATTCATTTTTTAACTTTGTTTTAGGGTACATCTTGCGGGGCAGAGGTCATGTAGTAGAATCCACCCCCATCACAATTTTCAATATCCCAATGACCAACAGTCCAACACCAAATCAAATGAAATAGGGAAATAGAACTAAAGAGTGTTTGACATTTTTTGCTCGTACTATTAATTTAGTTGCTTGTACTTTTCGATCAACTGACTAAGTAAACAAAATCACATCAGTCCTGTTTAGCCTCCCTTCACTGGTTACCTGTAAGTTTTAGAGTTGATTTTAAGATTTTCCTGATCACTTTTAAAGCACTTCATGGTTCTGCTCCCAGCTACATTGCTGAATTGCTGCTCCCCTAGGAGCCAGAGCCAGATCCTCGGGCAGGGCTCTGTTAGCTGTTCCTAAGCCCTGGTTTAAGCCTAAAGGTGACCGGGCTTTTGCAGTTAGAGCCCCTCAGCTCTGGAGCGCCCTGCCCGAGAACTTGAGGCTCGCAGGTTCGGTGACGTCTTTTAATAAATCACTTCTCAAGACAAATACAACCATTTTAACTGTATCACTGTTTTGGAATATTATTTCTTTTTAGGAGAGTTTAAATTGCCTGATTTATTTTGCCTCTGTCTTGAAATGCTTTTAATTTGTGTTCACCCATGTAAAGTAATTTTGTAACTTTGTTTTATCTGTCTTGATAAGTGGTGTATAAATAAAGTTTATTATTCTTATTATAATGATTAATCAAGTAATTGTTTGAGCTCTACTTACATTTGAGTCACATACACACAAGGATCAATTCACGGCCAGTATAGACAGGTGGACTGTATTAATATAGATTGTTCTTCATGATGGATTGTCTTTGAGGAAATGTTCAATATCTGTCAAATCCTGCTGAATCACACTGACCTGCACTGAAACATAGATGCTGCAGCGCTAAATGATGAATAACTGTGTGTGGCTGGTTCTGTGTGATCTGGCATCGAACTGGAACAAAACCCTTCCTGTGCTAATCCTTATTCCTGACTCAGCACAAAGTGGTCAATCAGCATCTGTGTTCAATCAGAGGCTGCAGGAGACGTGGCTCCGCTCACCTCCTGGCAACTCCCAACTTCACACGAGTATCTCCACAACACAGCCACATTAACCATTAAGATTTAGATTTAATTTTACTTTTAGAAACATACGGTTGACAATTGCATATAAAATGTTGTTTTACGTTTCTGTGTCAAATTTGAGGAAAGTGCGCAAAATAATCAAAAATATTTGCTATAAAAAACTGTGTCTGAATGTTTACATTTGGCGCCAATAATCTCTCAGAGGTCCACAATTAGCCTACAGATTAATTAGCATACTACCACCATGTCAAAGGCAACTGAAAGAGTACTAGCCACTGTGCTCAAATTAGCTTGCGATGTGGCATTTAAGGTATACTGCTTTTTTAAACACCTAGACCACATTGGACCAGGTCCAGATCAAAAACCACTGTGCCTAGATCTGTCAAATCTAGACTAGATTATCTCAGAGAAGCCAGATACTCTTTGAGACACAGCTTCAGATTTGTGAAACACTTCCTGTATGTGTAAAAATGCCCAAATAAGGGGGCAATGTCACTGCTTCGGGGGGGGGGGTTACACCTAGATCACATTAGACCAGGTACAGATCAAAAACCACTGTGCCTAGATCGGTCAAAGCTGAACTAGATTATCTCAGAACAGCCCTGCTCACATCTATGCAAACGGTTCAGTCTTTCTTCAGAAAATGCAATCAGGTGTGGCTGTGAGGTGCAGATGAAGGTAACAGGGAGGAGCTGGGAAAGGAAGCTCCTTACTTACATTAATGTCGGTTAGTTTGCTTCATTCACAGTAGGTCAGGCCACATATATAAAGACTTGTATTAGATAGAAGTGTAGATTTCCCCATTAAAGCGCAGCCAACAAACACTCGCGCTGTGGGTTTTTTTCCTTGCACACCAACTTCACGGGAACACAAACGTCGTGTCGTTTTTAAGGTCATCTCCGGCTCAGACAGGCTTTGGAAACGAGACGTGATGTTAGCAGCTCGTTTAACGTTAAGTGACAGAAAAAGGTGCCTCTTTTAGCTCCTGAATCTGAAGTCTGCCCGTCTCTGGCATTTCCTGTTCCAGTTTTCCCAGTTAGCTAGCTGGCTAAAGCTAGCGCCGCCTCCTGGAATGATGAAGTGACTCAGCGCGAGCTTCTGTTCACAGGTGAGACATTTCACTCTGCTCGTTTCTTCAACACTCACCGTCTGCGGCGAAGGAGCTCCGACCACCGTCCAAAGTCACGTTTGCCTTGGTTCCTCTGCCGGAGGAACAGTAACGTCGCTGGAGACTCTGCTGCTGCTGCTCGCGCTCTCTCTCCGCGGCTCTTCCGGCTCTCCCACTATCCCGTTCTCCGCCAGTGCTGACGTCATCAGTGGGCGTGGGACTGTAGTGATTTGATGATGACGTCCCAGTTAGGCCAAAATAATTAGACATCTGCGCACTAATGCTTTTTTATTTAAAATCAAGGCAGACCTCCATCTGCTACCTGTTCTTATTTTTTAAATATTTTACACAGCACTCTGTTACTGTACGATCTTCCCAGACTCTACATACTCCTGGCTTTTTAAACTCAATTGGTTTCTCCACTGCCATAAGTAACTAACTGCTCTCAAGAGGGCCGAGCAGAACCTCTAGTATTGGGTTAGGGGGGGGGTCTTGCCACTTTTTAAAAGCATTTCATGAAAATGTTCTGAAAAATAGCAACAAGAAATGTTAACTAACAAATTAAAATGCTTTGAGAAAGGCTTATGTTCACAAAAAGAAAACATGCAATACAATTTAAATATGGAAGAAACTAATGTGCCCTATCAAAAAAGTAACTTAAACTAAAAAAAATTCAACAAGCTCATTACTGCTTTATATTTATCTTTTTATATTTTAAATTGTCACCTCCCACCGGAATTGCGTTTCCCTTTGTATAAATACAGACACTTCCACCATAATCTGTGCAGAAAGTGTCTACAGAATGCAGGAAATTAAGTGTCTTAATGCTCAGACATTTCTTCTTATATTTCTGCATTGAATATTTCTTCAAAGTAGTGTTAAAAAAATCTTATCACGAACCCCATATTGTGAGCCAAGTGTATCATCACACCCCTAATCTGAGCCCCTATGTCACCACCATTTTTAACACAAAGTGACACCCTTGCCAGGGATGATGATGTAAATAAACACAGTACTTATAATTTCACCTCCTCTGATAAAGATATATTGTGTTGTTTGCATCTTTGTTATATAAAATCTGTCTTTTCTTTGAGAGCTCTGGATTTCTCAAGTAACAAACAGGTGGAAAATATAATACGATGAATTCATTGTTACTGTGTATTTCATGTCCTCAGTTGCAACTGGTGAATTCCGTTATTTAGAAATGTATAAAATAAAATAAAAAACATTGTTTTGTGTCAGACAGCAGTGCACAATCACTAATCCTTTGCAGTAATTTAGATCACTTTGCAGAAAAGAGTTTTAACTATGACAGGAAAAAGGTCGATGTCTATCAGTGTCAAAAAGCAACATTAAATCACCTTTGATATATTATAAGATCATAAGAACTTCCAAGGGAGAGTGAACACTTTACTGTCATTTCCTAGGAACCTTTCCCTATATTAGTTCCAAATTACATCCTTCTTTCCAGAAAACCTCTGGGAAATCATTCAGAAATAAAGCATTTGACCTTTCCAACAAACAGTGTCGCCTCATCGCTGCCTGAAAACCGATAGATGAGTTTAGATGCTGCCCTTTGCCACATATGGCAAAAAAGTAGGCTTGTCAACTGGAAACAAAAGGTGGACAGGAAAAGGCAAGATATTCTTGAAAAGAAAAGATTTAGTCTTTTTCTTTATCTGCAGTGGAAAATAAGTTTCAGTATTTTATTGAAAGTAAGCAATAAATAATATTGTGATAAAAATAGTTTATAAGTACTCAGACTGTACATCATTGTTACAAGATCAGAAGATTCAACGGGAAGAGCAGGAATAAAACAGCAACATGATTTGCATTGTGCATAAATGACTAAATCACATACAGAAAAAAAGCATTTCTACTTTGAGCTTGAACTACATGTAGGGTGAAAGAAAGGTCTTCGGTTCCTTCTCATTTGTCATGAAAACTAATGCTGGAACCTGTGTTTGGAGCGTGGACAGGACAGCGAGGAGCGTTGCTACATTCACAGAGGAGCAAACTGGCGCATCATCTCTGAAAGTAGAACTGACGAAAAACAGTGTGGATGAGTAATAATAAATAAGAACAGAACACAGAGAGGAGTTAAGAAACAATAAGGCTCGATATGAAATCTTCTTAAAAAAGGTTTGGGGGTGGATCGCACCGCCTTGAGGGTTATCTAGTCACAGCGGGGATCGACTGAGGCCTCGGTGAAGTTGGTCCATCGAAGGAGTCGCCACACTTCCGACTCATCTGTACATTTAAAGTCCTCCTGTTCCTCCAGAGGTGAGGGAGGTTTGCTTTTGTTAAAGGGGTAAGCTGGGTGTGGAAGGGCGGGGATAAGTGGAGAAGTTTCTGCATGCAAGGTCAACGAGAGAGAACCTCAAATTCTGTTTTCACTCGCATCCGAAAGAAGCCCTGTTTTTTTTCCCCCTCGCTACTGTTATATGGCTTTAATTCTTAAATTCAAGAGTTTCATTTTGGTTTCGCAGATATGGAAAATAAAGAAGAGAAAAGGAAAACATAACGTGTGTTTCACATGATATCTGCTGTCATCATCACCTGGCTTGCCAGCAGTTATTCTAATGGTGATGGATGACTCACAGTGTTGAGCAGTTTGTGAAACACTGACAACTCCAGCAATTTGTCTGATATTCACACATCCATTTACCTAAGAGCTGCATTTACACAAAATCACAAGAAATAAGCTACAAAAATTACAACAGTTAAAAAGGGCAAAGGATATGAATTAAGTTATATATCACATATCAAAGTCACTTAAGCATAAATTCAATGATTAGAATTCAATTCAAAAGAGAGGAAAACAAAAACATACATCTGGTCAATAGAATCAGTATTATAAAAAAAGATTAGATAAAATGTCTGTTGGTAGAAATATACAAACTTCAGACAAGTGAAACATTCAGTTACATACATCTGAGAGCTGAGCTTAATACGGGCACAGTGGAAAGGTTTTCTTTTTTTAAAAAGTGGGTTGATTAAGGGGAGAGAGGCAAAAAGGGATTACATAGTAATTTTAAAATCAATTTAAATGTCCCATCGGTTTACATTAATGTAATAAACAAACGTAGATAAATCCAGAAAATTTCCTCAGGGAGTGGTGAGTGAGTTTTTTTCTCTGTGACGACGACAAAAAACCAAAACACCGTTTTAGTGTCCTTGCAAGTCATTTCAGTTCATCATCCTGGTCTTGAATGCGGGGAATTCCCCTTCATCCTCTGACCAGCGGTTACCTATAGAAATAATGAGGATAAACTGAGAAGGGGAAGAGAGAGGTGAACGGGCATGAGAGGGGAAGCAGGGCAGGAGCCAGGGATGTGTGGGGGGAGAAACAAAGGGAAAGAGAGGAGAGGCGTACAACGTGCGTTATTAGAGCCGAGAACTGCAGAAGAAGAAAGCTGCTTTCTGCTTGGAATAAGAGAGCAGCGAGGTAAATAGCCATTCTGTGTGCTTTGATTGTACACATGCTTCCCTGATTTCAGAGTTGATGCATGTTATCTTACCGTTGTATGTTAACAAGAGTAGGTCCTGACTGTGGCAGTGTCCAGCCTCTGTATAGACTGACTTCCTGTGTTCCCATGTTGGCAGAATCACATGCAAAGACATGCCATTAGTCACAGCACAATAAACCAACGGCAAAGCAGCAAAGCCACACAAGAAGAAGTAAGAGTTCACGGCAGAGTACAAGGAATCTGGGATGATTCAGGGCCCGTCAGAGAAGCTCTACTTGAGTAGAGCAGCAGCACTGACAGAGCAGATCACACACAAACACATGCACACACTTCTACTTACCGTCCATCGGGCTCCTCTTTGGCTGCGTGGAGGGAGATGCTGCGTTGCTACTGGTCACTCGGAAGTTGGCGGGCAAGGTGTCTGACGCACCCAAGGACATCCCCCTCACGTCTTTGGGCCTGAACTTCTTTCTCCATGAAGGAGCTCGGCGGAAGTTCTTATCGTCATCCTAGAGGAGCGGCGGTGGAAGAAGAGGAGGGTGGAGAGATCGAGAGGTGTGTGAAAGAGAGGAAGTTGATATCATATCACTTCTCACTCAGTTTGAGTTACTGTGTTGGCAAGTGTGATGTGTGTCTCTGTTCGTCACCTCCTCCATTCTCCTGTCTGTGCCAACGGCCAGCAGACTGTTGTATTCACGCTCAAGAGTTGCTCTGGCCTGGAAAAGAGAGAAGAGAGGAGGAAAAGCACAGACTCTTACTGAATTCAAAGCACCAATTTAACTCTAAATGAATCCTAGAGACTAGGCTCTTGTCATGAGATGACAGCAGCATCCCTCCTATGGCCCCATCAGCCAACTGTACGTCACACAACTTAGCTTCAAAAGGTAACACTAATCGACCTACACTGGAATCTCAAATGACATCCTGTCTTACCCGGCGAGGCTGGCACCACGTCGTCTTCCTGAGATCTATTCTGATTTAACTGGAATCGATTTGTGTCCATCACTTATTTCTGTCTTCAGTAATTGCTTGAATATCTGACTCTTCCAAGAGTACCTACTTACCTAACCAGCGTTGGGAGTTACGTGTTACAAAAGTACGCATTATAATGCATCACTAATAAAATTTTGGTAATATTATACCCGTTAAAATCTCATTAACGTGCGTTACAACACATTGTGACCCGAAGTTTTTTTAATTTACCAACACCACAAAGTGTTGAGTAAAAACGTTATTTCCTGATGCTGGAATTCAATGGTTGAGATTGTAGGCAGGGTGCAAACTACGGGGGAGCCAGGTGAGCAAGGCTCCTCTTAATAAGAAGGTAGCTTCGTAGCTCCCCTGAAAACGTGATTTGTGAAACTCTGGGGGGGGTTAAATAGTGATAATATGGATCATGCATAAATAAATGTGTTTTCTTTCCTTACATGATTAGAGAGGCTGCTGTGCATCCTGACCGATCCTGTCGGCGCATCAGGAGATAAATAAATAAGCGATGAAATGATGCTGCCACATGTTGGATCTTTCTTAATGTGGAGACGATTCATCATCTTTCACCCATCCACAACCCACATGCTATTAATCAGAAAGTTCTGTTTTATGACAAAGACCGACCCAAACCACGAATATAACTGCGGCCTGCACATCACTAGAACCCACATATGCAGCACACATCTAACCATCTGAATAATGTGCCCATTAAATAGCAGGGAAAGTAATTTAAAAGTAACACAAAACTAGTGTCAACAACTCAGAGACAGTAACACTGTAATATAACTAATTACTCTTACATGACAGTAACACTGTAATATAACTAATTACTCTTACATGACAGTAACACTGTAATATAACTAATTACTCTTACATGAGTAACAGTAACACTGCACCGAACACATCTCTAGGCACTTATGCCTTGCTGCATGCACCTACAACCTTCAGGCACTTATGTCAAGGGGAATTTGAAACCGAGCTTTGTGGCACCTAATCTGGATAGCTTCTCCTTCATTACTAGTCCCTAACGGTCTGTCTGCTGTTTGATGCTGGGCAGGTAGCACAAAGAAGGTTTATCAAAGCTTTTTTCACGGAAAACAAAAATCGAGGTTGATGACAGAGAAACCAAGACAATGAGCTAAAAGAAGCCTAAAAGCTCAGTAGAGATGAGGGGAACTGAAGTTATCCTTTCACATTACACAGCAATTCCATCCATTGTTTATATAAAAATATTGATTAGTGCAGCTTTAATGTAAAAAGAAATGTAAATAGTGTAGTTAGTAACAGAACAAGTGGATCAGAATATATAATTGGTCTCTAACATTACAGACAAGGGAGCGTTTAGTCCATTTACATGTTGCATGGATGTACAGATATGACCTTTCTGCTGGTCCCTCACAGCATGTTAAAACTAGGGATGCACCGAATGTTACCATGTGGCAACCAAAATTAATCGGCCGAAAATAGCACAAAAAACGCTTTCGGTGTTCGGCATAACAAGTCAAACCAGACCGAATAAATTTTACCGAACAATTACGTTGACATGTCGGCTGTGTGGAAGCATTTCAAAGTGTCTGAGAAAGACGTCCAAAAATCGCCGTTTGAAAACTCTGTTCTGTGGCTGACTTCTTAGAAAAGGCAACAAACGGTCTGACCCGTTTTGAGTGTTTGTCACTCATCTGTGAGAAGGAGATTAAGCTAGCCGCGCCTACGTATTCCAGACTTTACGGTAAGTGAAGCGGCCCAGAGCGAGCTGACAGGCAGGTTAGAGACTTTATCTATGTTTACGTCAGTTTGGCTCTTTAGTGTGAAGAGAGGCTGTGAAGACGAGAACCACATACAACATTATTTATCAAGCCGGGTCGGACTGGATGGATTTAGCGCGAGGAGGAAACACATGTGACAACGTCCGGTTTTCAAAATATGGCGTCTGTACAGGATGGAAATAAGATTAATTGGATTATATTCACAGAAAGTATAAAACAAATTACATGTGTCCATTAAAAGTAAACGGACTCATGTAATTTACTTCATAGTCTCTGCAAATCCTGCCGGAAACACTGAGGAGAAAGCTCATTCTGACCATTTCATTTATGGACAAAATTGGCAAAATAAATGGAAAACCTGTGAAGACCTGTGTACTGTATTCGGGAAAGTTTTTCCATTATGTTCACTTTCAGCTTCGGTCAACAATTTTCAGTTCGGTGTGGCATCCCAAATTAAAGCCTATAGTCTTTAAGTTGGTGAAGCAGCTGTGTGTACCTGTGTGTTCTGCGTGGGGATCTGCAGCAGTAGGGCCAGGGTATTGTGATCAAACGTTTCGTCGAGGGCGAGCAGCGCTCCATGGACCCCGCTTTCATAAAGGTTGCCACTGTACTCTTTCAGCCCGATGGCCTGAATCCAGCTGATCACACGCTCGTTACTCCACACCAGCACTTCTGAAATGCCACAGTCAACAGTGACAGAGATCCAGCCTGAGTGTATTATAGCGTCATTTAAAGTGGGTGAATGTGTATTGGTGAATCTCTGGAATTTAGTTGGACTCATAAATCAGGAGGGTGTTTGTTACCTTTATTCTCGTACTGAGACTCTTCCCTTCTCCTCTCCAGCTCCTTCCTGTCATAGTTGAGCCTCCTCAGACTCATAACGCCACACTGGAAACTGTTCCTATTGTACAGACACAAAGACAGTGGTTTATTTGGATCCCCTTGTTGTCACCTTAGCAAAGTCTACTCTTGTACCATTGATGTAAATTCCGTGTTTCGCATTAGGACTCGCCAGTGCAGCAGCATTTGTGTTTAACAGTGTTGTTCAGACAACAATGGAGGTCTATAGCTTTGGATACATAGACAATACTATGTGGGGAACATTCGTTGTTGATTTTGGTCTCTTCAGGGAGTTCATTGGGAATAATAGAAGATAAAATAAAAAACACCAGTGTTATCCGTTAATTGTTGTGCTTTACCTGTGGAAGCTATCCACCATTTTGAGCTGTCCCCTAAGGTCCTTCTTGGTGAGGTGGTCAAGCATGCGGGCGTCCACCAGGGACTCCATGAAGTAGGAACGGTACTGCGGTAAACCCAGGCTGGGCAGCCACTCATTACCAATCCACTCGTGGTTCATGTCTCCATACGCCAGTGTCTGAGGTCAGAGAAGAGATGGCTTAGCAAGTATCTGTGAGAGGGTGTTATTTATGAGAAACTACTCAACTTACTACTCAAGGATACTGAAAATTATATTTTATATATTTTGATTCACACCCGTCATCTTTCTTACAAGAGCTTACGCCGTTTGTTTAGTCATAAATACAGTTAACTTTCTCTGTATGACAATAAATTCATCATGGCTTGTAAAAATCCAACTTCAGCTGATACATTGCATAGATTATTCAAATAAGTCCATATTTAGACAGTTCTAGCATAAACGGTTATTTTAATGTCATGTGTTATGTTAATATACACAATTACAGTAAATATAAAGTATTCTGTCTGCTACAAATGCTTCATTAGAAAACTCAATGTATAATGAATCATTTTCAAGTACACAAACTACAGAGAAAACATTCCTTAATTTACTTTTATGTGTTTTCTGTATTTTGTGGAATTAATAACAATATTGTTTTCATCCAGAATTATTTAGAATGCTTAATAAAAACTTTGACTGGAAGTACATGACCACTAAGAAGGTTTGATAAGTGGAGCTGTGGTATAAATCTAAACGCCGCAGGTAGATTAGACACGACTGAATCAAATACCATGTCATGCTGAAGGTAGACTAACGCTATCTGGGTTGGGTTTTTTTTTTTTTACACAGGAAACCCGACTTGCTGCACTGTTAGTGACAAAACCCTGTGATGACAAACCAGTCAACCACAGGTTTCCTTCTGATACCCCTGCACTTCAGCTACACAACCACTAGATGAAACCACTGAGCTCCTCCTACAAGTTCAAGCAGCAATGAGAATTGTTCCTTGTTGAGAACGGTTCACCAAAATACTATATTATATCGAATAAAAAGCAAAGAAAACAATCTGGGCTTAAAATGTTCTGTTTTCTGAAGTTACAGCACCTCACAGCCTCTTTTCTTGTTTCTGATTTAGCCTCTGGCCACCTGCAGATAGTATGGAGCAGAGGACTTTCTGCCTGCCACTTTTAAGATCTCCCTTTAAAGTACGTGGTATTACCCGGGTTAGAAGGGGAAAATCCTTAAAAAGTTAGGATTTATTCATTTTATTTTACATTGAATTTTCTTAGGGTTGCGCTATAATGGAAAGGCAGGACTCGTGTCATTATGTATGCATTATTAACCTTTCGTTCCTATACTTCCGGTGCCCTTAAAATCATAAAACCTCATGTTCTGGGCTTGTTATCTGCAGTTGGTTTGGACTATGTTATAACTACTAACAAACACCACCACCGGGGTATTTAGTAGGGCTGAACAATATTATCTCTATGTGATAAAACGAGATTTTCTAATCGCACAGGCTGCGATTACACTCACATGACACATGACACCCAAGAGGAAAGCGGTCTGCAGACGATGCACCAACGTAATAATATACTGTGGTGTACAAATGTAAGGGGTAAAACTGCACAATTTGAATGGATCACTCCAAACATGCTTGTTGTAAATTAGTGAAAAGTGACCTGGAATTAAATACAGAGGGAAAACTGATATACTTCAAAAGAACAAACAACGACTAAAAGATGGTGTTAAGAACAGTAAAAATTTGGAAGGTTTTAGGGGATTGTGTGCAAACCTGGGCCCAGCTACCCTCGTCATCCTCCTGGTGTTAGCATGGTTAGAGTGAGCATGGTGAGAAGAACAGAAAGGCGAGGGGTTAGTGAGGCAGCAGTGCTGGGTTAGAGCAGCTTAATGTGGAAAATATCATTCAAGCCAGACAAAGTAAAATAACAACAAGCAAGATAAATTCATGTTAAGGGATCAAAGAGGAAATAATAATGGTGAAAACTGTGGGAGTGGGCAAAATGGATAAAATCCATCTATTACTGTTATGTAATTTTATTTTTCAATATATCTTGTACTTCACAAAACAAAATTGACAATCGATTTAGAAACTGTGTGTTTAAAAAGAGAGGACAAATAAAAGGATTTCAATACATCTATTCTCATGCTCATTGATTTGCCCACAATGGTATAATACACCGAGAGATACTAAAGCAAACTTTAAGGCACAATCTGACAGCAGACTAATGTATACTACATCGTCAAATTGCCCAACCCTAGTACACTGCACTGTTCCAGAAACAGCCATATTTACAGTGACAGTGGAGTACTTCATGCTTATTTTCTCTTGTTCGTCTGCCATTGTTTGATACCTGGCACCACTTGTTCAAAATGTAAAGAGAAATGGCCTTAAACTTAGCAGCAGGTGTCTTATTTTAAAGTAACTATCCAGTACTAACACACATACACACAAAACACTAACTAACGTTAAAGCAGAAACGGACACACACCAACGGGAAGAGACAAGAAAACTACCAATACCAACGAGGAGGAAAGAAAATGACAAACTAGCAGAAAGAAGGCGGCCTTGTTTCAAGTTGCCCAGTGAGACGGCACAAAGTCAGATAAATACTAGATGGATCATCCACATTTAAGTGTGAAATATTAATTTATGCATGCAGTAAGTAAGGTTTAGCTGTCCTGAAGGCAACTTGGAACGAGCCTCAATGGTCACCACTGACGCAAGAAGCCACCAGTGCCCAGCCAATCAGGGTAGACTAACCGTGGGAGGTGTGGCTGCCAAACTTTCCATTTCTTCATGTGTGACCCAAACGTTTCCTGTGGTCTGATCATTTGACACCCCCCCAATCCCCAAGTGAGAGAAGTGTGTAAAGAGGAAAGAGTGATGAAGGACAGAAAGAGAGCGGGATGAAGAGAAGAAAAGTTTGTTCATTACCTTTATCACTGTTAGCAAAAGAATGAAAACCAAAACTACTTTGTTCTGATCATTAGTACATGTTTAGTGTATAGGCAGTTGAAATGTTAATGCAATGCAAGTCGTGCTCAATCAGATGATAAGAATGTGCAGACAGAGAGTTAGAAAGCATCATCAATACTTTGGATGGGCAAAACGCCACCTTCATACAGACTGAGCGCTACATGTGGGAGTGTACACCCTGTAGAGTAGGTGGCTTTTAGTCCACACCCAACAGAAGAAAGTACCGTTCTCGATGTCGGCGGGGCCGAAGGGCTGGTGAGAGACATGATTTCCTGGATGGCCAGGCGCAGTTTCAGACGATGTAACGGGTTGCTGATGCCAATCTCCCTTTGGATCTCCGTGTCTGATAGCGCTGACATAATGGCTCCGCTCTTCACGTTGGCACGGCATGCAGCCACGTACCAGGCTGGCATGCCCACCCACAGCTGACCAGAAGGGGGCAGACGGGAGACAGTGCCATTTGTTAACCTTGATAAATGCTGACAGAAATGTTACTGGTTTGAATGGTGTTTGGTGGCGTACCTCCAGCCAAACCACAACAGTTGGTCCGTCCCACTGGGCGAACGGCAGGCCCTGCCTGCGAGCCTCCTCCAGTAATTCATGCCTGAAACACAAAATATACCATTAAAGCCAATACGTAATACCTACAAAAACCTACACACATACAGCCACACACCCCAAACACAGAGCCCATCTTTGGAAAAGACATGTACACAAACCCCAGACATCAACTGACATGCATACTCCAAACAGAGAGAGCAGGAGTTTGAGAGAAAACAAAGAAACAGAAACCCAGAAAGACTCAAACATGCTCATCTGGAAAAACCTTGAACAAAATCTAATCATTTAAAAAGTATTAAGAAAACACAGGCCTATACAGACCAAAAGTGTTTGTCAAAACCTCCTCAGTCGTTTTCGGGTTTAACCAGATGGGTCTTTTGTTATAAGCCCCTGGGAGTCATAGCCAGGGCTTCGGGATTGAGGTGCTTCATTAGACAGTAGAGTCCACTTAGAAAATGACTTAGGTTTGGATGCGTTCCTCTACAACTGTAAGGTGCGTTACATGCATAGAGGGGAAGTATTTAAGGCAGGAAAGCTGTACATGTCTACATCCATTTCATGCACATTCTCAGTCTGTAATAAAGGAACAATGCCGTTTAGCAGAGAATCCCTGGAGGTTTTTCGGGGATGTTGGAAGGCAGCTTCTGATTCATTTTCTCTGAAAGTTGTTTCAATTCACTAGTGTGGCAGCAAGCCTTTATTGATGCTATCAAATGAAGGAGGCAGTCGTATTTGGCCACTAGATGGGGTTGTGTACCACATTTCACCTTTAAAGAAGCCCATTCTCTCTTTTGACAGATCTGCCATTATAAAAAGATTAACAGATAAATCCAAAAGCCGGTTCTTAACCAACAACTTTAAATAAATTTGTAACAACACTGCAATTGTGCTTTAGTGAATTATGATTTTTTTTTTTATTTACGGCAACTATTTGTCAGATTCTGCCATTAACTTTCTTTCTAATCTTTCCTGTAGTTGTGGTGCATAACTCCATGCTCCAACAGGAAAACCTTTCTCTCACTAAATATCAGCACACACACATTGCTGTTAGTTAAGCTCCAGTGTGGAAAGCAGGGTAAAGAGCAGCATGACATCAAACATTCGGAGGGACAGTTGTTGGAACCTCATTGTTGAGGAACAAGATAAGGCAAAGCAAAAGCAATATGAACCGACTTACCCTGTCTTTGGACTAAACAGAATGAGAAGGGGATGATGAAAAAAAAAAAGAAGAGGGAGGTTGACAAAACAAAGAGAAAGAATGAACGGATGCTAATTTAAGAGCTACATGGACACAAAACAACATTTACGGCGTTTGCAATCTGTTTGACTAAGAATGACAGGGAAAACATAAAATAGGTGTGGGAGATGAGGGCAATGGAAATGACTGGGTGCGGAATGGAAGGGAGATGAGCTGATAGGAGTGAGTGTGAGTCAGGTGGCGGGAAGTGAGCGTCTTAGCCAGCCATGGACTGCAGCAGGAGCACGAAGCCCACGATAACACAAAGGGACTTGTACATTATTAACACTGTGTACCAGTATAGGCATCATGTATGGTAGGGCGGCATCTCTTCACCTTTAAACATGTTTCTCAGCTTACATAAAATGTGGAGACAGCAGAGGATGGGGGGGCGCTGTTAGGAAGACACTTACTTCTTCTGCAGCTTCCTGTTCTTCTCTGCAGGGCCACCCAGGGTGCCCATTCCCAGGCCATCCTTAGGAGAGCTCTCTGCCTCAGGAGTGCCAGCTAGGAACATGAAGAAACACCCTGCTCAGAGATCTGACAGGGCCAGGAACACAGCCATACTGATAGGCTAAACATGTGCTGGAGCGGAATAAAAACCCTGTTCCTAATGTCTGACCTTGGCTGGGGGAGTCCTTGCCGGGAATGCTGGGTCGGCCCTTCTCCTTCTTCCCAAAAAGGCGTCCAATAGAAGACTTGATACTCTTCTTCTTGGCTGCTTTGTTGAGGGAGTCCTGGCTGCTGTTGCTGCTGCTGGGGTTACTACCTTGGCCGTCCTGCAGGCCAGCCAGACTACGGGGCCAAAGGTAAGTGATTAAGAAAGATCAAAGAGGTAAAATGAACATTTCAAAGTTTCTTCAGGTGCAGGTCTTACCCTCGAATATCTCTAATGTCCTCGTGGCTTGCAGCATGCCCTGCATCCCTGTTTAGGCGCATGGAGCGTGGAGTGGTAGGGGGTGACGTCTCACATTGGATAGTGGCCTTGTCATCCTGAGCAGACTGCGTAACAGTGGGAGAGACATAAATTATTGACATGCATCACTCCGGGATTTTACTCCGCACAGACCATGAGGTAAGGAAATGAAGAGCACACCCTTTACTCTGCACACACAGCTGGTAAGTAGAAAGCTGGTTCATTAACTTTACACTATACATTATTTATGCACCACGCAGCTACACTCCAAGAGGTCTGTGACCACTACATACATACTGCATTTCACTAGATAGTAGGGCTGTCCCCGATTAAGGATTTACATAGTCTAATCAAAATCGTCCAGTCCCGCCTACAGTCGACTGTTTTTGTGCGCGGCAATAGCGAGCCGAAGCTAAACCGAGGCTTATTCTCTCTCTCTCTCTCTCTCTCTCTCGCCTGCCATTCACAGGTCTTAACAGAGTTTTACGTCGCGGGTCTATTTCAAGTAGCCGGCTATTTAAAAACAGTAAAATATTCCTTGTGTGGTTCATCAACGGTGATAATAAATTATCCAAAAGACCCGCGAGGTGCGAACAACTCGGCACAACACCGGTGAAGCCGGGGCTCCGTCTCTTCAGCCACTACACACACACACACGCCACACCTACACATGCGCACTGACGCCCCAGGGTTACAATTTTGGATTTATTCACGCACTTTATAAACATGTTTATTTACAGCATTAAACGTTGAAATGTATATTTTAACAGGCTGCACGTTAACTTATCAGGGGGAAACTGGTAGTTTCAGACGTTGAGCACCGCCATATCGCCAAAACGGCATGATCCTTGTTTCGCTGCGAAGCGTCAACTGTGACTGACAAACGAATCAGGCTCCACCCATAGAAGCATCGAATCTTCGAGTATTTGGGGTGAGCCCTACTAGGTAGTAATGCGATTATTCACAATATCGTTCTTTACCTTAGTAATTAGCATTATGTCCTGTTAATATTAAGTTCTGGTACAGAGCTGATTTTGGCTTCTCATCCTGTTTTAGATTTTAGAACTATGTCAAGTCACAGATGCAACAGGTGACAAACTCCAAAACATCAACCTGGTGCCAAAGCAGCAAGGCATACTGCTTCACAATAACAGTTCAACTTGTGTTCCACCTACAGTTCTCTGATTTCCACTTCAGACAATCTCACTTCTTGTGCAAAGAGTAGTTTTGGAAGACTCGCTTGGTATCCCACAACTTTATAATGACTAGTTTAGGGGTGCAAATAGCAATTATTTTCATTATTAATGAAAACTGAAAAATGCACACCACAATTTAAAACACTAACCAATCCAAAACCAGAAAGACTTTTAATTATTAAGATGCAAGACAAAGAAAAGCAAATTTAAAAATCTGCAGCTTGAAAACTTATTTAAATAATTAATTATCAACATTGTTGCAATTAATCTGTTAATCGTTTCAGCCGGAGAATAACAACAGTTCAAGAATGGGGTAAAAAATAAATTTTCACCTTCAAATGTTCATGAATGGGATTTTAAGACTGTATGCATAAGCATCAATTGGTCCCGGATGTATTTTTGCAGGATGGAATAGAGAAACCAAAGTTTAACATTGTGGTTTGCACGTGAGGGGGCTAGAGATGGGAGATGAGGGAGTGAGGATAATAGACAAGTAGCCGACAGAGCCCAGTACAGCTGGTCTCTAGTTTACCTTCCTGCGGTGCTTGCGCAGGTCACTAGGCTGAAGCATGGCAAAAAAGGAGAAAGGAGAAAAGCAGTTAGTCAGACGCAAAACAGACCAGCGTTGGAACCAAGCCACGCACAAACACAAGAGCAGCAAATCACAACAAGATATACATTTACCGATGTATACTGGCACACACACCCCTCACTGAGGAGACCCAGAGTAAAGTGTTACTTTAATAGTGCAGTAAAAACATGCAGTTCTTGGGAAAATAAAAGTCTGCAGGAACACCACTGCACCCAGTCAGGAGACACTGCAAAACAACCCTGCTGAAGGCGGGGTAAGGACGGTAGGATAGGTGCAGCCTAGCTAAAGGAAAATAAAGGAATATTAGAGGATATTAGAGAAGTGCAGACTTTTACACTTTAAGTGGAACCAAACACTTGATGAAATCTATTTGAATAATTGACCAGATAGGTAGACAAGCAGCTGGCAGGTTACTGCTGATTAACATGGGTGTTGAAGTCTCACACAACGCTATGAGCAAGTTAGATTGAAAGTTAACAGGGTGGTTTTGCTTTATGTGGTAGTTTTCACTTAACCAAGGGCAGCACGACACCTGAATTTATGAACCAGAGCTGTTCTAGTCATATTTTCCACTGTGCACCTAAAAAAGGGGGAGGATTTGCCCTCGCTGCATTCCTCACAGGCCTGGCATTAGCAGAGCAAATAAACCATCAGCGTGCCACATATCTATGGGAGTTTCTCTTGCCCCCAGGAGGAAAATACCTAATCACTCATTTCCTTTCCTCAACTGACAAAGTGAGGCCAGGGCAAGGAAGAGATTAGTGAGCTATAAAAGGGAAACAGGAAGAGAAAATTGAGGCGGTGAGCAGAAAATGTATTTAATCACCTAAAATGTTCCTTTTCTTCTAGTGTCTTCTTATTTAGAAATTAGTTTCCCTGATGCTTCATAACAGATGTGAAGGTTTATCATAGCAAGATTAAAAACAGAACTATGTTAAGGCGGACATGGCTGACAAAATAAAAGCAGCAATCCTTCCATGTCTGTAATGTGTTACAGCCCTAGTTTAATAAACTTCATGAACTGTTTAAATCCCTCACTCTCAGCAGAACAGTATGCCAGCTTTTCACTGCAACAGTACTGCAACATTTGAATTAGACAGTAACTGCTCTGCAATCAATCCAATGCACGATGACTTCATTTTCATCAACAACAACAAATAGGACACCTAAACCTCCCAGAAATCTTGCAAGGACTGATCATTTCTTGCAATCGTAAGATCGCAAACTCCTGGAAGGACTGACTGATGAGTAATAAGTAATACAAGCTCCGCTGTTAACAGGAAAACCAACGGCATTACAGTTCCCCCGAACCAAAATTTTGAAACCCAACTGTGTTTAAAGAAGTGCGTCTGCCGTGGAGAGGCTGAAAAGAGTGCAAGCCAAGCCTAGCAGGCGTAACCGGCGTATGAGAAACAAGGCTCTGTAAGCTGAAGTACAATAAATAGCCGTGTTTCCATCAACGTTTTGTTATGCACATTTTGAAGTATCGCGTTAGGATGATAGAAATGGCAAAATCTGAAAAACCTTTATTTTGCAAAAAAGGACCTCTCCATTTTTCTCAGATCAATGGTCTTCAGGTCCACGCAGTGTCTCCCATTAATTAACGAGACCATGGCGGCCCGCCACGGAAATGTTAACATCTCCCCGCTGCTGTAAGCTCGCGCACTCGCACACTTTGGCATCTGACTCTTGACAGCCACTTTACTTTTAAGGTAACTACGGTAAATCTTGTGCATTTTACTTTAAAATGCACGAGATTTTCCCCCGAGAGGGTCCAAGGCCCACCCACCTTAATTCTGTGGGAAACACTGCCACGAGCTGGTTCTGTTTCTGGTTTGCAACACATCCTCCTTATTTATTACAGTAATGTAACGTCAATTACTGACGTAAATACACTCGCTGTAGTCTGGTTTATTCTCTCCAAACCAGCTGATGAGAACGCACCTAGATCGCATTTTCTTTTTTGCAACATTAAAAAAGTAAAAGTAAAATTAGCTTGACAATTAGTTGGGTGGCTAATGTTGTAAATACAGCACAGTGACTGTCCAGTAACCCCTATGAGACACAAAAGCACTGGCAGCCTGTTGCACAGACCTGTGGCCAAAACCAAAGCGATTCACAAAGAAAGGCAGTCCTGTGTGCAGACGGGAGGACCAGAGGTACACCGGTGAGCGGGTGTGTACTCTCTAGTTTCTAAACCAAAACAACAATGCTTTTGTTCTGCTAGTATTATCCATAAAAGGGAATTCTGGTCCCCAGTTGAAAGGTGTGGCCCTTTCAACTCATTGTCCAAATACTCACATGTATGGAGAATATTGACACAAGACCTGTAGTTTTGTTCATGGGGTATTACTCCACTCTCACACAGAGCTCAAATTAATTTATTGTCACAGTATTCTTAAAGCAAAGTGATGCGTTTAGCACGCATCGGGGGAAAAATGTTTATCAGCTTCCTTTGTGTTTTATGAGATGTAAACTGATGAAACAGAACAGAGAGGAAGAGGCACCCATCTGGGGAGAAAAGGAAGGGAGCTGTGGAGAGTTCCACTGGTACCTGAAAGTATGGTGCATAGCTATAGGCTTGAGGGGGAGGACTGAAGCCAGTTGCACCATAGGGCAGGTAAGTTACGGTCTGCTGGGAGAGGGAGCTCTGGATGATGTAGGGGTCATAGCAATATTGCTATGGGTAGGGGGCAGTTACATGTACACACGGTTACATACTCTCACACATACACAGAAAATATTAGTGCACTAATCACACTGGCGAGAGGAGACAGCATAAATACACAACATCAACATGGAAAGGCAAACAGTGTTAAAGCACTTTTGGAGGAACTAGACTCTTGGACCAAAACTACAGAAAGACAACAAACCAAAAGACCAACATAAAAATTAGTATGAAGGAAACTGTAATTCTGACTTATTCGACTTATGAGTTAATACTAGTGAATTAAATATGCTATTCACTGCAGATGCATGAGCCTGGTCGGGAAACATATCAAAGTAAAGGAAGGGTTACCAAGGTCATGACACCCATGCGGTCCAGTTCTCTGTTGGGGCTACGGGGAATGCGTCTGGGGGTGGAGTGGCCAGAGCCTGGGGGTGAGCCGCCCAACGAAGAGCCCGCACACAGTGACGGAGGGATGGAGCCCATTGAGCGGAAACGTCCTCCTAGGCTATCGCCGCTGCCCACCCGGCACTCAATCTCCTCTGCCCGGATGGCGGTGCTCTCCTTCTCCTCTTGGATCATTCTGTCACAATAAAGGAAGCAGAAGGAGAAAATGAAGTTAAATTTACACACTACTGAATGACATTTTGAAAAAGATAGAAGTGACAAGAGGCCAGGTTTTGGGATGCCTGTCATGGTAGCTCTGTAGCTGCTGGTACCTAATTTCATTATTGATGGCGTCCAGCTGCTCCTGCAGCATTAAAGCGAGGGTCTGTGCGTCAGCCTGGCCACCAGGGGACAGCAGGTCCACCGAGCTGAAGATCGTCTCTCGATCCTCCTCCAGGTCTGAAGCATCCATGTCGCTCTCAAACGCCTGGGCCACATTTGCCAGAACGTTGGCCTGCTGCATGCGCTCCCACTCCTGCTCATTCAAAGTCTGCACCTGGATTCATCCATACAGGTACACAACGGGATGGAGAGATCAAGATAACAAGTATTCAAAGAGAAGTTGAAAGCGGAAAAGGATATCGTAGGGAGAAGGGATAAGAGACAGTTAGCAGGATCCTTGAGTATTTGCCATTAATGCAGCACACAGACAACTGTCACCGTTCTCTCCACCACACTGACTTACATGTCGCTGATGTCCAGAGTGGAAGCAAACAGAAAGAAATGGAGAAGAAGATCAAAATCAGCAGAAAGAACTTAAACAGGTAGAGGAAGGAAAAAGGCACGATACAAATAACATGTGTTACGAAGAAGACCAAACCAAATGACCCTTCTAGTAAATTCAATCATTTCAGAAGGGGGAGAGACCACATGAAAACCTGCCAACCTCCTGGTCAGAAGTGCCAAACCTGGACACGTGATTCCACAAGTTCTAACGTTCTCATTTGATTAGAAAATTAGCTATTCTGTGTTTATGCTCCATGAACTCAAATTTTATATATAGTATGTGAGCCGACAGCAGATGTGCCGGGAGCTCTCACCTTCGATGGCTCGTCCCGTAGTGCCGCCATCCGTCCTTTTTGAGGCCGTCTCAGCACAAGAGCGCTGCCATAATGGTCTGAGTTACTGTCCATCATTGAGGAAGCAGACACTGGATACCTGAAGTCCGGAGTGCTGCCCATCTGAGACCGTCTGGAAAAACACATTTTTAAAAAACAATCAGAAAGACTCTGAGAGGTTAGAGGCTGAATCTGTGAACTCTTCCAGTGAACTGACTCACCCATGTAGTAAGGAGTTACTCCTGCTCCTACCCTGCTCGCTCTCTGCCCTCATAGTCTCAATCTGGATCAGGAGCTGCTCCTATAAGAGAGGACATTTACAGACATAGCAATCATTTGGTGTAGATACAGTCGCCTTAAGGAAAAAGTTACCATTTATAGAACACAGATACAAGGGGCTGTGGCTCAGGAGGTGGAGCAGGTTGCCCGTTAATCGGAAGGTCGGCGGTTCAATCCCCGGCTCCTCCAGGCTGCATGTCGAAGTGTCCTTGGGCAAGATACTGAACCCCAAATTGCCCCTGGTGGCTGTTCCACCAGTGTGAATGTTAGTTTCTGTTTGAGCACTTAGGCTCAGTGATTGAATGTGTGTGTAAAAGCGCTTTGAGTGGTCAAAAAGACGGCGCTATACAAATACGGAGCATTTACAAGGGGAAGAATCAGCTTATACTTTAAATGATCTCTCACCTTCTCATGGTGAGACTCCTCAATCAGCTTCTTGGTGTGCTCCAGTTCTCTTATCAGGGCATTCTGGAAAGAGACGGAATAAGCTCATAGCAAATAACCGGTGACTGAGCTGAGAACCATGCACCATGACATGTGATGTCATTACCAACGGGACACACAGTGGAGAAACAACAAATCTTATGGCAAAGACTACTTCAGCTTGTCTGCCTCTTGACTAGTCTCAGAGACTTTATGTAATATTCACCTTGTCCTCCAAGGCAGACATCCTCTCTTTGAGGTGAAGCTGGAGTCTCTCGTTGGACTCTGAAAGGAGCTTGTCCACTGTCTCAGACAGACGCTTGTTGTGCTCCTCGTTCATCTTCTCTCGCTGCCGTGCCTATACAAAAAAAAGGCACACGTTAAGACTGTCTTAAAAGGCAGTAAAACTGCAAGGAGTAGGCCTAATGTAGAGACAGCTGATCTCTCACCCTGAGCAGTTCCTGGTTCTTCTCCTCCAGCTGGGCCTCCAGCTGCCTCAGTCTCTCCTCCACATTGCCATGGCGTTCCTCTGCCTAAAAATGGGGGACAATACTTTTTTTTAAGCTTTTCTGTACAAAGATATCCAAGCCTCAGTATATTCAATCCTCTCAGAGCTAATGAGAAGTGCTAGACTTTGATCTCCCCCTGGAGTTTGTCATCCATCCTGGAGAAGGACACAGGTTTTGGCTGGAAAGCCCAAGTCCTTCAAAAGGATGGGATCACCAACATCAAAAGCCTGGGAAGCAAGCATCTACCAACTTACAGCCAGAGTTCGAGAATCATGCACCAGCTGCATCAGGAGAGGACAGCAAAACAGCACAACCCAAAGAAAAAGTAAAACACATTGAGCAGCAAATACTTCCCAGTTCTACCGGCTTGTTTATGCCATTACTGACTCATGAAACAACAGTTAATTCAGTATTTCATCTACAATTACACAAATATAACCAGTGTATAACTGATATTCTCAGTCTTAATTATGTAAGCGCCAATAGGATGGTAAACATGTTTCTGTGACACAGCCTGTTCCAGTGTTTTGTGGCTCTAAAGGGCAGGGTCCCCACAAGTCTTTGAGCCCAAATCAACTGGCACTTCCTGTTTGTGTTAGACACCAAACTAGGATGGTCTTTCATGAAGTTCTGATCAACGCAGCTCACTAGCACATGAAGCACAAACACACAGGCGTACAGAGAAGGCCATGTCAGGGTCTAGGTTTCAGGCGCAATACGACACAACAGCATTTTTAGATATAGTCTGACACTGAACTTAACCAGGCACTAAAATTGAAATTAGGTGATTTTAAATCATGCACAAATTTTTCTTTTCTTCTGTAGTTCTGGAACTGTAAATACTGCCATTCGTTTCTATGAACCTGGTTAAGTTTTCCAGTATCCAGGAGGTTATCCAGAGTTTAGCTCTGTGAGTGAAGCTGGTCTACCTTCTTCTGAGTCTGAGCGCCTTTCGAGTCACACAGAGCACACTAGGGGTTTGACAAGGAGGTGGTTACGGGCAGCATGAAGAGCACACAAGAACAGAGCATGACAGAAAGAAAGAACGAAATGACAAAGAGGGTACACTTTTAATGTGAACTTGAGCACAATTACAAAGAGTGGCTGGAGGAAGAAAATGGACAGATGCTGTAGATTCAGCAAGACAGAACAGGTAGACAGACAGACGACATATTGTATTAGTAGGGCTGTGCGATGTGACGAAAATCCCATATCACAATACAGTTCTGTTCATATCCAAATAACAATACATATCCTGAAATAGTTACATACAATGTTTTGCTAATTCAATGAAATACCATCGGTCCTCAGGATATTTATCTGCTTCATAAAAGGTGGGCAATGTGATTTTGGAGAAATCCAACACCAGGACAAATACCATGATATAGAGTGAACAACGACACAGCAAGTAATGTAACTAATGTTAGCTAGGTTGTGGGTTAGCAATCTGTCGCTACTTGTTGATGCAAAGCTAACGTGAAGGGATACGGCCCCAGAACCAGCGCGGCAGCTCCAGACAGCGATGCTCACAACTCTCCTGCTGCTATAGCTAACATCACAACAAAAGGAAGAAAGGAAGCTGAATGTCTGTGGGAAACGTTACCTGACACACAAATCGTGACTGAAACTGCCGGATAGTGTTGTGTGGCTCGTCCATTCAACAGATTTCGCTCTGAGATATGAGCTCCTTGTTTTTGCTTGCATGGTCTGATTCCTGCTGTTCAGCATTACCCATTTCTGAGTAAGCTTCACTCTCCTCCATGTTTGATTATTCTGAATGCACATTTCTTCCCTGCAACACTGGCAAGTGTGGAAGAATGTACCGAGGTGAAGTCAGTTTTAAGTGGGATATAAGTTGTGAGTGTTACAGCCCTATGTGTTAGAGCAGGAATAATACCACTTGGATGTTATATTAGACTGCAGAAGAGAGACTGAGAAGACTGAAAAGAATGGATGATTTACGTTGATGTCCTGAAACTGCACGGAGGCAATATTAAACATACAGAGGCATTTCTTTCCATTTCCACCCATGTCTGTCTAACTGCCATGTTCTATAGAGCAACTATACGGCTTAAGCTCTAACCAAAGAGGAAATGAGTCACAATCATTAAAAATGCATGGAGGAAGTTGTTTAGATGGGATACGAGACTGAGTGGGAAAGTATTAATTAGTATGGAATGTCTGTAACGTAGCATAGGCACAGTATAATCATGACTTTGGGATCGCCAGGACCACTGCATGCTCAGTTAGTTGAGTTGCATATTGTTTATAGTTTGTTATATTTTGTAAAAGAAAAGAAAGGAGAGGGGAAACTGCAAAATGGACAGAGAAGAGGCGTCTGCTTCCTGATAGACTCATGATGACTCAGATGAGAATAAAACTTAAATTTCAGAGATGCACTGCGAGCCAGTTCCAATACTAATAAGGTGCTAAATTGCCCGCGCAGGTTTAGCAGCAGCATGTGTTGTCCAGGACAAAGAGTCAAACTATAAATGGACAAAAACATGAGCCAAATCTCTAAAAATAGGTCCCTGTGGACATTTGGAGTAACATAAACAATGGCTTCCTCAGCAGCTTCCGCAGGCAGCTCCTGGTTGTTACAATGTAAAGAAACTAATCTAACAGTCCTTACGTTATGTTGCCTGGCACTCACTGTATGTCAAGGTTGGGGTTCACAGTTAGGAGTAGCAATATTTTGTTAATTCATATTCCTTTAACTTTTAAGGTTCTGGATTTACAAAGCCTTCTGATTAATAAGTAACATTTGAATATATTAAAGTATTGCATTAAATCCCAAATAAAAAAGGTGGGTTAAGAGGTGCACGGGGCAGTGGACAGGTGCTGGTACCTTTGTGAGGGCAGCTACCCTCTGGGCTAGCTCAGCTTCCACCTCAGGCAGAGTCTCTGCCTTGCGAATGATCTGCTGCAGCTTCTGCTCAGCCAGCTCCAGCTTCTCTTGGAGTTGCCGGTTTCTGTCCTCAGTCTACAACAAACAAACCAAAAGCAAACAGTCATTAGCAAGCTTGCTGAAGACTCGCCTGGGCTACATCCTGGCCTCAGGGTTTGCTTTCAGTTCCACAAGGTGAAGACAGTGGCAAGAAATAAGACTGTAGGACAGGGGAAGAAAGAGGGGGAGACAAAGGGAGACCGGGGGTAGGGATGGGTAATGGTGGGGTGGGCAGGAAGTGCGGAAGAGAGCATTCATAATGACACAAAGACAGACAAAACCCATAAGAAAAGAGGAGAGAGACATCTCCATCTCAGTGAGTACGTGTAAAGAAACAAGCTAGTGTCTTTGAGGCCTCCCATTTAGTGCCTGCTGCGCTGGTCAGTGTGTGAATACAACAGGAATTCATTAGCAGGGGTTTGAAAACTGCCAAGGAGAATTGCAGACGATTTCTGCTGGCTGACAACTCTGAGACTCAAACTCCAAAATCAACACGTGTCTTATATACTCAAAGTCCAATTACAATGTGCAAATGTGTATAGATGTCACTTTAATGAAGAACACACTGTATGTCTAAAATGACCTGTATAATAGTTACATAACAGAACGGATATCCCTTAGAGGGAGAGTTCTTGCCAGGTTCAAGCTGTACGATTGGATTAGGGGAAGACTTGTACAGCTTGAACTTTCTTTTCTTACTCCCCTCGAGTTAACACGGCCAATGAGGTATGTGAGATTATTTCTATGTTTTTACATGATGCTTATATTTATTGGATAGGCTAGCTACAGCTAATATACCTGCCGAGTTCACGTGAAAGCAACGTGATAGCCTACCTACGTTTTAGTAAATGTCTAGCAAGCTAATTATCTGCACGTCTAACAGCTTATGCCCTTAGAAGTACTGGATTTTGTAAGCTATATTTTGGATTTGTGAGGTATTTGTTTTAATGGTTATCCTTTAGGAAAATGCTCTACACTGTATAAGACTCTTTAATATTTATTTATTTATCCATCTAGTTCTAGCTGCATGCTTGACGACATGGACGTGCAAATGTGCTGGTGATTTAAACTGGAGGGAAGCAACAAAATAGCTGACCCTAAATGACACAGCAAGCTTGGTCTTTAAGAATCCACGCACACATCGATGCAGGCTTCAGTAATTCCTAATCATAGAAGCACGGGGCCTACTTGTCTGAAGAGGGACTCCTTGTTGGCCACTTCATTCTCCAACTTGTCGTTAAGGTCATGGACGGAGGTAGCCTCCCGCTGAGCTGCCAGGTAGCGCTTCTCCAGGGTGGTGATCCTCTCCTCCATGTCTTCCTTCTGCGCCATGGACTACAGACACACAAACATTTGCGTTAGTGTCTTCAGTCTTTGTGGCCTTGAACCGGACCCAACGTCCTCTGATCCTTGCATCTTCAGATGGAAGTGAGGGGAGTTTAGCAGAGGAGAATTAAACTCTACAAGATATGACGTGGGTAATAGTGTAAGCTTTGTACTGCAGTATACATATACAACATTATACACAGCACAATATGCATTTAAGTACTGTGCCGTTATTGGCTAAACAAGAATGCCTCGACCATAAACTCCATTATGTGTGAAATGCTCATGTTTTTATTTAATCCTCTCCATCCACTGTGTGACATAATACCTACATATCTTCTTGTGTTTTATATTAGGGAGGGCAGAAACCATAATATATACTTTTACATACTTTTTTTTTTAGCTGACGCTTTTACCCAAAGCAACTTACAATTGCTATACATGTCAGAGGTCGCACACCTCTGGAGCAATTAGGGGTTAAGTGTCTTGCTCAGGGACACAATGGTGGAGGGGTCACAGTGGGGGATTAAACCCGGCTCTCTCACACCAAAGGCACAGTCTTATCCATTGCGCCATCACCACCCGTATATGTATGTTACACATTTGCAATGCATTATTTCAATCCGATTTCATGAATTCAAGATTTATCTTTGCAATATACTTGTTCATCATTTCACCTTAATGCCAACAGTATCTCACTGGCAAATCTGTATAAGCAATAAACAAAACGAAAAACTGATTTACACGTCTGAATTTTCAATGCAAAAGAAAAAGGAAAATACATTTAAAGGAATGTATATATTCTCCTCATCTAAGGATTTCAAATAGACCGTCCCGCCTACCTCTCTCAGGTCTCTCTGTAGCCGCGTGTTCACGTCTTCGGACTTGATGAGGTCCTTTCGGGCCGTGTCCAGGTCCTCTTCCAGTTCACTGATGCGTGAAACCATAGCAGCCATGCGCTCCTTCATTTGGCCCAGATCAGCTGTCTGACGGTCCACCACGTCCTGGAGCTCACCGACCTTCCTGATCACAGGTCCTGACTCCTCCTCCTGACTCAGCGAACCATCCGAAGACCGCTGTGGGTGAATTAACGCAACTGTTTTAGGGACTCATCTTAACCACCACATGGATGTTCATCCGCCCAACACACACTGGTTGTTGATTTTGTGTCGTTTATGCGTGCACTCTGATCAAGGCATATTCATAACAAGACAAAACATCTTGACAAATTACTGTTTACCTGTTTGCTATGTTGTCATTTTACATTTAGATCAAGCCTGTTATGCACATAATGATCATGAATTTGAATTGCTCACAATCACTGTATACCTGCTGTTCTTTAGGCCGAGTAATAAAGCAGACTCCAACAGATACAATAATTATAAAGAATACATTAAAGACATAAACGTTGCTACGAAATGATTTTAAGACTACAAAAGCATGTTAGACGTGGTCATCCTAACATTATAGTATAGTATTTTACGCATCTCTTGCTGGACTTACTTGCCGATACGTTCGTACCCACCTTTAGACTGAGGTGTGTTGTTTGTCTGTGTATGTATGCTGTTTTGTACGCAAAGTTGCACTGTGCACTATTGATGTTAGGGTTTATATTATTTTAAGACATACTGCAGAACAAGCTGTTGGCAGTAACCTGGACCGTTCCCAGCCTGCCCACCTCTTCCAGTATTTGCATCTTGTCAGAACATGTATGTACATACATTGCATGCCAGGAAAGTAATGTTTAATTTCTCTTAATACATGGAAGAACGGAAGGAAAATGAATGATCACAGATACATGCATTATTAACCTGTAGAGTTTAGGCTTATTTGTTTAAACAATTTGTAAATTGTATTTTCATCAGAATTGGGGTATTGCATCTACTGTAGATCTTTATGACAGAATATGTTAACCATTCTGTAACTTTAAAGACTTGCACCTGCACCTTAAACATGTTCATATAACAATTTATTAACAAATCATATATATAATTAAAATTGTTTAGATTTAATTTCATTTACTGAACAAGATGCTGGACACACACAAGCTACTGTAGCCTTGTCTCCCGCTTGGCTTTCACAAAATGCCAGTCCACATATGCTGCCGAGTCCGCTCACCTTGCCATTAGTGCTTGGTGTGTTTTCAGAGTTGTGGTTGACCTCGCTGGTTCCATCTGCCAGCCCTCTCTTCTGGCTGTTCTGCTCCCTGAGGTAAGCCAACTAGAAAAAAAACACCACTTTGTAAACACCTTTTGGAGTCATTCGTTTGCTGGTGATAACCAGCTACACAATTATCAAGTTAACCACTTTCCCAAAGATAAAACTAGTTTGCTTCCTTTTATCATTTGTGATGTTATTTTTTCCATTTCACTAATGCGAGTACTGTGTGTACATCGGACAGAGACACAAAGAAGCATAGCTTACGGCTCAAAACACATAGTGGCCAGAGTCCTGAGTTCAAAACACAACTATTCTGGTTGCAAACTCATAAATACACTGCACATATACAAATATACTAAATATGCCAAATGGTCTTACAGCAGGAAGACAAAACAGCAAAAAGCTGCCTTGCCTTAGGAAGTAAGCTTACCAATAAAAGCAGAGAGTGGCAAGTGGTTGATTTTGTGTGTGCATGTGTGGTCCCAGGCTGATTCCCAGGAACAAAAGATGGCTGTAGCATGAAGAGCTATAGCATGAAGCAGAGAGGAAATCTAGGACACTTCCCCGGGATCCTCTGGGCTTTTTGTCAATCTTAATCCCATTCAATACACAGTGAACTTAAGACTCTTCCTCCATTTGCATACATGTGGACATGGGTGTACTTAAGAGCCCTGAATCAGTTTATCTTCCATGTGAATCCTCAAGTACGTAAACTGACTGCAATAAAATACAATTCAGTGCCATCTGAAGCAATGCTAAGCAATGTTAATATTTTAAAGGGCCTATTTCCTTGCCAGCATCACCTGGTGTGAAAACTCTCAATCTCATAAAAGATAAAGTCATAGCAACACTTGCAGCCAGATGTCAAAACTTCTTTCCGTTCAGTTTGTTACAGCAAAGCAGGAAGCTTCACGTCAGGGAACTGAGGCGAACGCGGAAGTCACTTAAACCTGAATTGGCCAGCAGGAGGCGACTCTTCTGGTTGCAAAAAGAAGTCCGGCTCCATTAGAAACTATGGTAAAATGTTGCTACTTCTCAGCTGATTTATTCCCTCAGTTTCCTAATGAGTTTATGGTCTCAGTCACTAATTTCAAGTCTTCTTTACACAGCGTGATGTTCATTTAGTAAATTATGGTCCCATTTAGAGGAACAGAGACCAGGAAGCAGGGGAGGCTTTAGGGCGGGATCAGGCTAGAGTGACTCGTATCCACGGCACTGTGTAAATTTAATCAGCGCCGTTGAAAAAGCTTATTAAATGTCGGCTGTTCACTTTCTCTGGTGAGTACATTTAGTTTTAAGCCTGTTGTTCGCTAGTCAAAATTATCAGCCCTGTTAGAATTACAGTTAACGTGAATTACAGATGCACCTAGCTTGGCTAGCTAGCTAGCTCCACACACGGCCGTTAGCCCTACCATCTCATCCAAATATGGTCACGTCTGGTGCCGCTGGTTGAAAAACTCAACATGGCGGCGCCCTATCGGCCAAAATCGAACTTCAAAATGGCAGTCCACAAACCAGCGGGTGATGTCACGATGACTTCGTCCACTTCTTTTAAACGTCTTGTGTGCGATCAGTTATGGCAACTGCATTTCATCATGTTGTGATAACTAACCTTCACTTAAGATTTCGCCGGCGATCAACAGCCTAAATAAACTTCTTCAATCAGAATCAGGTACACTTTTACATACGAGGAATTTGCCTTGGTATAAATTGGTGCTTACAGTACATATATATAAAAAGTAAGGAGATCAAAAAATGCACAGAATAAAATCACCGCATTTGGAACATTTGACTTGTAGTTTTAAATATGAAAACTATCAATAAAACCCATCAAAAAGAATTTAAGGATGGGGCAACTAGGTCCTACTGTGTAGGGCTTCCCAATAAAACACAAATAGTGCTCAAGTAACAGCACTTACTTCGGCAAGAGAGCAGTGACACACAATGGTGAGAACCTTCTGTTTGTAAACGAACTGGCAATGTTGGGTTAGGTGTTTACGTGGTTAAGCCTAGATGCATCACTCACAAGGTGAAAACAAATTAAGCATGATTGATGATTAAGATGATTACACACTGATTACTTTAGGCTGTCAAGTTGTTACAGCAAATATCCCTTCATCGCCTGATTGTAGTCTAATGCATGTTTATACACTGATCAAGATGCTGATCAGACAGCATGGGGACTGCACAGGTGTGCCTTATGCTGGCCACAATAAAAGGCCATATACATACATTTATTGTGGCCAGCCTAAGGCACACCTGTGCAGTCCCCATGCTGTCTGATCAGCATCTTGATATGCCAAACCTGTGAGGTGGATGGATTATCTCAGCAAAGGAGAAGTGCTCACTAACACAGATTTTGACAGATTTGTGAACAATATTTGAGAGAAATAGGCCTTTTGTGCACATAGAGAAAGTCTTAGATCTTTGGGTTCTAATTGAGTCTATTTCTTTTCAGCTATGTTCAATAAAAGTTATGTTGCTTACTTCTTTGTGCGAGATGGTGAGCTGTTCCTCCAACGCACTGCATCTTTCCAAGGCAACGCGTAGTCGCTCCCTCACCTGGAAAACAGTGACACAACATAAACAAACATGTACAACTTTGCAGATCTTTTATTTGCCTTGCAATGTCAAATCTCTCTAATGCACATGTTAACATGTACATGCATGTGCACACAGGTACTTCATTCACTTCTTTCTTTCAAACAATACAGAAACACAGTCGTACCTTCTCATCGAGGGCTTTGTGGTGTTCGAAAAGTGACTTAAGGGCTTTGAGGACCTCCACTTCACTTGAGACTCCGGCTGGAGACTGAGCCTGTCTCTTCACTACTGTCATCCTTAGACTACGTTCATGGCGAGACACCAGGCACTCCAAGTGCTCCAACAGGAGCTGGGAACACAAAAGACAGTGTTAACAAGTGTGAAACAGCGATTAGTTTATTGCTGTTGCATTGTTTTTTTCCACTGATCTTGCATGACAAACTGATGCTTTTCACTGCCCAATACTCTTTCAGATATTAAAAGCAAAACACTGTTCTCTGCAAAGAGTATGCAAGAGTAAACATAGTGAGAAACAGCACTGACTAATAACACGCTTGCTGAGGTCTGGTCCTGCTCCTCCTCCAGCACAAACAGCTGTCTGTAGTGAGATTTACTGTCAGCGGTTAAAATATTTTGATGATTAAGCAACTTGCCACGCCCATAACTTGTGACAATGGTTTGGATTATCTGATAGAAACTGATTTGCCAACCAGAGTTATGACAACAATTTATACCCAAAGCAAAAACACACAGGAATCTGACAAGGATTTCCAGATGAGTACGCAGGCTGACTAAACTTTCCTCATCAATGGTGGACAGTGGAGGCCCTTTTTGAATATTTAATACTTGCAGCTTGAGATACAGTTTGTCAGTTTGTCTAAAATATTTGTGTGTGTGTGTGTGTGTGTGTGTAGGCACATTATACTAACCCGTGTGTTGTTTCTCTCAGCCTTCAGCTCTGCAATCTCCTCCTCCTTCTCCAGAAGCTGCTCCCGACACACGTTCACCTCCTTTGTCAGTGCAGCAAACTCCTAGAATAGAAATGTACAAATACAGTAACACGTAACTGCTACTTACAAAGCATTTTTCTTGTAGTTTAAAGGCGCTGCAGTTGAGAAAATGCACCACTAAGGCTGCTACTGCCTTTATCTAATCCTAGTTCCAACCTGTACCATATACTACAGGTTGCGGCTCTCCACCTACTGTAATCTCATCCTCAAACAGAGCAGGTTGGGGCTTAAAACAGAGGACATTTTCAGCAATATAACATGATAAATGTAGCACGTTTGGCAAACTAATTTCTCAACTCCGGTTGATTCGCGAGTCCCCCCATACTGTGCCGTGACTGGCTAGTACTCGTCACTTGTGATTGGATCAGATGCTGGCAAAGGATACAAGTAAGCCCATATGCAAGCGGTGGTACAGAGCAGCGCTAATGAAGGGTGCTAACAAAACCAACTGAGCAAAGCACCTGCAGAACAGACACCTCTATAAAGAACCTCAAGGGGTTGGAGATCGCTAAGTACTAAACAAGATAGCCTTGTTGATAAGCTTGTTGTCCTGTCCAGACAACAGACATAAATCTCAAAACTAAGCTAATCCCCCTCAGAGCTGTCAGACAGCAGAGTTTCAGTTGACATTTCATATCTAAGATAAGTGGATCAGTTCCCCCGTGGTATCGCGAATGGTATTAAATATCGAAATTTTTCAAGGTATAGTCTCAAAGTTAGAAATTTCAATATCGTGACAACACTGATTCACACAGACTTTGTCATGAGTAGAGTTGGGTACCAAACTCCATACTTTTAAGGGTATCAACTGAATTACATTGGTACTATTCACGTAAAATCAGGCGGTGCCAAATTTTTGTACCAGAGAGTAGAGAGAAAGTAAAGCCTCATTCACACTACACAATTTTTTGCCCGATTTGCCGCTCGGCGAGCTCGCCGACCGTCAGGCTGTGATCGTAGTAAATCAGCGGTTGATCGGCGGTCGCCAGTTTTTATGTTTGAACTACTCAACGATGCATCAAAACGGCTCCACCACACATCACTGCCACATCGCCGACGTCTGCCAGATATCTAGCACGCCAAATATCTGGAGAAGTCGGCCGACTCGACATCCAGCCAATGAGAGCAGGCAGCTACTTTTTCCACTCTCCCCTCAGCTCTCTCTGTAGCTCACACATTCTTTGTCTTTATAATTTCTATCTTTATAATAACTAAAAACAGCTGTTTCGCGTGTAGATCGCGTCATTTCACGTGTGTTTTCTTGACAAAACATGGTTTGGAGATGTGCGTCGGGTGACACAGCCGCTGTCAGCTCGTGTAGTGTGTGACCCCCCGTCACGATCAGTCACGTAGTGTGAACGCCACAACGACTTCAAGACGGCAAGTTGTGTAGCGTGATTAGCAGGGCGATTGGCCAACGCTGAAAGTCGTGTAGTCTGCACTAGGCTTAAGACTAAGAGGGGGAGACTACCTCACCCCTGTTGCCACTAGCGAACTGGCCACTGTCTGTCACCCCAAGCGACTAGTGGCATGCACACACACATCAACACAACATTCAGTCAGTTCATGGAGAATGCGTGGCCAACCAGTGTGGAGAAGAAATTCACAGGAGAACAAGAGAAAGAGAAGAAGCACAGCTGAGATGAAGTGCACTACTAGGAGAAACGACAGGAGGAAAGCGTCGCTAAATGCTGTAAAATTACAGTTATCTTCAAGCATTAGGAACATTTAAAAAAAAAAAAAAAAAAAAACATACTAGCAGGACTGCCTTCATATACAAGTTGTTTATAAGTAAAATACATTTATTTATTAAAATAAATATTTGCAAAGCGTACCCAACCCTAGTCATGAGGACATCAGTGTTCATAAACATGCAGCAACACGGTGTGATGTTAAAATAGTAGAAAGACTTTGATAAAATCCCCCCCAAGTCTTTGAGAAATATACAATATACTGCCACTCTCTGCTGAACAGACTTTTTGTAATAAACCTCACATCACTCAGATCTTTCTCAGGTTCTCACACACATACACTTGCTTTTGGGGATTACATGCATGGTTGGACATAAAGAATGTGCCATCCTGATTTTTTGCCCTGCAAAAACTTGCACGGGCACCCTGAGTAGCGAGGCCTTCTCGCTACGTTTCAGAGGGTGGGAGATGTGTGTGTGCGCAGAGGCTGGGGGGAGGGGGGTGCTGGAACTGATCGTTCTTTTCAGTCACTACCACAACTATTCTCTCTTCCCTTCACTCCAGGCTTTGAGCTTTTCCAGCGACTGACACAGATTCTGCTTCACTAAAGGAGTAAGCGGGAGTTTGCTATTGGCTATGACCAAGGTCTCCACTCTGCTAGCCAATGAGAGACCATAAAAGGCAGGCCCCGGGTAATTACAGAGTGGCTTACTTCCTACATTCCAGAGCAGACGCTGAGGTTGAGTTGTACAGCAACCTTAAGATTTCTCCATGTCTCTATCCGCAATTTATGACCTTCTTCTTTTCCCTTAACGTTCCTTAACTCATCATTTAGACAGAAAATCACGTTGAGTAAAAACAAATGGGAGCATTTGGTACTTGCTTCTGTAGACTTGTATGATGGAAGCGCAGTTTAATGATTTCAGTCAGTGAAAATCACTATAAAGAAGCACCCGTAAGAGGCTCACTGGCCATCATGGGGCGGCTGCGGCTCAGGAGGTAGAGCGGGTTGCCTGTTAATCGGAATGTCGAAGTGTCCTTGGGCAAGACTGAACCCCGAATTGCCCCTGGCGGCTGTTCCACCAGTGTATGAATGTGTGTGAATGGTGAATGCAGATGCAGCGTGAAAGCACTTTGAGTGGTCGAAAAGACTAGAAAGGCGCTATACAAATATGGAGCATTTACATTTACATCTATCAAACAACAAAGTAGATTGATGCAGAGTTAATAAAGTTAGTTATTATTAGTTATTAAAAGACCTTCTACAATCTTGGACCATCAAAACCAACCTACAGTTACTCCCACCCTTTGCTTAACGTGTGTGCGCCCACCCACTTCACAAACTGGGCACATGCAAAAAAAAAAAAAAGCACATTCATATATAGGATAATACATGCATGCCAATACATACACAAGGCGGACATGACAACATGTACACAAGTATGGAGCAATTCAATACCACAGCCTGGATATAAAAACTATCATCATCACCTCCTCCAACACATTGGCCACAACAAGTAGCTAAGAAGAGCGTCGACATCAAACTTCAAATCTGACTGTTCACTTGTTCAGTGCATTTAACAGTTTAATCGCCAAATTTTATATATACATTCAATTTAAATATGCAGATTGAAGGCACTAGAATCATAAGCTTGTATACATGCGGATGCAGCCATGGGCATTCAAGCCTGATCCCTCTTTGCTGCAGGGTGAACTGGTGTATGACTCAGTAAGAGTATGAGCGACATGCTGGTTAGAAGTGGACTGAGCTGCTCTGTAAGCCTTGGAACAGGGGAGGGGATTAAAGGGGGTACACAAATATGTGTGCCAACCTATTAAAGGAACAGCGTACCAAAACACAGGGATACACAAAAGCATTCGGCATTCAGCCTCATGAAGAAGAATATCCCAGCACCTTTGTGGCACTAAGACAGAATCACATTCTCTATTATAATACAATTGAGAATTCTGCCTGATGAAAAATGTGTGCACAGCAATGGCTTAAATTAGTAATTTTTTCCAAACACAGCAATTACATTTTTCCTCCACTTCACATAGTTTGCGTATATTTTAACATAACGTGCTTATTTTTAACATATTTTCACCACAAAATGTTTTCAAACGGAATAATACGATTTAACCCAATTTTAAAACAGCTTCTGTTAGCGCTACAACGATTAGTTGGCAACTATTAAATTAATCTGCAACTATCTTGCTTATCGAATAATCGCTTTGAGTCCTTTTTTTTTTTTTTTTTTTTTTAAAAAGGAAAAACATCCAAATTCTCTGATACCAGCTTCTTAAATGTGAAAAATGTCAGTTTTCTTCGCTCCTCTGTGACAATAAACTAAATATATTTGGGTTATGCACAAAAGAAGACACTTGAACGTCATCTTGAGCTTTGGGAATCACTAGTCGACAATTTTCACTATTTTCTGAACCTAACAACTTTTCGATTAATTGAGAAAGTAATGGACAGATTCATTGATAATGAAAAAGAATCGTTAGTTGCAGTCCTCGGTCCTGTGTTAGAATCAGAAGGAGCTTTATTGCCAAGTAGTGTTTTACACATACGAGGAATTTGCTGTGGTGATAAGGCGCTACACGCAGACAAACATACAGTCGACATACATAAATGTAGAAATATAATAAATATGGAATAGAAGAACAATGTTGAAGATATATACATGTGCATTGTTCTGGGTCTGTGCCGTGCAGCGGAAGAGAATATTGTGTACATATAAATATATAAACTGACAACAAAAAATATACAAACAACAAAGATGTGCGACGTGCCAGGTCTGTGCACAACACGAGATTAGGTTATTAATTATGCCTCATATTTAATATTATTATAATATTTATATTATTTAATTTATGTAAAATAAAATGAAAAATCTGTCAACTGCCTCAGGATGTCTGCGAAGAACAGTGTTTCCCACAGGATTTTAAGAGACTAAGGTGGGCAGGGCCTCTCCGTAAGAAAATTTTGTACATTTTAAAGTGAAATGCATTAATGTGGTACAAAACTAAGAGGCTATCTATGAAAAACTTTGCACTCTTGTAAACAATGTTGTGCTCTACTATTTGATCATAAACCCTCATCACCATATCTATAACTGGTGATGAAACAGCAACAAAAGTCAACATATTTAATGTTTTTCCCAAAACCCTAAATCAAAGAACATTTTACTACTGTTGTTTTGTTTTATACTTTTAATGGACACATTTCATATGTTTTATACTTTCTGTGAATATAATTTAATCTTATTTCCATCCTGTACAGATACCTATTTTGTAAAACCGGACGTTGTCACATGTGTTTCCTCCTCGCGCTAAATCCATCCAGTCGACCCGGTTTGATAAATAATGTAGTACGTGGTTCTCGTCTTCACAGCCTCTCTTCATACTAAAGAGACAAACTGACAGGATAAAGTCTCTAACCTGCCTGTCAGCCTGCTCTGGGCCGGTTCAGTGGATTTCCCACAAAGGCTTGAATATGTGTGCACGGTTAGCTTAATCGCCTTCTTACAAACGAGTGACAGAAACAGACCGTTAACGTTACCGTCGTTACCTCCGAAGAAAAGTGGTTGCCTAGAATCGGATGACACAAAAGTGAGTGAGCATGCGAGCTTACAGCAGCACCCACATAACGTAATATTTTCGGTTCATTTTGAAACTATGGCGGAGCAAATTAGACTGTGGTGGGCCGCCACGGTCTGGTTAATTAATAGGAAACATTGAAGAATATTCACATATGTCATGTAGTCCTAATAAAATTCAACACTTCTACCATAATACACTAGAAAACTTGGAAAGCAACATACAACTCAAAGGACAACAGCACAGTAATTAGAGTTCACACATTTAAATTCTGATGTGTGTAAGGAGAAGGCAATATGGGCAAAAGATATGTCTCTGACATTATGACAATGCCTTTTATTTGGTAGGAGATGAGTTCCTTCAAAGAGGAACAGACTTCACTGCAGCTCAGGAAAAAGAGAACGAGCCCAGGAAATAGTGAGGCTCCTTTCTGTTACTTCTGTACTTGATAAAGGTAAATGTCATGTGAGAATTAAAAATAAATTCCTCATCATTGTCTACCATGTCCTGTCTCTTCCATCCCCATATGCCACTGCTGGACTTTTCAGCACTGCTATACAAGAGAAGCTGTTCTGCACTACACTTGGGCAGTTTATTTCATTTTCAGACTAAAATACATTTTGTTTTCAACTCGTCTTGCTTGAAAGTACCAATAGACCTTTATGGACTCTTAAAATCTGGCAACATATCAGAGCATGGCAGCTGATTAATAGGTTTGATAATAAGATCTTTTTCATTTTTTTTTTTTTTAAACCTGTCCTGCCCAGCAGCCTGGTATAGAGTATAATGACCTGGATACCATATTGTGCCAGACAGATTTTACTTTAACAGGAGAGTATTAATATACTCCTTTGTCTGTTTTATTATTTATTTAAGATCTTTTTCATTCCAACATCATACCATCGTCAGACTGTGCTGTATTTGGAAGTGAGATGGGAACCAATAAGCCTACCTCCTACATAATGACTTTAGCCGTTCTTAAAAGCTTATAGCGTGTGCGGAAATCTGACACTGCGCAGAGGGCATCTGTTCTCCTGGAGGAGGACGCACAGTCAAAAACTAATTAGACACCACAATGGCTCCTATTCAGAGATGCTTAGCCTGCTGCCCAAACAGAGAGAGAGAGGAAAAAGTCAATCTATAGGAAACGATGGGGTGCTGGTTTGCACCACCTTTTCTCAACGCCCTTCTAGACATGAAGATTCTTGTATCATCATAAGAGGTCATTTGAGTTCCTTTGAAGCCACCATTACGCATATTTGGTAGAGGCAACGTCTCAATCACTACTTCAGCAGTTTGCCAATCACTACTCAGTGTAACAAAAGAAGAGAATCATAAGCCGGTCATTTTGTGACTGTTGCAAAAACAGATTACATAATAACAGGCCACAGTAACAACCCTACACCTGCAGACAGAGATGGAGGTATTTTGTATTTTGAGGTATCATTTACATTCCCAACAATTCTCATTCAATTCTGACTTTGTGAAAATAAAATCTGGAAACAAAACTGTTGAAAGCAAAAATAACATTCATTCTGCAGACTTGGGTGAATTTAAGAGTCATCTGTTGTTAAAAGCTTATAGTTTGAGGTTCTTCAGTGTTTTTACCTACTGCATCTTGACCAAGCACCCACACGTGTATGCACCTTCATAATTCATCTGTTACTTTGCAATGGTTAGGCTTTTATTGTGAAGTAGCTACAGGTTCCTGTAGCCCTACTCACGGGTGGTAGTGACTGCTAACTACTAGTAGTGTTAAAGCAGGAATAGATGAAGATCTGAACGTTTGTCATATGTAAACACATTTTAGGCAGAAACTTCAAAACAAGCTGCAGCCACAGTGATGAGATGTAGAAGCCCTCACTGCAGTTTGGACATCATAAAGTACAAGGTAGCGTAGTACGTCCAGCTTTTAGAATTGGGATCAATTACATCGAAAATAACAATTCTTAATAATTTCCAAAACAATTTTCCAATCAATTTTAAACTGTTTCCAATTTTCAACAGGTTCGCAATAACCCTATGTTATACTATGCACATAGAATAAGAAATTACAAATGCGTATCTTAGTAGCTTCAGACCACAAACAGGGGCTCTCTTTCACTATTAAAACACAAAAAGTGAGCATGGCTAAAGGCACTAAAGGGGTTTTCAGTTACAGTTGAAAATATTTGTTTTATGATGTTTTATGTTAAATGCATGCTGTTGTTTTTTATGTTATATACGGATGTGTGTTTCTTAACACAGTTTCTTTTAAGCACTGCTGCGAGGGGCACTCGCAATTTCATTGTAATATAATGACAATAAAGGCTTCTATTCTATTCTAAAAGAACAACTCTCAGTTTGAGAGAAACTCATCAGCTGCCCAGTCTTGACAGTATCTTCTTCTGTGGACTAGCAGAAAAGAAGTTCCATCTTAGCTGGGAATCAGATGGGTCTTAATCTCAAAATTAGCACACCGTAAGGCTCATTATTAAATTGTACACAGTATAGGTTTGGAAATTATAAGTTTCTGCTCAATTAAATGTATCCACACTATCGTAAGACAAATGACCTTTGTTGAACAGTGAGAGGGACTCTGCATACTGCAGCTAATACATGGCACATGTATTAGCTGCAGTATGAAAGATAAGAATAATGGACTGTATACTGATCTTGATTAAGAGAAGAGGTGAGAGTTTGCAATAAAACTGCTGTTAGCTCTGGAAATATCGAACTTGTAATATCAGTTCCACAAATATATCATCATGTGTTGCTGCAGGTGACTGTTGCACATAGAAAAGTCATCGCACAGTACAGATTTAAGGAATTGAAAAAGCTTGTAGAAGAAGCAGAAATAAAACCGGGCTGAAGTAAACAGCAGCATGGCCTTCACTCCCCCGCCTTGTGTCTGTTCCCTTTTAAGTTTCTAATTCAGCTCGCATTTGGCACAAGGCAACACTTGCTCTCTGTCACTTTCATGTCACTGTGTGGAACAAGTCAGTCTTTGTCTCTCTGTGTTACCACTGAGCACTCTCAATTCATGCCATTGTGCCACTGACCAGAATATTGAATTTGGTCAGTGCAGTCAATTGGGCCCTTCAAAATAAAGAGCTACGTTACACCCATGATTTTGTTTTTAAATCACAGAAGAGCAAAGCTGAATTCTTTCTGATGTTTGACACACAAGTCTTTTTTTTTTTTTTTGCATACAACACCAAATATTTACCAAACTACACCCCCAATCCCGACTGTCCTCTTTTGGTTCTTACTGCACTACTGGTTGGTCGCCAACCAGTCAAGTTGCAGTATCCAAGTCTCTCTGGACCATTTTTTGGCTACATGTAAGTTATCAATATATTGATGATATATGTTTGATTACAGTAAATATTCAGTGTTGAATTGATTCATGGAGGATTATCATAGATGTACTAGTTAAACAGGTGCATTCACAGGATCACAATTAGCTAAGCGTGCTCCAATAGGCTGTGTGCAGTCACGTGATTTTCATTGAGTTCAGAGTGAGGCAGGAAGTGTAAGGTCATTCTTAAATTGCAGCTAAAAAAACTATTCTGAGGTCATGTGTGTCACCTATTCAGTGTCCAAACAACTGAAATATGGTCACAATCTCTCCTCCTGTTCCTGATTTACAGTGTGGAAAAATAACCAAAAGTGTTTTCCCACAACATTATGATGTCACAGTGAAGTTGACCTTTGACCACCAAATTCTGATCAGAGTCCAAGTGGATGTCTGTGCCAAATTTTAAGAAAGTCCCTCTAGGTGTTCCTGAGATATCACATTCATGAGAATGCGGCGGATGGACAGCCTGAAAAACATAATGCCGGCCACAGCTATCACCGGCATGGAGACATAAATCGGGACATTTTCAGCTATACAGGGTTAAGTTCTGTTTATTAAGCTACTTTAAGCCGATCGCCCAAGGACTGAGGTACTTCATATCATGACTTGCAGAAAAAGCACTGCAGTGGCCAATGCAACACAGTCAAGCACACAACCCTGATTAATTCATAGCGTGAATGTTATTCTACTGTGCATATCAAGATTGTGGATATGGAGGATAAAGTAACTGAAACTGAGTGTCTAAAGGGGATGAAATTGTGCGTCTTATAAACAGCTGTGCAGTGTTTTGCTATCTGATAAGCCCACAAAATGATGGATATTTACATTACATAACTTTAATTTGTCAGATGCTGTTGTTCAAATCAACTTATAAAGTACATTCAGACCCCAGAAAAACAGGAGTTAGATGTCCTCAAACACTTCCCACCAAAACAAACCGCTAAGAGAAAGCTCAATGCAACAATACAAATACTTAGAAAGAAATTAGGTTTTAGTTTGCTGGCATAATCAGCCTGTGGCGTGTGATGGGGAGGGAATCTGCTGTTCATTACACCACTGTGGGACCAGAACAGAGAAGAGTAATGACAGAGATGAGTGGCCACACGGCCCTCGGACTGACAGACAGCCGGGGGATCCATTACTCAAATCACCCTCCCTGTATTGTATTTCGTCGTCTCACCGGTACCTGAAGCTACAGCCCCCTGCGTTTTTTAAAAAGGCACTGCCGTTTATGTTGTGAACGTCCGGTAAGACTGTTTTAGCACTAAACATCTCAGAACAGGCTCCAGCGCAATAAGACAGTTAAACTATGCAGTCAGTGACACAGGATGTCCTATTATCTTACAAATCCCATATCTAAAAGTAGCCAAAGATATCAACTAGGGCAGTGGGATATCAGTAGAGCTATTCTGTTGCATTAGTCTGAATTTCATTTTCCATTTAATTCACACGTTGGATAAAACAATACTGTTCAGATAAAGATTGCACCCAAAGGCAATTGCCCTCACCAGACATCATACCACACACTAAAAACAACACATCAATATTAACATGCGGAAGAGTCATCTACACAACAATGGCCAATTCAAATGGTCAGTGACACCCCCACACAAACGTGCAGCACAGAAAAGGCTTGTTTACCCATAAGCTAAGAAAGTTATACTACTTTCTGCAGTCAGCTTGGCGCACGCGTTCCTCACATGCACAGTAGATTGGTTGGTGCCCTGGTAGCGCTAGTCGCTGCGCGGTCAAACAAGAGGCACGTGGACGTCCGCACAGACCCTACGCCTACCCCCCCGCCCCCCCCCGATGAGGATTTTTTCATCACGCAGTTCCTTGCAGATCCTCTCGTACTCGCAGATGCGGAAAGTATAATCCTTGCCTTAGGCTTCTAAATTTTGCTCACACACTGAATTTGACTACTTAACTAACAAATAAGCAAGGGACATTTTGGTGCGTTTCATCTGGTCGTGGTTATCATTGGCACTTGACAATTTCTTTTTCAGCAAAGCAAGGAGTAAGGAGTTATGCTGTTTTTCCATTACCAGTACCAGCTCAACTCGACTCGACTCAGTTTGGCCGTCCTCCGTTTTCCATTGCAGATAGTACCAAGAGACAGTACCCCTCAATATAGCCGGTCGTCTTAGCAACGCCACACAAAACTGCGTTGCCTGCGAAGGGCCACTTGCGGAGCTCCTCAACTCCGAAAACTTTCATCACTTCTCGTAAAACTGTCAATATTCGAAATCTACACAGCTGATTTCTCACCTCAAAACGTCTCAGAAGTGGATTTAGTGATGAAATAACGTATGAAAACTGTAAAATGATGATGACGCAGTGAACAGTGACAGTTCTCTCTGATCAATTTTCCCGTCACATTTTAATATCCCTCAGCTCGCTTGGAACCTCGACAGACGCGATACGAAAAAAGTACACGTCCAACTTTTCCACAATGGAAAACCAAAAAAAGGCAAGTGGAGCTGGTACCGTGCAGTGGAAAAGGGGCTTTAGTCTACAGTGCTGCTAGAAAATGTGTGAGGAAAACTTTTGAATGAAGCAACACCAAAGTGTGTAGCTAACTACTACCACTTCCTTCTTTTACTGCCCCACCAATATTCACAGCAGTTGTAGAAAACAGCTGAAGATTCACCACCAGCACGCACAAACACACATCCAGTCAGGCCCACTTCAAGCAAAACTAATACAAGCCTCGGCTGACACAGAAACACAGAAACTGACTTTGCCACAGCATGTGGGTCTTGTATCTGTGGACACGTTAAAACTGATTGTAGGACCAATTTGACCGGCACACAGAGCACATACTACAAAAAAAGAAAATAAAAGAACAAATAAGCACCAGCCAACAGGGCACCGCTGAAGTTTGAAAAAGCTGCTGACGTGTGAGCGAGTTGCCCTGGAATGTTTGTGCATTCCAGTCGATGGGTACTCTCACCAGGAGGGAGGGAACAAGGGAGAAAATTGCACCTCCCCTGTATCTACCTACTCCAGCCAGAAGACCTAGACTCTCTTCAACACAGCGGCACCAGTTTCCCTCTTCTTAAGTTTACTAGGAATGTATCTTGATCTCATCAATGATGGTTAACTGCCATTCCCGCTTTGTATTGTGTTCTTAATTTTATATTAGCTTTTGGTTTATACATTTAGCAATTATATGTTTTTATTGAAAATACTTTGTGCTGTTACCACCACCATTTTGTTTTCAATCCACTATTAAATAGACCTGACCAAGTAATATTAAAATGTGGCTGCATTCAATAATCTTTTGTCCATAATGGATGAAAACAATACAAAAGCTGCAGGCAGCGTTGGGCAGCCCCTCGCACCGTAACGCGCGTGAGGCGTGACGCGGCCGCACCACAGCAGCCGGAGATCGGGAGACGCGCCCTGTGTCACGCGTTTTGGAGCGGTCACGAAGGACTTAAACATCACTTCCTGTGTCCTCCGGGTGGTGTTAGACAACACCCGCTATGTTGTGCAGCAGTAGGTGAAGTGTGGACCACGCTGTGAAAATGCCATGTGAATCAAATGATTTTTGTCAGAAACTGCTTACTTCCTGTTACCAGTGGGTGGAGCGTTGACATTGAGCGAATATTTTCTTGTAGATGTGTTCAGGACGGGACTGTTATCAACCATGTAAAGTTTGGTATAGATCTGGGCATGTACATCCTTGACGCCATGACACGCCCATCGACAAAAACTCACAGATAGCACAACTTTTCATCATCAATGCCTGTAAAAGGCACAGCAGAAATTTGAAGTCGATCGGATTAATTCTGTAGGAGGAGTTCATTAAAGTACGCACCATGTGAAAAATGGGTTCAAACCACACTTTCAATTCAAAATGGCTGACTTCCTGTTAAGTTTAGGGTATGGTTTGTTGAGGCTTTTTTGTGTGTCTTGATATGATACATGCACCTACAAGGTTTGGTGCATGTAAGTTGAACGTGGCACGGGGGCAATTTTTTCCAATTTTGTAGATGGCGCAATGGAGCCATTTTGCCACGCCCATGTGCGAGACGTGTGTGCAAAGTCTGGTGAGTTTTTGAGCAAGTTTAGGCCGTCAAAATTGCGATTCATTTGGGAGAAAGAGTAATACTAATCCTTACAATTTCAATAGGGTCCTCGCATGTTTCATGCTCGGGCCCTAATAAGACATTTAAGTATAAGGGCTTTCAAATGATTCACTAATGTTTAAATCTGTATTCTATAAGGGTTTTGCTGAGCCTTCTTTAATTTTAAATAATTATAAGACATTTTAAGTCCCATTGTGATTAAGAAACCACCTTCAATTTAAATACAGATCTTAAAGTGGACAAATCAACATGTCATGGTCAAAACAGATGGTAATAGTCTGTACTTGCATAGCGCCTTTACACCATGTCACATTCACCCATTCATACACTGATGGCAGAGGCTAAGGTGCTGACGGCTCATCAGAAACAGAAATTAACATTCACACACTGACGACGGGATTGGATAAGTGGGCGACCCTGACAAACTAATAAACAGCACCGAGTTTCGAGGATAATTTACAGAAACAGTTATAGGTGGAGGTAAGAGAGATGTGCGATTAAAAAAAGGTGACAGATTCAAAACATATGTGGCCAGAGACAGTACGTCATCTTCAGTGTACTCGTTAAATCTTATCAAACGCTTGTGAAGTGATCAAATTCCTCAGTTACATAATGTGATTAATCAATTAGCAGAAACAAGTGAAAAGACCCAGAAGGGAGTTTTGGATTGGAGATTGACATGAAAACTGCATTAAAAACAAAAGGATGCTGCAAAGTGTATTAACACCAGATTACAGCACATAAAGTGCTTCTACTTTTTTAAACAGCTGGATTTTCTTGCCTTCCAGATACAAATCCCAGGAGGCCTGGCAGATAGCCAGATAATCAGCTGACAACACCACGTGCATGCACACGTACACACAAACAGGAACTCAGTCTGAATGAAGTTTTTATACTTCGATGACGTACCAAAGGATGAGAAGATGAATATATTAGAGTGGACACTGAAATACAGCTTCAAAACTCAGATTTCCAATCCTAAGAAAATGATAAAAGGCATCACAATAGAAAAAAAAAGTCTTTAGAGAACTTCTAATGTGATTAAGAACTTTTCAATTATGCTCATCAAAATATGTACACTTTTATCCCATAAAGCTTAAAAGCAATGCAATTAAACACAAGTCTGATCAACCTAAACATGTGGATGTCTGTGAGATGCCCCCCTGTGAACAGGATTACAGTCTTAATATCTTTAGCTTTTTTGCCTGAATAAATCCGCGATTCATTGTCCTTAGCTTACGAGAACTGATTTGCCAGGTTCGGTAAATTACTTTTTTTGATACTTTCTATGTATTTTGACAGATTAAATTCATCAATCTGTTCTCAAGGTCAACCAACGAGCAACTTTTGTGTGAAATTGTACGTATGAACATTAGAGACATTTGCAGTGCATGCTTCTGCGTATTACTTTACATAGCATGTAAACATGAGTAAAGGAGCCCCCGGCCATCAAGCAATGTGTCTGAATGTTTTGACTCTGGATCTAGTTTTCCTGGCCGTACAATCAGTCTGCACCCCTCACAGTTCCCTCACTAATTTAATTAATTAATTAATTTATTAATTAATTTAATTAAATGTGAGACAAACCCTAAAAATAAACAGCATGTCAACTTTATATACTGGATGCATATTTAACCAAAAATACAACGACGCTCCACGGATTACCAGCCTCTTCTTATGCATCATTAAAAACAGGAAACCTGATCCCACGGCAGGTAGAAACATAAGTCATTAATATAACAGAGACCTGCAAACAAAGTCAGGATCATGATTTCTTCCACATTATGTTACACCAATATTAGAAACAATAGCGTAGCGATGACGTTTTTACTGCAGGGGGCTTATTGCATATTAATTATAATTATGCACACAGTAAGGCTTGAATATATTTTAAAAGCAACATTGCAAAATTTTTGTTTTGTAAAATACATTGCAATCCTGTATCGCCACTCCTCACCATTGTTAAAACAAAAATACTTTCTCATAGCAGATGTAGTATTCTTCCTTTTTCTGTTGATTTAATCTTGACTTATTTTTAAGTTTATTTTAATGATTGTGATCGGTCCTCGTGTCAGTTATTAGACTACTCGTGAAAAATAAACTCCGCTAATTTAAAGTAAAATGCCTTATCGCATACCATGGCAGGCCTAATGTCTAAATTGCCTTTGTTCACACCCCATTGCACCTTGCAATCAGTCGGCCACACAACGCCCACAACCATCCCAGACTCTGGTATCACTTTCTCTGCTGTGGGAGCCAAAGATCTGTAAAAGCTGTCATCCAAAAGAGAGACTGACACATTGGCTGACCGCGCAGCAAGGAGCCATGCAGAAAGGGTGCTGTGCAGGGCACTGGTATTTTTCTGTGAAATGAAAAAGGTCTCTCTCACTTACCTGTGGCAAAGCAGTGTTGAGTTGTCTCTGCAGCGAGTCCCTTTCATGGCTAACTTCGTGCAGTTTGCCCTGAGTCAAGCCCAGATTCTCCTGAGTCTCCCGCAGAGTGTCAAGAAGACGATCCCTCTCCTCCAGCATGGACACCATCAGCGACTCAAAGTGACCCTCTGAGTCCGACTGCAGCGGGGAGCCAGAGCCCCGACGGCCACTGCCACCCCCCCCGCCGGGCCCTTCGGCCTCACTGATGGTGGGCATCACCTCGCACATCATCTACAACCAGGACGGGACAGAGAAGCACCGAAGGAGACAGCAGAAGAAAAAAAACAGTTAGAAGGAAGACGAGAAGAACAGATGGAGAAAAGTACAGAGCTGTCAGCATTAAGACATCTGAATTGCACAGATAGGTGGATTTAATGAAATTAACGCTGGCCCATTTCCATTAAGTGTCCCACCAAGACATTCCGGTCAACAGAGGGCCCCTGGACGTGGCTAATCTACATGGAACGCATGTTATCAATGTTATTGATTACACCAACATTTTTTCCTCTTTGGACATGTCAAAACATCTGCTGTGGAAAAGATCTGTTGCAACGGATAAATCTTCTGTCCTACAAGGGCAGAAGATCCTTCTCTCATTCTCTCCTACACTTTAAGGGTCCGTTCACCCAAAATGTTTCCTGGCAATAATAATCAGCAAAAACAGAGTAAATATTGGAAAATCTTCACAGTGAGGTTGATGGATTATGCTTCTCAGCCCAGATCTTCTTTCTGAAAGACGCTTTACCGTTACATTTTTCAAATGTATTATTTCAGTGCTTTGAGAGCCATGAATAAAATTTTACAGCGGCTGTAGTTTGAAACCACTGAAATACATCTGCTGTAGTTGGGTGGTAGCAAAAGAGTCCAATCTAACAGTCAAAAGACCCTTTGTCACTGTCACTCCTGCAATTTATGCTCAATACACCAAAGCATTTCCCACAAATCCCTTCTTATGTAAAAGTCAGAGCACAAATTAATTTGACTCTAAAGTAGTACTCCTGTCCAAGGAGAGTTGAGTTTGTATTAGTTGGGATTCCCTAATGTCTGCCACAGCCAGAATTTGGACATTGTTTTCCCATTCATTCTCCTCCTCAACTAATGCACACCACAAAATAACAACAATTTACACATCCTTGCCACAAAACTATCAGTACATTTAAGTATATAGCTCAGCTGGAAGAAGGAAACATTGCAAGTTAAAGTGGTTTTAAATCTGGTTTTGAAAATGAAAAAAATTGTTCATGTTCTAAGGCAGACCGCCGGCGCTCTGCAGATTAGTTTAGACAAGGTAAACGTGGACCTCCGAGGTAATTTAATCAGCATACTTTGCAGACACAGAGGCATTGGCCATTACAACAGCTTATTGACTAAGCAGAAGGAAAAACAGAGCCGAATCAGCTGAACCTGCTTACTGATTTCTACTAATGGTTAACAACTACTTGAATATACTTGTCAATAGTAAACAGTCAAGTTGACCAACATTGGTACTGTTCAGAAAAGAACAGAGAGTGTTAAATCAATCACAGGCAACCAAGAAAGATGCCTTGTCTGAAGCTTGTTGAGTAATGTTGCATCTAACAACAGCTGGGAAGGAAGGTCTGGGGAATTAAAGCCACTCTCCACACCAAGGAGCTTAGGTCCTGTAGACAGACTGCTAGACAAAAAGCCAAGAATCATGTGAGCTGGATTTAACATACCTACAAGGAACAACAATTTACAAATTGGAACAAGTTGAGCAGGAACTTTGTGGCAGCCTGAGATGCCAAAATCCATTTGTTTTCCAAATCCACTGTGTTCAGCTCATTGCACCAAGACTCTACTGCATCTTCCAAAAACTGTTCAAGAGCTGGACCACACCGTTTACATGTGAATTAACTGGACAAAAATCAACCTGCCATCCTTAATTAACAATCACAAATTGCATGTTTCAGATGATACATGATCTGATGGTGGAAGGAGTCAAACATAACCTAATTTGTCATAAGCAAAACACAAAACCAGCGCTCCATATCCAGGTCAAGCCACTCAGGATCAACAATGTTTATGTGTGGGGGGGGGGGGGGTCACATGGCACCCAGAGGGAGTGACAGATGGTGGGTCCAGTCCACGTTAGCACAGACATCCCATATGTCAAAAGGTAAAGATGACAAACCACAATCTGGAGACACTTAAATAGGCGTAAACCTAAAAACCATAGGAGGGATTTTGAAATATTTCTTTACAAATCAGGAACGACAGAAGACTGAGACCACTTGGGACTTATTTATAATGCAATTTGTAACAAGTATGAAACTAATCAAATATTAACTTTAGATAAGTTTGACCTTGTGGCATTCCACAATTACAGTTTCCATAATGGAGAATAGAGTATGATCATGGAGCAGCCAAAGTCTGATGTACATGTTCAATCAGTGCTTTTAACTGTGACGGTCACTCCTAACACACGTTTGGTTAGTGTTCACGTGCGTCTGTATCTCACCTTTGAAGTGAAACGTTATTCCGAATGCCTGTGATTTAATCCACGTTATTTTATGCTGTCAACAAAGTCCAGGTCCTCCAGTTGTCTGTTACAGCCTTGTCAAGCTTCACAGAGTCATTCAGAGCACATCAATTCTCTCACTCACAGGCTGCGATGCGTTAAGGCTGTGAAAAGGGGTCTTCTCGGTGGAAAAAGGGGATAATTTCCTAAAGGCCTCAAAGCGAAACCCACATGAAGTGAGCAGGGGGGCAGTATTCCCAAGTTTGGCCGGCTAACCCAACGTTAGCAAGCTAGCATTAAGTAAGCTGGTGTTTCGATGATTGCATTTCTGGATTTTGGAAGTAAAGTGCCTATCTTTGTTTCTCAAAACAAATAGCCATCCTCGAAAATAAAGTTCAACTCGCTGACAATAACATTTTATAACAGGTAGACATGTGATTATACAGTTAGGTGACGTGGAAACAGCTGTAGCCTTGCTAGCGTTAGCTAATTTGAAGCAGAGTTCTTTGGCTTGAAGTCAGTTTAAAGTCGACAGCTAGCCAACGTTAGCTACTAGCCAGCTAAGTAGCTAACGCTTGCTAGTTTTATATACTAACTTCGCTAAAATAACGTAAGCTGGTCATCTAAGGATAAACTCTATCTCGTATAAAAGTAGACAACATGATCTCTTCTCTCTTACATTATTGCTATAAACGCTAAAAACGAGTTTTAAAAACCCTGAAATAGGCCCACAAAGCTATGCTGAAATGATTAATCTATCAAGTAACGTTAGCGCTTCTGCTAACGTTAGCTTCCCGTGGATTTGGTGGAGTCGCGTCACCACATCACTGCTCGAGCCGAAAACTTCCAGCTAACAGTGGACGTTAGCGAGGTTTTTAGTCCGTCCGGGAAATCCAAACCGCAAATTAAAACCTGTATTCCCTTCGTTTCCGTCCGAGTTCCCGGTGTTCTCTCGGTATTTCCACCAAAAGGTCCGTCAGTCCGGTCCTTCCCTGTCGCCACTGCCTGCCAGCCTCGGCAGTCGGGACAGCCAATAGTGGGCTCTCTGTCGCCAGCACTTCTCATTAGCCTGGTAGTCCACGGGAAGAGAGCGCTTCCCAGGTTGGCAACAGGACGAAAGGGAAAAGCGGCAGCAGCACTTTCACTTCCTGCAGGGATCAGAATCTGCACTCGGGAACATCCACACAGCTAAATTTAACTGAAAGCGCGTTTTGGATTCTGCTTTACACGCTAGCATCCACTGCATCTAATGGATATGCAGATATTCACCTAGGCTACAATACGTTTCTTCCAACAACCAATAAAAATATTAAAAACACAGTATGACATGACACAAGGGCTCAGATTAGGGGCGTGAAGATGCACTTGTGTCTTGAGACTTGACGATGCTCAAGAACAAGACGAGAAGATCTTTAACACTATTTTGAAGATTTCCTGCATTCTGGAAAAAATATTCTGCATCAGTTTATGGTGGAAATGTCTTCAAAGAGAAACAAACAATTTAGCTGGCAGGTGACAATTCATAAAAAGAAAAATATAACAGAATGCAATGCAGTAATATAAATAGAAACATTTCCCCCATCGATTTGTGCAGAAAATGTCTCCAGAGCGCAGGAAATTAAGTTTTTAATGCTGAAAATCTTCTGGGTGAGGACCCATATTTTAGCATCGAATATTTCTTCAAAATAGTATCAGTACATCTGCTCATCTTGTTCTGATGAACCCTCTTGTGCCACATGTTTTTTTCTCTACACATAGTTCTATTATTCTTTTATAACTTGCATCTGTTTATTCCATATTTATCTATATTTTACATTTATTTATCGCAACTGTATGTTTGTCTTCGTGTAGCACCTTAACACCACAGCAAATTCCTCATACGTGTCAAATAAAGCTCTCTCTGATTCTGATTCTTTTATTTTGGGCCACATAAGTCTGGAATATCACAAAGATCGGTTACATCCACTGCATCTATACAGTAGTGGAATAATTAATGATATAAATCAACACAAAAACCTGATAAAGTCATGGTTTGATTCATATTGCATTTCATATATTTATTGCACTGTAGACAATAAAAATATAAAGCAAAAAAAAAACAGTAAAATTTGACTTTGCTCTTCAAATTAACTATGAATGACACTAAACAATATATACGGGAGTATACAAGTCATATATTGAGTTTAGCATTAAAAATAATTGTGTAAATAAAAGTGACCTACATTCAGCTGGTGCAGATGAAAGCGCTGATAAAACAAAACGTTCTGATGTCACAATAAAGAGAATTGTTGCGCCATCTTGTGGTGTATCAACGCAGCGAGACGTCGGCTCTTTATGTTGCAGAATGTGCAATAATGTTTACCAGGAGAATAAAATTACACTTTTTAATAACTGCATTGATGTTTAGTAGAAATTTAAAGCATTATCATTACAAAATGTTGACACAATTGGACAGTTTTTATTCCAGTTTGTTAGGAAGAAAGGCAGTCTGAAAGTAGTTTAATGTAATTGCATTACATGTATCGATAATAAAAAAATTTGAAGAACGCATGTCCTTGGGTGCTTTATTTGCTGATATTTCAATTTCACTTTTCAGCCGACAAAAAAGGACATACATAAAAGGACTCTTTCTACACCAAATTTTATTTCTTGACAGTGTGGAGAAGATTTTGATTTACATGTAGACCCAGTTGCCGTGATGGTATCAATACGTAAAAAATAATAATATAACAAATTTATGGGGGTTAAAATGGGGGCACTTGGACTTCTTAATAAGGCTAAACAATTGAAACATTTTCAAAATCGTAACATGGCCACATGCAATATCAAAATTGCAGGACCTGCAATTTTTTCATGATGATAAAATGTGTCACAACATACCATTATAAATTATAAAAGCATTGTGGTGCACAGACCCCAAGAAAAATATCAATATCATAAATTGTTATATTCTTTCAGTGAAAGTGAAATGCAAAATTACTATTCCCACTAAAATATGTGACAAAATAATCCCAATATGATATTTTTTTCATTCAGCCTTATTTCTAAAACCCTGCTGACATTCTGCATCTCTGGTACACGTTAAAGTGATGTGATTCTTTCATACACAACCTAGTCCTTACCATTTTATCTCACAGTCTGTAACACTTTTCTCAGTAAGCATGGAACAATGCAACCCTCAGAGTCTTGAGATCTGTCCTGTTCTGGCTGTAGAGAAAGCATTATTTGTTTTGATAGATTTAGCTTTTGTCAAGCTTACAGCTAGTGAATGGAGGTTAGGTGATGACTTTATTGAGACAGAAATACAAATTTGACAGTTTTGTAAAAGTTGATGACCTTCCGTTACATATGGATTATTGCAAGTGTGATGGTTCTGGTGGTTGCTGCACAGGTTATGAAACATGATGAGCTTCAGCAACAGAAAAGTACTCAAAAAAAGAGAGGAGTGAATTTAAATGACAGTTTTTTACAATTGCTAAAACAGTAAACCCCATTCTTTGAACCAAATGCTCAGTGGCCTAAATCCATTTGTCGAATCATTCACTCTTTTGGCAAAACCTTAAACAAGTTCAGGTAGCTAAGACACTTTTTACAAATCCCACCCACTCTTTTTGCAAAACTCTAAACACATTCTCACTTACTAAAACACATTTTGCACTGTGATGCACACAAGTTAAACACAACTACAACACAGCTGTCATCTTTTACACAGAACAACTCATAATTCTGTTCCTAATGATGTGATTGAACCAATATGTGGTCAAGTGTCACCCTTTGACCAAGCTATAAGGGACAGGTTCTCTACTTCATTCAACCTGGGGCCATATAACACTGAACATTGTCTTACTCTTCTGGGTGGTCTTTGGAATTTTGTGTTGAGCGTGAGCAGCAGGTACATCCTGTCTATGGGACGATGTCAGCTTGCACTGTGGTGTCCCGCTAAGCAAGTGGTTCAACGTAAACCAGCAACGAGCGATTCATAAATTCTTACCCTCAACCATACAGCCCATACTTCAATCCAATAAAGGAGTTTCTCTCTGCCTGGTGGTGGAAGATCTATGCCCGAAATTCATTTACTGGGGAAAATCTCTTACAGGCAGTGGAATTGGCAGCGAGATAGGTGGTGGTGGTGAGATAGGTGTGGAGTGGTGTTGCAGTAAGGCTGCATCCAGCTCTCCAGACGGTTTTCCTCCAAGGCAAGGGACAAGGTTGCATGTGACGTGGATGAAGTCCTCTGGCCGGACCCAGAACAAAGACGCGATGCTGAGGCAGAATGAATCTCTCATTGACTTTTTTTTTTTTTATGGCTGCACAACATTTTTGAGTGTAATGTGCTTTTCATTTAGACTTTTCTTTGTTCTTTAGGCTTATAGTTCTGTATTTTTATGCAAGTGCTAAAAATACAGATATTGATACTGGACTCCACTGTGTAACTCCATGGTAACAAGATAATCGATGTTATTTACCTGTCAGAGGTACTGGTCGGTGTAGATCATACTGTAATACTTAATAGTAGAAGCAGTTGTAAAGCTTCATGGGATCCCACAGTGGAAACCAGCAGAAGTGAACCTGCAGTTGCAATACGAGTTGATCATCCTTTCATTGTTGGTTGTCGAGGTGGTGTCCAGCAAACGATGTGGGCTTAGTAGATCATTGGCAGACTTTCTGGGGAAGACCTGGTCTGATCCGGAGAGACGGCATCCATCCCACTTGGGAAGGAGCAGCTCTCATTTCTAGAAATCTGGCCAAGTTTATTAGTGGACCAAATCCATGACAACCCAGAGTTGAGACCAGGAGGCAGAGTCGCAGTCTAACACACTTCTCTGCTCCTCCATTTCAGGAGTTACTTAGTGAAAATCCTATAGTGACGGTGTCTGTCCCCCGACCATCGAAATTATTTAAAAAGGTAAACAGAAGAGGAGCTGTGCATAAAAACCTCATAAAAATTAAAACCACAAGAGCAATAGTGCAAACTAATAGGAAAATTAAATGTGGACTCTTAAACATCAGATCTCTCTCTTCTAAAGGTGTACTAGTAAATGAACTAATATCAGATTATGATATTGATTTATTTGGTCTTACTGAAACCTGGCTGGGTGATGGAGAATATGTTAGCCTAAATGAATCCACCCCTTGGCTTCTCTCAGAGTGTTCATGAACCGACTCACTGTTTTAACCACACCCTCGACCTTGTTTTGGTGTATGGTATTGAAATTGAACATTTAGTGGTGTTCCCACAGAATCCCTCTTTATCCGACCACTGTTTGATAACTTTTGAGTTTGTATTGCTGAACTACTCGCCATTGGGCAAAAATTTCTATACAAGATGTCTGTCTGATAGTGCTGTAGCTAAATTTAAGGATGCGATTCCATCAGCTCTAAATACATTATCTAGTCACAAAGTAACGGAGGACTCCTGTGCTAATTTCAGTCCCTCCCAAATCGATCATCTTGTTGATAGTGCTGCAGGCTCGCTGCGAATGACACTCGACTCTGTTGCCCCTCTAAAAAAGAAAATACTAAAACAAAGACGGTTAGCTCCATGGTATAATACTGAAACTCGCAAATTAAAGCAAATATCACGGAAACTTGAGAGGAATTGGCGTTCCACCAAAGTGGAAAATTCTCGTTTAATTTGGCAAGATAGTCTTAAAACTTATAGGAAGGCCCTCCGTAATGCCAGAGCAGCGTACTACTCGTCATTAATAGAGGAAAATAGGAACAACCCCAGGTTTCTTTTCAGCACTGTAGCCAGGCTGACAGAGAGTCACAGCTCTATTGAGCCAAGTATTCCCATAGCTCTCAGTAGTTACGACTTCATGAGCTTCTTTAATGATAAAATTCTAGCTATTAGAGACAAAATTCACCAAGACCTGCCCTCAACTGGCACCGACTTATCTCTTAACTCAGGAACCTTAGAAACAGCTGTAGAACCAGATACATGTTTAGACTGTTTTGCTTCACTCAATCTTTACCAACTAACTTCAATAATTTCTTCATCTAAACCATCAACCTGCCTCTTAGACCCCATCCCGACTAGGCTGCTTAAAGATGTTTTACCCTTAGTCAGCACTTCTATACTAGATATGATCAATCTATCTTTATCAACAGGCTATGTACCACAGTACTTTAAAGTAGCTGTAATTAAACCTCTTCTTAGCCAACTATAGACCTATATCTAACCTTCCATTTCTCTCTAAGGTTCTGGAGAAAGCAGTTGCTAAACAGCTGTGTGACTTTCTACAGAGCAATAGTTTATTTGAGGATTTTCAGTCAGGATTTAGAGCTCATCATAGCACAGAGACAGCTCTGGTGAAAATTACTAACGACCTCCTTATTGCATCAGACAAAGGACTTGTCTCTGTACTGGTTTTATTAGATCTTAGTGCTGCATTTGATACCATTGACCATCAGATCCTATTGCAGAGACTGGAACATTTCATTGGCATTAACACTAGAATCGCCAGGGTTTGTTGTACCCACTATAAAAATGCCGTGATTTTGTGATTATTTCTGCTACATGTTGCTCCAACACACTTTGGGAAACATTTAGCACATTGGCTGTGCGTTTCCTATAAACACCATCCCCATATTTCAGGCATTTACAGAATGTTTCTTCTATTTTATTCATTGTCTTCACGTGCAGGTCGATCGCTTGCGCTGCGCATCTGTGAAGGGCACGTTCACAGGCGGCGGCTCTTTTGATGTCATCCACTCGCCGCTGTTATAGATGTTATAGCCGAGTTAGATTCTAAACACAGCTTGAATTTAAATGCAGTATACAATTTACAAGAAAGTCTGACTGTTGTAGTGTTTTATAGGCGGTAATAATAGCCTCATAATGTCGGCTAGTTCTTACTGTTCTGCTTGTTTTTTCGGACTCCATTGGGCATCCAGAAAGTAACACATAGCTATAAAAGTTTGAAAGTCCAAATAAAAGTAGGCTATTTATTTGAAAAAAAGAAGATTATTATCAATTCCAAAATTCATAGTAGATTTTTACCCAACGGAAAAATGTATAGGCCTAATGATCACTGTTACTAAAAAATACACAGCACTGGAAAAGTTATAGCTGCACCTTCACTCTCTTGAAGGGGCCGCAGAACACACCTTTATCAAAGGGAAAAACTAGGCTACTGCAGCATTAGTTTTGATGATCGTGTAGCCTACACAAAACCTATGAGCGGCTTTTATTCATGTTTACTTCATTCAAGTGGATCGCTGTCAGATGCAGAATCAACCCAGGACACATTGCTCAGCCCCCACCGTCAGAGTCTCCTCCACTCACTGCGCTGAGCAAGTGTAATGCCTGTAGTGGGGAAGGCATTACCAATAGAAACATAGAATGTTTATCTAAATGCGCGAGATGAACAGCGCTAAAATGTGTATGATGCTGTATTCTCTATAGGGGTAAATTGCACCCGCTGGCGCTTATAGGTATAAATGTCCATTTTTTAAATCTGGCTTTATATTGACATTTTTTAACAATAGGGGGTGCTATATAACACACTTTTAGGAAAAGTCAGAGACTGGGGGACTTGAATATTATATTGAAAAAAAGATACATACAATCAAAAAACAGCCGGGTAAATTTGACCTGTTGGCAGTTAAAGGAACTGCTCTAAGCTGGTTTAAGTCCTATTTATCAGATCAATTTCAGTTTGTACATGTTAACGATGAGTCCTCCATGCACGCCAAAGTTAGTCATGGAGTTCCTCAAGGATCTATCCTCGGACCAATCCTCTTCACTTTCTATATGCTTCCTTTAGGCAATATTATCAGGAAATATTCTATAAACTTTCATTGTTATGCAGATGATAGTCAGTTATATCTATCGATCAAGCCAGATGAAACTCATCAGTTACCTAAACTTCAAATGTGCCTTCAGGATGTTAAAACCTGGATGACCTGTAATTTTCTAATGTTAAACTCAGATAAAACTGAAGTTATTGTTCTGGGGCCTAAGCACCTCCGTGACGCATTATCTAAAGATATAGTTTCCCTTGATGGCATCGCCCTGGCCTCCAGCACCACTGTGAGGAATCTTGGAGTTATCTTTGATCAGGACATGTCGTTTAAGTCTCACATTAAGCAAATTTCAAGGACCGCCTATTTTCACCTACGTAATATTGCGAAAATCAGGAACATCCTGTGTAAAAATGATGCAGGAAAACTAGTCCATGCATTTGTTACTTCTAGGCTGGATTACTGCAATTCCTTATTATCAGGCTGCTCGAAAAAGTCCATTAAGACTCTTCAGCTGATCCAGAATGCTGCAGCACGTGTTCTGACAGGAACCAGGAAAAGAGATCACATTTCTCCTGTTTTAGCTTCTCTGCATTGGCTTCCAGTAAAATCCAAAATAGAATTTAAAATCATTCTTCTTACCTACAAAGCTCTTAATGGTCAGGCACCATCTTATCTTAAAGAGCTCATAGTACCTTACTACCCCACCAGAGCACTGCGCTCCCAGAATGCAGGGTTACTTGTGGTTCCTAGAGTCTCCAAAAGTAGACTGGGAGCCAGAGCGTTCAGCTATCAAGCTCCTCTCCTGTGGAACCAGGTTCCAGTTTGGGTTCAGGAGGCAGACACCATCTCCACATTTAAGAGTAGGCTTAAGACTTTCCTCTTTGATAAAGCTTATAGTTAGGGCTGGCTCAGGTGAGTCCTGAACCATCCCTTAGTTATGCTGCTATAGGCCTAGACTGCCGGGGGATTTCCCATGATGCACTGAGCTCCTCTCTCCTCTACTTTCTCTCCCTCTGTATGCAACCTCATCCCATTATTGCATGTTACTAACACAACTTCTCCCCTTTCTGGTAGTCTTGTGCTTTCTCGTCCCTCTCCTCTCTCCTCCTATCACTTCCTGCAGGTTTTCTGGCTCTGGAGCTGTGGAGTCTGGATCTGTGGTTGCGGGTCACCTGCTGCCCCCGTGTTCCTGCTCGACACCCTCTTCTGCAACGACTATTGTTACTAGTCCTATTGTTATCATTAACATTACGACTGTTACCATTAACACTACTATAAATATCTGTACCATTTTTCATTTAGTCTATAGCAACATCACCTTTACTGTCTGTACCTCTGTGTGGATATTGTGTAGGCTGCCTCCCTCCCCTCTCTCTCCTTCCATCCCTCTCTTTTTCTCTCTGTTCCTCTCCTGCTCTCTTAATTTCAATTCAATTCAAATTAGCTTTATTGGCATGAATGTAACAACAACATTGCCAAAGCACCATATATAAAACATAAGAACAAATAGCCCCATACATTTCATTAAACAAGTAATTAAAGCATAAAGTAATCAAAGCGTATGTGTTGTGTTAAAAAAAAGAAAAAAGAAAAAAAAGAAATATTAAAAAATTTAAATAAAATAAATAAATAAAACAGCAAGCGTGTGTGTGTTAAAAAAATAAAAATATATAAAAAATAAAATAAATAAACAAAACAGTAAGCGTGTGTGTCTCTCTCTTGCCCTCTGTCTCTCTCGCCCTCTCTTTTGCCCTCTCTCTCTCTCTCTCTCCCTCGCCCCCCCCCTCTCAAATTCAAATTCAAATTAGCTTTATTGCCAAAGCATCATATATACAACATAAGAACAATCAGCCCCATACATTTCATTAAACAAGTCTATCTCTCTCTCTCTCCTTCACCCCCAACCGGTTGAGGCAGATTGTTTCACGGTTTCCCATTTGCACCGGCACAGACGACTTCCTCTTTCAACTTGTACACAGTAGTAACTTCCCAAGATGTAAACATAAAATTAATTAATGTGTGCATAATTATATATTTAATATACAATGTCTGATAATCAAATATATATTTACAACGTGGGTCACTACTGTAAAACCAATCAAATGTTTTTCACAGAATTTGGGCACCTGTGTGTATGTGTGTTTTACTGTACTACATGCATGACAAAACTCTATTGCAAACTACTATGTCCCACACGGAAAATGTGTTTTTCATTTTTGCGTAGTTGCTACTTCGTGTGCTTAATCAAAGACATTTGTGTGTACTGTATTGATCCAAAACCACAATTTTGCAACCAGACTTTTTGCAAGAGATGTTTAATGTTGTTTTAGTGTAAAGGATTTGTGGTTAGTTTCAAAAAGAAGTGCCTAAGCAATCAGAAAAATACTGGGATTGAACCCGTGGCCCAGCCTCCCTCAAGCTCATCCCATACTTGAGAACATGGTCACCCACACACGCTCTGATTTCATCAGTAACTATGTTCCTCACTCCCTTTACAGTTTGGCACACTTGCTAAATGATTTGGTTACAATGGTAAATGGTTTCAGAAATAGAGCTTCAAGAATAAGTGTTTATGTGAAAGCATTCAGAAAAAAACTTTTTGGTATTCTGCACATGCTGCTGTCTTAATTTACAAACGTAGGCAAAGGTTGGTATTTGACCCTTGACATTTTGGCTTTGTAGATGGACAATGCACAGAGCATGCCAACAGCAGCAAGAAGACAACCAGCAATGAAGACCAGGTTCAGATCCAGGCTAATCACTGGAGAAAAAGAGGAGCACAATTTGAATTAGATCTTGTCTGTAGTCTAACGGGGCGAGTGTGCTGTTGGAGAAAAATACACTCCCTGCACTATACCTCTGCTTCCAGTGTTTTCTGCTGATCTCCTGAAGCGCAGGGGACCCTGGGAAACAAGGTGCCTTACACTCTGGGTGGCAGCCTCTCTTTTTTGGTGGTTATGGTGCTGACTGTCTGGCGATGTGGAGTTGATGCATCCCTGTGAGCACCTGGAGTTGGGGTCCCCTACTTCACACATCAGGACTGAACAGCTGATGTACATCTGAATACAACAGGTGAGCATTAGATACCAACATGATTTGGACCTATTCATTGACACATTTAGAGATAACAGAGACATTTCCTGGCACTTGATCCAGTCTAACCACATAGTCCATTCTTCACCTGATCATGCAAGCCTCTGAACTTGAAGGCCTCCATGCCGATCCGGAATTGTCTGTCGTGGGTGGAGGAATAAATTTCAACAGTCGAGTCCACTTTACACCTAGTCATCAAAAAACAAAAACAACATAAGTGATGTTGCTCTGTTACTCCATGACTTACAATGGGTGCCATTAAAGAAGCAGAGGTATTATTTTATTGAAGGTATTTAAAAGGCAATTTTGAGTCATGCAATTTAGTTACAAACGTCTCATACACAAGCAAACAACAAATCTTTACAAATACTTTGTTATGCCCTCTGTTGCCAGAAGGGGCTGAACTCACCCATTTTCAATGATGGAGTAGGTTGGCCGGTAGTTTGGGTTGTCATATGGTGCAGCGCTGCAGGACTCCACAAACAGCTCGGTGGTGTTGACTGAAGAGGTGGCATCTATCTGCATGTAGATCCTGCTCCCTACGTCAAACTCCACAGGGTACGAATTTGGATCAATCATGGTTTGGAATTGGTTATCAGGAAAAAACTCAAACCGGTAAGTTAACGTGCCAAAGCCTTTCTCCCACACTGTGACACTTTTCCTGTGTTTTGTGTAGCCAAGTGTCACGTTTACCCGTTTGGGGTACTGGCAGAAGAAATGCACTTCCAGCAGCTGTTTCCTGGTGATCAGGTCTTCTGTGTTGTCAATCGTGGTGATCTCATTCTTAAAAATGAGGTTGTCATCATCTTCCTGCGTAGTAAAAAGTTATGGATTCAGTCCTCACACTACTAATGAAAAGGAAAATCAACTGTAACTGAGAGAAGAGCACAGTGGGAAATAAAACTAATCACGCTGCCTTACCTCGATCTGAGTGCCACAAGCATTGAGGGGGATGACAGCGATGATGTGAGTGCTGTTGGAGTGTGTGCGGAGGCTGCAGGCGGCGTTGGTGGGGTCACTGAGCCGCAAATGATCCTCACTGAGTCCAGAGAATGAAGATTTCTCAACCTCTACTGTCATTGTGGACTGACTGCAGATCACATTGGCTACAACTAGAGCAAGACATGAATATTTAAATGATTTACTAAATACTATGCTCAAAACTGTGTATGTCTTATAAAAACTATTGTGAAAAAACATTTTTGCTGACATGAATATATTGCTAAATGCAGATGTACATATATTTATACTATTATTTATATAACATCAGGCGGGGGTGTATTGCCAGGGTAACCATGATGACATTAACCTGATAATGTTATCAGTAATTCAAGCCCATGTTTACCTCTAATAGTGCAATAGAGCTGTTTTCTATTAGTGGGTCACCATTTTGTTTATATTTTGACATTCACAATGACGCACTTGAAGACGTGTGCACACGCATGTAATCGTGTCACACTATTTCACTTATCTACAGGTGGCAGTAATGCACCAAGAAATGTATTAATGTGCCACCAAAGGAAATTAACTCAGCATGTTTGTTAGACCTTAAGGATACATACAATCTGTATGTATCTGTATTGTAATCTGTATTGTTTTCTAATGTACACCAGCTTGCAGACAACATTTGGCACTTCAACATTTAGCATGCGATAGCAAAAATAAACACCATTACATTACATTTATTTATTTATTTAGCTGACGCTTTTATCCAATTGCTATACATGTCAGATGTCGCACACCTCTGGAGCAACGAGGGGTTAAGTGTCATTAAACAAGCTCTTAGACTCACCTTGCGTCGTCCCGATGTCCACCAGAACACACCTCATCTCAGACTGATAAACGCCAGCCCTGAAAAGCATCAGTGAACACTGACTTGACAGTTAAACTGCAGGTTGCTCATTCAAGAAGGTTGATATGCCATTGTGAAAATTGGTTTTGGTGGGGGGAATGTAATGTATTGGTTCATTGTTGGATTTGTTTATGTCCTTGACCCTTGGATTCATAAACAAAACCAATCTTCCTAACCCTCCAAGCATCTTAAAAAATCAGACCTGAGACCAAGTTTGAAAATGCAGATGCCGTCAGCCGTTGAATTTTCTGACTTTAGATACATTTTTACTTTTTTATTTTTAATGAATGATTGTGAATTCTTGTAAATCTTGGCAACTTAATAGGTTCCTTATTCATCCACAGATTTCTTAATTTTTTTCTTTCAGACTCAGGTACAAAATGAGTACTGCACTCTACCTTGGTACTTAGACATGTACTTCACTAAACACTAAACAAAGAGGAATGTTACCGTGAAGATGGGGTGGTGAAGTGATTGTAATCCTGTGTGGTTTCAGTAGTAGTTTCAGTAGATCTGCAAAATGTGGAAAAAGTTAAATCAAGGGTTTCCACACATACAAATTCTATCAGAAAGGAAATGAACCCAAGGCTCACCCTGTCACTGACTCAACAGCAAAGCAGATGGGGTAATGATCTCCCAGGTGATCTGGAGTAGGCGTCCACCTAATGACAAACTCATCACGTGTGGTCCTGAGCTTTCGGATATTCAGTGGCCCACTGATGATGATATCACGTATTCTGTATGAAAACAAAACAAAGAAACCAGAGATTTCCTCATTGTTGCTGGAGTTATCTGTCTTCTTGAAATGAGGAAAATGTTTTGCAGCCACATTAATCACATTAGTTCTCACTCTGCATGTGTAGCTTGTGCTTTGACTCTGATCTCCACCTCTTTGTTGACCTCTGCTTGGATATGTGCTTCATTTTCAGGTGTTGGGTGCACAAACTTCGGCAAGTAGAGTCCCTCCTGACAAGAGGGAGCAGGTGGGTCCACTGGAGTTCAAAAAAGACCAATTTAGATTCCAAAGTGCAATAAATAATCAATACCTGCCACTGGATGAGAATTTCAAAGCTTTTGCACTCTGGCCACACCAAGGCAGTGAGTGTAATTTGTTCATTGTCGTGCATTTATTTTTTCGTAGGGTGGGGAAAGGATTGGACTCTCACACGGGAGCCAGTACCCATTGTTGATTTAAAAGAACCGGCTAATAGAGCTGACTTATTCGTGACCAACCCATCACTAGGACAGAGATCTTCATGGTGGGAAACAAAAATTAAAGACAATAGTTAACTGAATGTTTATTTCTGTTTCAGTCATCAAAAATCTGGTTTCTGGTCAAACGTTTCTATGGAGACTCCAGACCTCAGTATTTCTGGAATAATGGCCATGTGTAACGTTACAAGTTAAGGTGTAACCAGAGTTGCAACATGCTTGAAAGGCTGTGCAGCAGCAATTTTGCTCATTGTGATTAAGTGTGCATTGGCTCATTAAAATATGTAGTAAAACCTGATTTACCAAAGAAAGAGAATTGCAATGGTAGTTTACTGAGAGGAGGAGTGTTGGCGTGCAGGTGTGTCCTGCTGCTAGTGTATGGCAGGGTGGTTGTAGTAGTTGTTTCAGTGGTTGTGGTATCCCAGGGTATGAGTGTAGTTGTTACTGCTGTTGTAGTTGGTGGATCGGTTGTGGTTGGTGTGGTTGTAGTTGGTGGATCAGTTGTTGTTGCTGCGGTTGTAGTTGGTGGATCGGTTGTGGTTGGTGCGGTTGTAGTTGGTGGATCAGTTGTTGTTGCTGCGGTTGTAGTTGGTGGATCGGTTGTGGTTGCTGCGGTTGTAGTTGGTGGATCGGTTGTTGTTGGTGCGGTTGTAGTTGGTGGATCGGTTGTTGTTGGTGCGGTTGTAGTTAGTGGATCGGTTGTTGTTGCTGCGGTTGTAGTTGGTGGATCGGTTGTGGTTGCTGCGGCTGTAGTTGGTGGATCGGTTGTGGTTGGTGTGGTTGCAGTTGTTGTGGTTGCAGTTGTTGTGGATGTAGTTGTCCCCACAGTGGTCTTTGTCCCCACAGTGGTCTTGGTCGAAGTAGGCTGGGTCTTTGTCCCCACAGTGGTCTTGGTCGTAGTAGGCTGGGTCTTAGTCCTCACAGTGGTCTTGGTTGTGGTAGGCTGGGTCTTAGTCCCCACAGTGGTCTTGGTCGTAGTAGGCTGGGTCTTTGTCCCAACAGTGGTCTTGGTTGTAGTAGGCTGGGACTTAGTCCCCACAGTGGTCTTTGTCGTGGTAGGCTGGGTCTTAGTCCCAACAGTGGTCTTGGTTGTAGTAGGCTGGGTCTTAGTCCCCACAGTGGTCTTTGTCGTGGTAGGCTGGGTCTTAGTCCCAACAGTGGTCTTGGTCGTAGTAGGCTGCGTCTTAGTCCCCACAGTGGTCTTTGTCGTGGTAGGCTGAATCTTAGTCCCAACAGTGGTCTTGGTTGTAGTAGGTTGGGGCTTTTTCCCCACAGTGGTCTTGGTCGTAGTAGGCTGGGCCTTTGCCCCCACAGTGATTTGTCTCTTCTTCCTAACAATCAGTGGATCCCTGGAGGATCTGGATCCATCAGTGTAGGTCAGAGAGATGTGCCCTTGTGGGAAGTCCTCCACCACCAACTCAAATCCATACACTCCGGTGTTGGCATAAGAGTCTCGGTAGTGTAATGTGCAAGAGCCCTGACAATGTGAACATTTAGTAGTTAAGGGAGGCAAAGCATCAATCCAGTGTTGTACAAGGTATTGGGAAACTGATTTGTCGACAAACCTGATCTAAGTCAAAGCCTGAAGGCTGGTTGCACGAGCTGCACTCAGTACCTATGATATTTCCATATCTGCATCGAACTTTGTCACCATCAGGATCAAAGGACATCAGCTTGTATGTCCGTGGGCAGTTCTGAGGAACTCTTGAACAGACACATTAACAGAGGTTAGCAACAGTCTGCTGCCAAGGATACTTTTAACAAAGGATTAAATTAGAAGAATTACACACAGCATGTCTGAATAGCTGTTCCATCTATCTGGCTGGCAGAGTGGGTGTTTTTATCTACTACTGGTGGTCATTGTAGGAAATTTCCCACAGGTTCTTTAGCAAAGTGATTAGAAGTTATCGTTACTGTTTAATGATAACAGCAGGGGACTCACCGTAGTAAAGGTAGAATGGCAACTTCTGGCGATTGGTTTGGTTTTCCAGTGTCAGATCTTGTTCCCAAATCCACATAAGTCATAAGTCTCAAATTATGAACCCAGTTTTGCGTTGGGATCCAACAACAGCTAGCAGTGCTGGTGTGATGGAAACAACACTCTTGAAATACAATATCTAGCAGCTGTTACTTTTATGATACGCAGAACCACAGCAAATACAACTGTGTGCAACTGAAGTTTTAGCAGGATAAATATCATATAAATATTACAGCAATAGAGCAAAAATATTCACGAGGTGAGACATCACAGTCAAGCACCCCTCCCCCCAAAGTAGTCATATCACAATAATACTTTACAAACTGATAAAAACATAAATTGATTTTTTTTGGTTTTATTGTGATAATATACCAAAAGGCCAGACATTTACAGAACAGTTTATCAAAATATTTCATGGATTTATTGAAAAGATGACACTCATTTGTGTGTTGGAACCCTTTTTTCCCACAATTTCACAGATAAAATGCCTCATAAAATGAGACTGATCAAAGATATTTTTAAAAACCTCTGTAAATGCCGTGCTATAAGGCCTGAGAAACAGTGTGTAAATGTATGATGTTCCAACTGCTTTGAAGGGCCAGAAATATGAATTGGCGTGCAGGAAACATGTCATTTTCAGAAATACAAACACACCTAGCATAAAAATTACTGTTTGTCAAATAAACACATCTCAAAATGTGTGATATATAAACTAGCTAACATTGTGCTCTAGAAAAAAAGCTTTCAAATGATATATGAATCAATATGGAGAGTTTTAAAAAGGTTGGTCAAACTTGAAATCTGAAAATTGAAAGATTAAAGCAAACTCATAATTTTGGACTCTGGTGTCTCGTCTTAAGCAAATCAAAAATCTAACCTCATTTGAAAAGGGTTGTCACTTGGGATACTTCTTGTACTGACTGTTTCAGTTTCACACCATTGATAGTTGTACTGTGGTGCATTGTTGCTCCAGTCAACTACGCCTCTCTCACTTGTGGTATTATAGCCACAGTTGCCGGCGTAACAAGACCAGTTGAGAGAGTTCTGACAGTCATCAAAGGTTGCCCTGTTGCGAAAGTCCACCTGCGGAAAAAAATCTGAATAATCAAACCCATATGAACAACAATAATAATGATACGTAAGTGATACGTTAACTTTAAGTACATATTCCCACAATATGAGAACATGAAAATATATTCGCAGATTTTCTGTAATGCAGGTTGCAAATCATTTAAAGGTGTATCTCTCACTCTAAATGTTCCATCGGGGTTTCTTCCTTTGTAGGTGTAGGTCACGGTTCCCCCAAAGTAATATGATGCAGATGACAGCGAGACCAGGAGCAGCTGAAGCAGAAACACCAGTGTGGAAGCCATGATGCTCCGAACTCACCTGTGTCTCAAGGTTCTCTGCCACTCACATCCACCTGCAGGATCTTTATATACACTTGGAGGTCAGCCAAACAAGCTGGTGACAGTCCTGGCGAGTTTAGTGACATACTTTGTTTCAGAACAATAGGCCAGCTGAAAAACTGGTTTTGAACATTGAACCTATAGGGAGTATTAAAAACATTTTTCATGGAGACACACAGTTGTCCTGTATTTTGCTTTAGCTTTGCTTTTGTAATTGAAGCAGCATCACTGTTAACATGTAAGGCAGGGCATTTTCTTTGTATAGCATTTAAGCCTCAATTTGATAAAGCAGCTTTCAACAAGGCTCTTCAAAGTGCTTTGACATAAAGGCATTAAGACAAAATATTAAAGAAACACATAAATAGGATTGTGAGAGTAAAATAAAATAAAAGGTAAAAATTAAGCCAAACTAGATTTAACGGGAGAATGAAACACACAGTACAGTGCAGGATATGAATAAATAGGTGCAAATTTACTAGAATGCAGGCATGATAGGGGAAGTGACGACTCGTTCAGAAGGTCTCGACTGTTTTGATGTAGTAACTACTGGCAGTAAGTAGTTATGCATTTTGATCTTTCCCATCACCCTAACGGTCCTGCTTTGCCTTCTTATATTTGTAAAAAATAATATGTTAATTTTTGAAATTTATAATGTTAGTTTAAAATAGTATTTGACTGATGTAGTTGTAGCAGTTGTCTTAATATAGAAAAACATTTAAAAAATGTTTTCACTACAGAGTTCTGTGCATTTCAGTTGACTTTACATTGATACTTGAACCTGAAATTCAGCTGACAATCCTGCAAACTACGAACAAAACCAGGAACCAAAATACCAGCAATGTAAATTTTTCCTGCATTCAGTTCCTACTGCAGGGTTGCAGCTTAAGCCATTAAATGAGGGATTGAAGACAAAACAAACTGGGTTTATTCAAGTTCAAAATTAACCACCATGCTGATGAATTTTTGCTTTGTTTGTAGAATTTAAACCGACTCCTTTGTTTGTCTTTTTCATTTGATTAATTACAGGGATTTGCAGTCACGTGGTTATTCTTCACATTTTTAAGGGAAGGTTTCAGATAACAAACCTGCGCTAAATAAGGCTTCTCAAGCTAAATACAAGGAAGTAAATAGACACCACAGAGTCCAATAGACTTCCTATTGGTCAGGACTGAGGATGCCCCTCTGATCCTCAACCAATCTGGGTATGAGAATGAGGCCAGATAAAAGTCTAGTTCACTAACTAGTTTCACATAAAACTAAAGAGTTCATTTGCATCTAGCAATCAGTAGTTGTTTTTTTTATCTTTACTGATGTGCAGATAATTCAAAAGAAGATGGTAGATGAAAAAGGAGAAGCTGATTTGGTGGTTGTCTGTTGACTTTTCAGTAATCTCTTTTGATGGTTAATCTCTACTAATTAATTCAGCTTTGGAAGTCTGATCAAACCACTGTACGCTACCTGCTCAACACCAAACAGCAGACAGACAAAGTTAAAGACTAGCTGATGAAAATAGTGGAACGTTTAGCAGCTCGAGAGCCAGATATTCTTTAGGAGTTGGCGGAGACCAAAGAGCTCAATGAGGGTGAATATTAGATCAGATGGTGACTCTTATTGAATGCTAATGTTGCTCTCTATCTGCTGAGTGTGTGAATAAGTAACATTTTGCTGAGATGTTGGCCATATCAACATGATAATGTATATATAGTATATAACTAATATACAGTATCTCACAAAAAAAGTGAGTACACACCTCACATTTTTGTAAATATTTGAAGAAATGACACTTTGCTACAAAGTAAAGTAGTGACTGTACAGCTTGTATAACAGTGTAAATTTGCTTCAAAATAACACATCACGCAGCCATTAATGTCTAAACCGCTGGCAACGTAATTGAGGACACCCCTAAGTGAAAATGTCCAAATTCGGCCCAATTAGCCATTTTCCCTCCCCGGTGTCATGTGACTCTCTAGTGTTACAAGGTCTCAGGTGTGAATGGGGAGCAGGTGTGTTAAATTTGGTGTTATCGCTCTCACACTCCCTCATACTGCTCACTGGAAGTTCAACATGGTTCCTCATAACAAAGAACTCTCTGAGGATCTGAAAAGAAACAAACATAAAGATGGCCTAGGCGAGAAGAAGACCATACAACGGTTCAACAGGACAGTGCACTGTTTCAGAAAGCGGGTTTAGTGAAAACTCTGAGTAAGTTCAGCCCGAGATGAGGGAAACTCTGGGTTTTCGGTTTCAGAGAGCGAGATCAGACAAACTCTAGGTCTGTAACCCCGGCAACTTACACTGCAAACCTAACCTGCTCGGGGGGAGGTTTACTTACTTAACTTAACTAACGCTGAGTTTCGCTCTGACTCCTCCCCTCCTGCGGAGCCTGAAGCAGCTGTCCCACACACCGTTTCATTTCCTCATTCATACTGTCGCTATCAAAGCACATAAATGAACGCAATTACGTCTTTAGAAACATCGGAATTACAGTTAAATAGGCTGTTTAGTGTGTTTTTTTTACCCAAACATAATCTTGAACATGATGCTTTTATGATCAATCTGTCATCGATGTATGGACAGAGAGTAATCTTTGGACATCGTAAATTTATCCTCAGCACAGAATAAAATCTATAAGCTCCACTGTCCGACTCTGTGGACATTAAGGCAGCTGTCAGGTTGGCAACAGTTGCACAAAAACACTTAGGCCTCCCGTGCGCTACAGTGCTGCAGTATTCACTGTTTAAAGTAGGCCTAATCTGTATAAAACTGATCAATGAACAGTAATCTCTCATCTTGTAGTTGCACTGATTGAACATTCCTATCATAGTTATCAACTGGATATGGTGTGAATATCTCTGAGTGACCATGACTGTGGTGCAGCTGAAATAAATACATGTAGTTTAAAATTGAGTTTTTCATTCTCTGCTGACAATCTGAATGTGTTTTGACAGCATTTCATAAAATACGAAATGAGCAAGATTATATTAATGTAACATAGACGTCTAAAACTTCTGTCAGTTTGAAGCTAGACACATTTTACATAGCAAAAAAATCATTAATAGGCCGACTGAGTCGGACTGTCACTTTCCACTCACAGGTCCGCGAGGAGCCTAAACTGTGTCTAATCTGCTCCATTAATATTTTCATCTTCAGCTATTGCCACCGGCATTTAGTCCCGTCAGGTTCCAGCTGAATAAACAGGCCTATCATCGTCCGCGTTGGCACGTGCTCACATTTCTAGCTCCACCCGATTTAAAATGGAGACTCTGCCTTTATTTACCCGTTGCCATGGTGAATCGTACTATCGGAGCTCCATTGATGAGGCTTTTTTTCATCCCCACGCACGCGCTTCCATCAGGCTCAACATACTCAGAGTTGACTGAACTTATTCTGATGGGCCTTTCTGAAACAGAAAGCTCGGAGTTTGACGGCTCAGAGTTCGTCAACTCAGAGTTCAGGTTTACCCTAAGAGTTTGTTGAACCTGCTTTCTGAAACAAGGCCCAGGTTCCACTCAGAACAGGCCTCGCCACCAAATTAAGTCGAGTGCATGTGCTCAGCGTCATATCCAGAGGTTGTCTTTGGGAAATAGACATAGGAGGCCAGCCTGTCAGGGCTCAGACCATATGCCGCACACTGCATCAAACTGGTCTGCATGGCTGTCGTCCCAGAAGGAAGCCTCTTCTAAAGATGATGACAAGATTTATAAAAATGTAAGGGGTGTACTCACCCCTCCATATATGCTACATACTAACACTTATGATCAATATTAATATTCATATTGGCATCCTTATATGGCTGGTGTTGTGTCCATCTCGCCTACATTTGGATACACTTTATCTCATAATAATTTTGAGGAATAATGTAATTATACAATAATGCAAATTGTCTTTTGACTATGCCTGTAAAATGTTCTTTCTTTAGCTGAGTTTAGTAAGGTTAGTTAAAAATAAAAATGTCTTGCCATGATGCTTAAATGGAAAAAATAAAACTCAGATACAATAACACAATATTTTATTACATATATTTATACATGAGGTCAGGGTGAATTGTTACCAACTCTAACTGATCAGTGTGCCCAGTTTAAAACACATCGACACTAAATATGAGAGTTCAGTGTTTGGATTAATCAGAATTGTCCACCTTCTGGTCAGTTTGCACACTGACAAGTAATCTACATAATCACAAGGTAGCTGTGGCACAGGTGTTTCTATTGTTCTGTCCACCTCATTTACATCAATGAGTGTAGGCTAAGTAACTGCCAGTTGAGTGTATATATACACTCACCTTGGCTGTTTTAACCAGGTGCAAAGGTCCCTGAGTGGCTGGAACCTTTGCTGCAATGATTTCCTGAGTTGAATGTGGTGCACTGTGATGCATAACTCATTTTGCAACGAAACTCTGCATCTCTATTATCATTGATTATTTTAGATTTAAGAGAAAAGCTCTCTTCTACTTATTGCACAGTAAAGCAAAGTTTCATTGATGACAAGAGAATATTACATGCCATTTTTATTAATTTGAGTTTTTTTTATGGGAATCACTTATCATTCAGGATGTGGCAGGACACTATCTAAAGAGATCTGCTTGACACCCAAGTTCCTTCTGAAATCTGTCCTTTTGGGTGGAGGTCAGTGATCCGCTAAATTACCTATACAGGTGACCTTACCTGTTACCATAAGCAGCAGATGAGCAGCAGCTGTATGTGGAAATGTCATTGCTGTGCTGATGCTATATATCTTTCTATCAGACAACCCCAGTTCCTTAAATGCTCTTTCCCCATGTACAAAGCTGAGTCCTTGCCGCAAGGGCCTGGGTTTGAGTCGCCCTTTCCTGTCTCTTTTAACTTTTTTTTTCATAAATAAAGACAAGAAAGACCCCAAAATACTTTAATTCTTTTGACAGAAAACTCAGATTAACTAGAGGAAAGTCAGAGGTGCACAGTAAGGGAAAAAGTCCAGGTTTAAGCTTGCGCTATTCTAGCTGGTTTAAACAACCAGTGTTTGAAATAAACTTATGTGTCAACAAAAAAACACTGAAGACTTTGCTCTCAACAGGTGACTCTCAATCCACTGAAAACTCATAGCCCAATTGTAAGTCATTGAATTGAATAGTTTGACTTCAGACTTTGAATACTGATATTTTTTATCATGGCTCTCCTGTGCAGGACTGCTGCTGAGCCAAATCCAGCTTGTGGTGCAGGGTTAGTCACCACCTTAGTGTGTAGAATTTATTTTTGTTTCAAGTCAAATCATGTTACGAGAAACATTCATTGTGCCCCACCTTCTTTGCACGGCAGGTTCACAATAAGCAGATGACTTTAATCTTCAATCTCAGCAGTAATATTCACAATCATGTTTTATTTACTTCACTTACATATTTCAAGTTTCAATGTAAAGTAACATTTAGAATTTTTTTGAAATGGGGGAAAAACACTTCCAGAATCAGTGGCTCCTCTCTCACTTGCAGTGGTGTAGTTGGTGCTTTTATTGTTCTCTTGGGTTGGTGCCAAGACACACCTGATTCTGATCTATAATTACACACCTACATCCACCTATCTTCAGCCATATTAAAGGAGAGGCCAAAAATCCAGTCCCCTCAGGATTGTTGTCATCTTCCGTATGACTTGTCATGCACAGACTTTTGAACTCGTTGTTGCTCACTCCCATCTCTCTCTGTTCAGGGAAACATCAATGGACCCCCTCGCCACAAACCCTCCTGTAAACCCTGGAACTCAAAGCCCCAGTCCTCATCAGCCAGCTCCTCGCCCTGCATCACTTTGAGCTTTGTGCAAAATACATCTTTAAAAACTGCTCTGCTTGTGTCTGGTCTGCTTTTTGGTCATTATAAGAAACCTGACACTACGTATTAACTGAAAGTTTAAAGCATGTAGTAGAACTAGTTTTACCTGGCTGTGTTTTAACGAGTAATTGGAATTCATAGTCCTCACCTCTCTCCAAAAATGTGGTTCATATCAGTCCAGTTCTGAGGTCTTTACACTGGCTTCCTATTTGTCAAATAATGATTTTTAAACATAACTGTTGGTTTATAAAGCTCTGATCATCTGCTACATTATGAACAATCCAAACATCTCAGGTGGGACAGCTCTGCTTTTGCTTTCTGTTCGCTGAGTGAAACCTAACATGGAAAAGCAGATTTCACTTATTATTCACCATATATTTGGAACAAACTCCCACAAAACTGCAGGTCTGCTGCAACTCTCAGTTCTTTCAAATCAAGGCACGAGACTTTTCCTTTTGCCGTTTAATAAATCTTTTCCTGCGTACAGGGTCGCGGGGGGCTGGAGCCAATCCCAGCTGACATCAGGAGAAAGGTGGGGTACACCCTGGACAGGTCGCCAGTCCATCGCAGGGCCACACATAGACAGAAAACCACTCACACCAAAGGTCAATTTAAGGTCACCAATCAACCTAGTCCGCATGTCTTTGGACGTTGGGAGGAAGCCGGAGCACCCGCGCAGACACAGGGGGAACACGCAAACTCCACACAGAAAGGCTGGGACGACCGGGGTAAGCTCTTTTAAATTGTATTTTTATATTGGGGTGGTAATGGTGCAGTGGATAAGATGTCTTTGGTGTGAGAGACCCAGGTTTGAATCCACTGTGAGACACCATTGTGTCCCTGAGCAAGACACTAAACCACGAGTTGCTCCAGAGGCATGCGACCTCTGACATATATAGCAATTTTAAGTCGCTTTGGATAAAAGCGTCAGCTAAATGTAAATGTATTACCCGATGTTACTTTTATGTTTTTTGTAAAGCACTTTTAATAGCCTTGTTGAAATTTGCTATACAAAAAACTTGCCTTGCTTTCTGTATTACTTCTGAAAAAAGGTGGAACTATGTTTATAGATGTACTGCTGCCAATGGTGGTATAGGACTGAAAGTGCCCTTCCTTCCTCGCACCTGCAGGTTTACAATAAGCATATACATCAGCAGTAATGTGCCTACACTCTAAGAAATGATTCATGGGATTAGTAAATCCATCTTAAATATTCTGAGCTTTTTTACTATTTAGAATTAGGTTTGTTAGATACACTTGTTTTATTCAGTTGATAACTTATTTTAAGAAGAAATCTGTCTCATCTCAAAAATAAGTGGATATTTATTGAACTTTTCTGAGTTCACTTAACAACAGACAATGTTACGTTAGGGCTACTTGTAGGTTATATCTAGTGGGCATCTTTTAAAATCATGAGTAAGTTACTAGGCAGAACTTGTCTGGACTTGTTTTGCCACCAGACCAAGGCTTCCACATGAAAGACAGAAGTGTGGTAGAAAGCAACTTTGCCTTTCATGATAGAAAGGTGGGTTACTTGGTGAGTATTAGTTTAGACTTGTTTTATGAGCAATGGCTAACATTAATAACTGCCTACATGGCAAAAATAAAATTTTCACAATGCTAAAATTTGAATAATTGTCCCTAAACTAATTCAGTGTTAAAGAGCTAGCTAGCTCCTACTAGTTAAGTTCCAGTTGTTTTTGTGTTTTGTTTCACAAAGGCAGCCAAATGAGCTTGATTGGCACTGAACCTCTTAAGCATTTGTTGTAACACTGCAAAGGTTAGCAAATGTGTATTTAGCTTGGTCTTAATTTAAAATCAACAATAATTTACATTGATGCAGGTTTGGCCTGCAACAGCCATTGGGGGTGCTGATTTACATTCATGATTAAACAATGTATGCCACATATTTCAGTGTAACATTCTTGAATGTTGATGTTTAAGCTGTAACATTTTAGTGAAGTTTTAACTGGTTGAGCCACAGTTTTAGTTTAGTTTTATTCAGTGGATTCAGCACTATGCAAAGGTGGGCTGTAAAGCTGCCACCATTGTTTTAGACACACCATTGTTGCAACATGTGAGTTTGTCGTGTGTGTGCTAGTTATCTGTAAGTTTGAACATTTGAATCATGTTGTATTATTTTGGAGATAATTTTTTGATTTGGCATTACAACATTCTAACTAGTTATAATGACTTTCTTTAAAATGATCAATACATTATTTGACACAGCCCAGGCCTCATAAACTTCATCTTTTAGTAATTTTTCAATCCTCATGGAGGAGCACTTTAAAAATATGGATAATTCTGTGGAAAGGAGGAGAGAGGTTACTATCTGAGGCTTAGTGGTGTATCTCTGAGAAAAGGAAGAAGATCTCTTCAAAGAGCAGTTGCTAGGTAAATCAGGCACTTTGCAGAAATGGAATATAATAAAATCCTTGTATTTTTGTTACCTTAGAATGAGCCATACAACTTACAGGGGGAGTAGGACACACCACAGTAGGACGGCTAAACCAAACACTGACTAGAGTTAGGGCCTTTCATGTTAATGAAGAATTTCTAGCCACCCAAGTTTCTCCTACACATGTGGAAGGACAAGTTGTTTTCAGTTAGTTGCAATCTGCAATTTCATCGCTAGGTGCTCCTAAATCCTACACACTGGTTCTTTAATTTCAGACACACTATAATTTGTGTTACTCTCATTTTAAAAAAATGATGATTTAAGACACTGACATTTATTCTGACATTATTTATGCCAGAACGGTGGTGGGGATATTACTTATGAAGTGATGAAGACCCTTGTATCCAGATGTGCCAACCTGTCTGAGCCTCCCAGTGCAATGATTGTGATTGAGGGAACAGAAGACCTGAATGTACCCAGAGCATGTGCATTGCTAATAGGGCTGAAATATGAAATATGAAAAACACTTTTGAAAAGTTTCAAAAGCTATTCCATGAGCTGGATGGTCTGAAAGCCAGTCTGAAGTTAATGTCTTTAAAAGTAAACTTCTGTCCTAAAAATGTCACAAGAAATTCCACCTGTTGTTGAGCAAAATACAGCAGCTGTAATGCGTAGTTGGTACTGGTTAAAATACAGTTTGTTAAAACTACAATTGCTATGTGCAATTTCTTCTGACTTAAGTGAAATAAGTTGATTATAATTGAAAAAATTCAGGTAACAATTTTCATTTCTGAGTAGAATGAAAGTAAAACAAAGACGTTTGAATAAGTTAAAATTTAATATTTCAACCACTTAACAACACCAAAACCTTATCATTAAAATGAAGTTTGTTCAACTAAATTAAGCTTGTAGATGACAAAGTAAATCACGTTGGTTACTAAACTAATTGAGTTTGTCTAACTATAAAAGTCTCATGAGACATACTGAAAAATGGCTTGAGTTGGAATTACTAGATCAATTGTTACCTTAATCTTTTAAAGTAGAGCTAGTGCATTCTTTTTTAGAGTTTAGACACCATCATTAACTCCCAGTTATTCATAAAGCAACCTGTATTTGGCTAATTAAGTAAGATTGAGTTGTTCTGGGAAATCCGTTTCCGTCAGTCCGGTCCTTCCCTGTCGCCACTGCCTGCCAGCCTCAGTAGTTGGGACAGCCAATAGTGGGCTCTCTGTCGCCAGCACTTCTCATTAGCCTGGTAGTCCGGTCAGGTTGGCAATAGGACGAAAGGGAAAAGCAGCAGCAGCACTTTCACTTCCTGCAGGGATCAGAATCTGCACTCAGGAACATCCACACAGCTAAATTTAACTGAAAGCACGTTTTGTATAGCATATCCAACTTGGATTTTGTTTTACGCACTAGCCACATAAGTCTGAAATGTCACTAAGGTTACATCCACTGCATCTAATGGAATAATCAGTGAGGTAGGCACATATAAATCAACATGTACAGATAACATGAAAACCTACAATAGTGATTGTTTGAGTCATATTGGATTATTTTCTATTTATTGCACTGTAGATATTCACCTACAATACGTTTCTTTCAATAACCAATAAAAAAACTAAATTAGAACCACATTATTATGACTGTAACAATTTGCTCTTTAGATTTACTATAAATGACACTACTATATATATATATATATATATATATATATATATATATATATATATATATCAGGAGTATAGCCTACTAGTCATATATTGAGTTTAACCAGTTCCCTTACTTACTGTATCCAGCTGACTGAGAGACCTACATTCAGTTGTTGTAGAAAAAATCCTACAAAATAAGTTCTGATGTCACAAGAAAGAGAGTAGTTGCGCCATCTTGTGGTGTCTCAACGCAGTATTTATAATGCAGAATGTAAAATAATGTGATGTTTTACCTATTTACAACTGAAATGATTTTTAGTAAAACTATATAGTTAACAGTTTTTCTTCCAGAGCTTGGACAAAAGTTATTCTGAAAGTAGTTGAATGTATGTTCATCAGAGTGATGGCTTTGGGAAGAAACTGTTCCTGAGTCTGTTGGATTTGGCGTACAGTGCTCTGTAGCGCCTACCAGAGGGGAGGAGCTGGAACAGGTTGTGTCCGGGGTGAGATGGATCTGCAGTGATGTTTCCTGCCCGTTTCCTGACTCTGGAAATGTACAAGTCCTGAATGGAGGGCAGGTTGGCACCGATTATTTTTTCTGCAGTCCTGACAGTCAGTTGAGTATGGTGATGGGGGGGCAGAGTGGTGGGGCTCCTCCTGAAGTCCGCGGTCATCTCCACAGTTTTGAGCGTGTTACGCTCCAGGTTGTTCTGACCACACCAGAGAGCCAGCTGATCAACCTCCCGTCTGTAGGCCGACTCGTCACCGTCCCGGATGAGGCGGATGACCGTTGTGTCGTCAGCGAACTTCAGGAGTTTGACAGATGGGTCCCCTGAGGTGCAGTCGTTGGTGTAGAGGGAGAAGAGCAGTGGGGAGAGCGCACAACCTTGGGGGGCGCCAGTGCTGATAGTCCGGGTGCTGGATGTGATGTTTCCCAGCCTCACCTGCTGACTCCTGTCAGTCAGGAAGTCTGTGATCCACTGACAGGTGGAGGCTGGCACAGTGAGCTGGGTGAGTTTGGTGCTGAGGATGTCCGGGATGATGGGGTTGAACGCCGAGCTGAAGTCCACAAACAGGATCCTTGCATATGTCCCTGGAGTTGCAGGATGCAATGCAGTCCCAAGTTGACAGCATCATCCACTGACCTGTTAGCCCTGCAGGCAAACTGCAGGGGGCCCAGCAGGGGGCCTGTAATGTCCTTCAGGTGGGCCATCACCAGTCTTTCAAAGGACTTCATGACTACAGATGTCAGATCGACAGGCCTGTAGTCATTTAATCCAGAGATGGAAGGTTTTTGGGGGACCGGGATGACTGTGGAGCGTTTGAAGCAGGAGGGAGCTTCACACAGCTCCAGTGATCTGTTGAAGGTCTGTGTGAAGAAGATGGGGGCCAGCTGGTCTGCACAGATTTTCAGGCAGGATGATGACACGTTCAGGACCAGGAGCCTTCCTGATCTTCTGCCTCTGAAAGAGGTGGCGCACATCCTCTTCACAGATCATGAGTGCAGGTGAGGGGTCAGAGAGGAGGGGGGTATCAGCGTGGCAGTGTGGGAAGGTAATTGTTGGAGCGGGGGAGAGGTGTGACTGTGGGCTTCTCAAACCTACAGTAGAAAACTATTCAGCTCATCAGCTAGTCGTTGAGTACCAGCAGTGTTGGGGGATTGTCTCCTGTGGTTAGTAAGTGTCTTCAGGCCTCTTCACACTGACGCAGTGTCGCTGGCTGTGAAGCTGTTTCCTAGCTTTTCAGCATAGCTGAATATTGAGAACCCAAGTACTTTGTGTTTTGGGTAAACTTGGTGGCACATTTATTTGCAGTTTAATTTTTAGCCAACAAAAACAAAAGGACTCCAGGTCTAATAATCATATTCTCCAGATGTGAGAAAACATGCTTGTTTGGTAGGGATTTCAGCTAAAATCACAATATTTATATATTCTTTAGTAAAAATATAAAAATTACTAAAGTCAAGATTCACATCAAAATTTGTGTCAAAACAATCCTCATGCTTATTTGCTTATCATTCAGCCTTACTTTTAAGCACAGCTATTGACTGCAGTTATAAAGTCTGCAGGCAGCCTGCATCTCTGATACATGTTAAAGTCTGATAATCTTTTAATATGCTGTTCTTTTTCAAAGGTAGCACTATAATCTTTATAAATCAATCTGGTTCTTACCAGCAGGACCCGTAAACCTGATCTTTATTTCACAGTCTAACACTTTTCTGAGTAAGCATGGAGCAATTCAACCCTCAGATTCTTGAGATCTGTCCTATTCATGCTGTAGAGAAGGAGAACGCAATATTTGTTGTGGATTTATCTTTTCATGGATCTCAAAGTTGGCTTTTGCTGCAGCTTGTGATTGGAGGTGGGTAATGACTCTGATCAGACGGCAACAGTACAGTCTTGGAGCTTGAGATTTAACGTACAACTCTTGAGTGTCATAAAGATTTCTTCTTTCTTCTTTCTTATAAAGATTTTAAGGCAGCTTAACACTGCCACCATCTTTGTTTACCTGGTCTGGCATCAGAGGCAGAGAACAGAACCACAGACAGGAATGTAGTACAAAATATGATCTTTATTAGAAATATAAATTCAACCAAATGAAGGTCCAAGACAAAACAAACTGGGTCAAGTTAAAAATCAATCAACATCTTGACAAACGTCTGTTATGACATTGTGCTTGTAGAACGTAAACCACCTTCTCTGTGTTTTCAGTTGATTAATAACAGGGATGGGCAATCACGTGGTTAGTCTTCAAATTTTAAAAGGAAGGTTTCGGGAACCACATCTGTACTCAATAAGCTTCTAAAGCTAAATACAATGAAGTAAAAGCAGAAATACCACTGAGTCTAATAGTCTTAAGAGAGATCAAGTGACCCTTTGTATGCAATGACAATGTCTGGAATCTGATCATGTGCTAATATCTGGGTATGAGAGAGAGTTAAGGTAAGGCTCGAGTTCACCTGAAAATCTAAAAACTGAAGGAGTTCATTCACTTACAGCAACCAATATTTCTTTTCTATTTAAAAACAAGAGGACAGATAAAAAGGAGAAGCAGGAAGTTGGTTTAGTGACTGAAAGAAAAAGTGACTGGAAGAAAAATCTAACAGGGAAATGTTTAATTAATCGGTGAATTCTTTTGATGGGTAATTTCTACTGATGGTACAAATGGCAATTTTCTAAAATGAATAATAAAAAGTCTGATAAAACCACTGTACACTACCTGCTCAGCACCAAAGAGCAACGGACAAAGTTAGAGAATCGCTGGTTAACATAGAGCCAGGTATACAGTATTTCTCAGGATAATCACTCCATCCATCATGCCAAATCAATACAACGATTGGCCTGAACTTGTTTTCAATTATTGTAGGAATCTTATGTCTTTCAGTAGTATTTATAGAAATGGCCATGGTACTATGCAACATGATAGTAATAATGTACAATAGACATGCACAGTACTACTCTGATCTGATTTTCAAATTCGCCCCTATTAATACCTGAAGAAAAACATGGTTGCTTTCCAGCTGTGTTACTTTCGCACAAATAGTCATAACTTCTAAATAGCTGAAACTGTACTGGAGAAAGTGAAAAGCTAAGGGACAGTTTTGATAATTTAATCAACATGACTACATGATCATTTTGACTGTTAATAATCAGATCTGCTTTGGCACAATCCATTTACTAAACTTGCTACTTTATTCTACCACAGAGAGTCGCAAGTCAGATTTTTAATAAATACCTTTTTTTAAATTGCTGTTCTAGTAGCTGGAAGCCCTTAGCGGCCATCGATTTATATTTTACTCCATTTTCCCGGGATAATTATCTTGTGATCTCGAGATAACAAACCATGCTATTGCCTCTCTTTCTGTGTATGGCGATATGCTGTATAAAATTATTCTCTGCATCACTGAATCATGCAGCTGAATGCATGCAGGTTCCATTGGCCAAAAAAACACAACGGGACCATACAATTTTTGCTACTGTAACTACACAGCTTTGTTCGGTGGCATTACTCATGCTCAGCAAGTTTGTGATTTATAAGGTATTATTATGTCTGTTTATCTGAAATATTTGTAATGTATTTTAATGAGGGTATAATGTAGGAATATTTTCAACATGGTCGAGTAAATGGCACAGTGGGATGTAAAAAAAGTGTCAGAATCAGATGTAAGCTCTTAACTACACCCAGAGTTTCTCAATTACAGAGAAATTGTGATTTGCAAAATGTTTTACGTAAATTTTCTGTTTCTCCTTAGAGTGAGTCCAATAACAGTACAACCGACTGTCGTTTGGTTATCCACTGGCCCCTCGCACCTTCTCCAAATGCGTTGAGACGACTCTAAAGCTAAAGTCACTATGCTGGGAGGGCAAGAGGGGGCTGTTCTGTCTGGGCGACCTGCTGCTGCTGGCCTGCTCCAGAGACGAGGCGGCCCTGTAGACGGTAAGGCTAGTAACACATCTGTCACATCTTGGCTTTGAGTGAGCTGGGAAGAAATTCCCCCCTCTTCCTTCTCAGCGAATCACCTATCTGGAGAGTTATTGTGGTCACCCTATTTTGAGATAAATGGGAATTCTGTGTACATAGAGAAAGTCTTAGATCCTTTGAGTTCAGCTCATAATGAATGGGGGCAAAAACAAAAGGTTTGCGTTTATAATTATGTTCAGTGTAATTTAACGTCATAGCAGAGCTGCATCGCCTTTACTTAAGCATGAGCTGTTTACCAGAACTGAACATTTATAAGTGTCGATTTACAGGAAGAGAAATCTGAAAGTAGCCTACCACATCAATTTCAGTTTACATGACTGAGAAAACAAGACTGTCACAGTGCCTGGCCCAGGCTCAGTGGTTCATTGGGTACGACACTTGAAGGAATGCCAAAATAAACAAACTAGCACTGTCGGGAAGAACAATAGATCCACATAGGTGTACAATGATTGAGCATGCATGCAGCATCTATGGCAGATCAGGAGATGATTCAGGGGATTGGAGAAAAAATATTCTTTATATTTTGCAGGCATCACATAAACATACCTGTCAGCTGAGGTAGTAAAACTTTCCACTCCTGGAGAAGATTTCAAAAATAACAGTTGTATGTGACAAGGTGCATCTTGGTATTAAGTCAGTCTGGTGCAGGAAAATGAAAAACAGAACAACCCCACATGAGATTATCACCGGATGTATCTACTGAAATAAATAAAATGTGATGAGTTGTTTTAAAGTCAACTAAACCATCAAAAGTCCAGTCAAAATTTGCAGCACCAAACGCTAGTTGTTAATGCTAATGTTAATGTATCAGAAATCATAATAAGATAAAATTAAAGCTGCAAGCAGCGTTGGGCGGGCCCTCGCACTTGTAAGCGCGTCCGCGTGTGAGCTGGCCGAGTTGCACATTCTGGAGCTCTGCCGGTGCGGCTGTGAATTTGCTACGCGGTTATGACGCTGCATGAAGGTGTAATGTACCCAAACAATAAAATAAATTCCTTTTATATTTCCCTGCCTTGTTGCCTTGTTGAGCTTTAGCTGGCACCCTGTTGTAAAGGATTGCACTCATAAAAATGTAAAAATTTGTCATTTTGGTTCCTCCTCCCAGGTAGTTTGCAGGATTGTTGCTGAATTTCAAGTTCAAGTATTAATGGAAAGTTAACTGAAATGCACTGAACTCTATGGTGAAAAGACATTTTTATGTATTTCTTAGGCAATTGCTGCAACTACATCACACTACAAAGACCAAATATTAACTTTTTTTATTACCTGAAATCTTATGTAGATGTATCATGTCTAAGATGAGACTGTATTGAACCCCTGGGGTGTAATTGGGTGCTTCACTGTGCAGCAAAAGCAGAGAAAGATACAAAAGTATGAAAGCAGAGCAAATGAAGCAACATCATTGATCAAAGTTACATTCTCGTATTAATCAGCAATATTTGTTTATATGTGAACACTTGTCACACAGATGCTGCACAATGAGTTAAAAACTCTGCAGAGAGCACAATAAAGCCCTCACAAGATTACAGAAAACAAAACTGTGCTGATGAGAGCAAACAGTTAACAAGTATCATAAGAAGACAAAAGAGGACTGTTTATGTAATGGGAAAGATCAGCATAAGAGGAAGGAGTAAGCAAGTACTTGCTACAACAAAACAGTCCTGACCTTTTGATGTTAAGTTTGAAATAAAAATCATCTGTCATGCCTCCATTTTATTAAATTAAACTATTTAGTCATATCATGCACTGCACTGAGTTTTATTCTCCTGTTAAAACTATTTTTTCCCTTTTATTTTAAATCAAATCATATTTACATGAGAGCTTTTATACTGCCTTGTGTTTCTTTGATATTTTGTCTGAATGCCTAATATTTCATTGCACTTTGAAGTGCCTTAAAGGCTTAACTGCAAACTTTCTATGCCCTCATGACCTCAGTGCTGCAGCTTCAAGTACAAAACTACAGTGGACAAAGCAAAGTGAAATACAATACAAAAGTCTGTCTCCATGCAAAATGTTTTAACTCCTTACTATGTGTTCAACGAAAACCAGTTTTTCAGCTGGCCTATTGTTCTGAAACAAAGTATGTCACTAAACTCGCCAGGACTGTCACCAGCTTGTTTGGCTGACCTCCAAGTGTATATAAAGATCCTGCAGGTGGATGTGAGTGGCAGAGAACCTTGAGACACAGGTGAGTTCGGAGCATCATGGCTTCCACACTGGTGTTTCTGCTTCAGCTGCTCCTGGTCTCGCTGTCATCTGCATCATATTACTTTGGGGGAACCGTGACCTACACCTACAAAAGAAGAAACCCTGATGGAACATTTAGAGTGAGAGATACACCTTTAAATGATTTGCAACATGCATTACAGAAAATCTGCGAATATATTTTTATGGTGTTATATTCTGGGAATAGCTTAACTTGTCAAGTTATCATTAATGTTGCTGTTCATTTATATTGATTTGATTTATATTTATATCAGTTTTTACTATGTTAAACTATTTTCTTTAGATAAATTGTAAAATTGTTATGTATGGTTATTATTACTTTGTCATAGTTTTATTGATAAATCTCTCTCTTTCTAAAATAATAAAACTTCCTCTGATACTGATGATGCTGGCATGCTGCTTAGGAACCTAAAAATACATCATGTTATTTTATTTATTTTGCTTGGGGTTATTTGTACAGCAACTGTTCATCCAAATTTCTTTACATCTGAGAGTAAGAATTGATTTTGGGTGGATGTAAAATTATATGGATTGTTTTCGTGGATGCTCCTGATTCTCTCAGCAGCATCCAGGGTGTCCACTAAAAGTTTAAATTATACTCCATTTTGCATTTTAGTTATATTAGTTACATTAAGGTAAACTTGAGGACACCCTAAATATTTTTAATTAGATTGTAAAGACTTGTAACTTTCTTTGATCAATACATGCTTGCAAGACAAAGTATAGTCTGGTCTCGGAAAAAAGAAATTTACCTTTTACATTGTAGAAGGAACTGGATGACATCTTGATAATGCTTTATGAAACTGGATGATCTTTTGACTGTATTTCCCCCTGCATAATATTATTATGGATTTTATTCTGTTGTTCTTTTCTTAGTCATCTCAAGATCCAATGGGTGTCTTTGACAAATTATAATAGTGTAGATAGCATTATAGACTGATATACAATTTACAAAACTGTCTTTCGCTTCACTAAAGGAACCATCTCTAGCTGTACAATTACTTAATCTGACTACTACTAATCTTTTTTCCGCAGGTGGACTTTCGCAACAGGGCAACCTTTGATGACTGTCAGAACTCTCTCAACTGGTCTTGTTACGCCGGCAACTGTGGCTATAATACCACAAGTGAGAGAGGCGTAGTTGACTGGAGCAACAATGCACCACAGTACAACTATCAATGGTGTGAAACTGAAAAAGTCAGTACAAGAAGTATCCCAAGTGACAACCCTTTTCAAATGAGGTTAGATTTTTGATTTGCTTAAGACGAGACACCAGAGTCCAAAATTATGAGTTTGCTTTAATCTTTCAATTTTCAGATTTCAAGTTTGACCAACCTTTTTAAAACTCTCCATATTGATTCATATATCATTTGAAAGCTTTTTTTCTAGAGCACAATGTTAGCTAGTTTATATATCACACATTTTGAGATGTGTTTATTTGACAAACAGTAATTTTTATGCTAGGTGTGTTTGTATTTCTGAAAATGACATGTTTCCTGCACGCCAATTCATATTTCTGGCCCTTCAAAGCAGTTGGAACATCATACATTTACACACTGTTTCTCAGGCCTTATAGCACGGCATTTACAGAGGTTTTTAAAAATATCTTTGATCAGTCTCATTTTATGAGGCATTTTATCTGTGAAATTGTGGGAAAAAAGGGTTCCAACACACAAATGAGTGTCATCTTTTCAATAAATCCATGAAATATTTTGATAAACTGTTCTGTAAATGTCTGGCCTTTTGGTATATTATCACAATAAAACCAAAAAAAAATCAATTTATGTTTTTATCAGTTTGTAAAGTATTATTGTGATATGACTACTTTGGGGGGAGGGGGTGCTTGACTGTGATGTCTCACCTCGTGAATATTTTTGCTCTATTGCTGTAATATTTATATGATATTTATCCTGCTAAAACTTCAGTTGCACACAGTTGTATTTGCTGTGGTTCTGCGTATCATAAAAGTAACAGCTGCTAGATATTGTATTTCAAGAGTGTTGTTTCCATCACACCAGCACTGCTAGCTGTTGTTGGATCCCAACGCAAAACTGGGTTCATAATTTGAGACTTATGACTTATGTGGATTTGGGAACAAGATCTGACACTGGAAAACCAAACCAATCGCCAGAAGTTGCCATTCTACCTTTACTACGGTGAGTCCCCTGCTGTTATCATTAAACAGTAACGATAACTTCTAATCACTTTGCTAAAGAACCTGTGGGAAATTTCCTACAATGACCACCAGTAGTAGATAAAAACACCCACTCTGCCAGCCAGATAGATGGAACAGCTATTCAGACATGCTGTGTGTAATTCTTCTAATTTAATCCTTTGTTAAAAGTATCCTTGGCAGCAGACTGTTGCTAACCTCTGTTAATGTGTCTGTTCAAGAGTTCCTCAGAACTGCCCACGGACATACAAGCTGATGTCCTTTGATCCTGATGGTGACAAAGTTCGATGCAGATATGGAAATATCATAGGTACTGAGTGCAGCTCGTGCAACCAGCCTTCAGGCTTTGACTTAGATCAGGTTTGTCGACAAATCAGTTTCCCAATACCTTGTACAACACAGGATTGATGCTTTGCCTCCCTTAACTACTAAATGTTCACATTGTCAGGGCTCTTGCACATTACACTACCGAGACTCTTATGCCAACACCGGAGTGTATGGATTTGAGTTGGTGGTGGAGGACTTCCCACAAGGGCACATCTCTCTGACCTACACTGATGGATCCAGATCCTCCAGGGATCCACTGAGAAAGAGACAAGCCAGATCCCCAAGGAGAAGGAGACAAGCACCAACCACAACCGCAGCACCAAACACAACCCCATGGTGGTGGGATAGTACAACTACAGGTGCAGAAACCACATACCCATGGTGGTGGTGGTGGTATAATGCACCAACCACAACTACAGCACCAACCACAACCACAGCATCATACCCATGGTGGTGGTATGGTTCAACAACAAGCCCAGTACCAACTACAACCGCAGTACCACCCCCAACCCCATGGTGGTGGAATGGGCCGACTACAACCGCAGCACCAACCACAACCCCATGGTGGTGGGATAGTACAACTACAGGTGCAGAAACCACATACCCATGGTGGTGGTGGTGGTATAATGCACCAGCTACAACTACAGCACCAACCACAACCACAGCATCATATCCATGGTGGTGGTATGGTTCAACAACAAGCCCAGTACCAACTACAACCGCAGGACTAACCACAACCCCATGGTGGTGGAATGGTCCGACTACAAGTGCAGAACCGACCACTTACCCTTGGTGGTGGTGGTGGCATAATACACCAACTACAACCCCAGCACCAACCACAACCCCATGGGGGTGGTGGACAACCACAACAACACTACCTACAACTACTGAAGCAACTACTACAACCACCCCGCCATACACTAGCAGCAGGACACACCTGCACGCCACCACTCCTCCTCTCAGTAAACTACCGTTGCAATTCTCTGTACTTGGTAAGATGGGTTTTTCTACACATTCTAGTGAGCCAATTCATACTCAATCACATTGAGCAACAACTTGCTGCTGCACAGCTCTCACTGGGTTGAAACCTTCATGCTGGACCTCTAGATACACCTTAAATGGTGACTTTATACATGGCGGGATTGAAATACAGGCATCCAGGTCCCCCAAAAAGCCAGAAACCATATTTTACTAAAATTTTACTAAAATTATTAGATTTTAAGATTTATCAGTTAACTGTTTCCTACCATGAAGATCTCTGTCCTGTGAAAATCAAGTTTTTCATAAAAGTCTGCTCTTCATGAGCGAATAAAAACTGTCCTATTTTTTCCACATATGATCCAGTGGACCCACCCGCTCCTTCATGTCAGGATGGACTCTACTTGCCAAAGTTTTTGAACCCAACACCTGAAAATGGAGCGCACATCCAAGCGGAGGTCAACAAAGAGGTGGAGATCAGAGTCAAAGCACAAGCTACATATGCAATGTAAGTGAGAACCAACATGAACAGTGTGGCAGGAAAACATTCTCAGGATTTCAACAAGAAAGATAACACCAGCAATAACGAGGAAATCTCTGTTTTTTTGTTTTGTTTTCATACAGGATACGTGATATCATCATCAGTGGGCCACTGAATATCCAAAAGCACAGGACGACACGTGATGAGTTTGTCATTAGGTGGACGCCTACTCCAGATGACCTGGGAGATCATTACCCCATCTGCTTTGCTGTTGAGTCAGTGACAGGGTGAGCCTTGGGTTCATTTTAGGGCTGAAATGATTCATCAATTAAATTTATAAAATCGATTCATAAAATGCTTCTACACAAATTCTTTGCATCGATGCTTTGTTTAATCCATGTAACTATACAGCACAGTGTTTCGCAGGGACATTTATTACTGTCGCACATCGCTGTCGCCGCCGCCGCCAAGCAAAAGTACTTCTTAAACAAAGCATCGATGAATCGTTGAAATAATCTAATAGAAGCTTTGAATACTAAAATCATTGTTAGCTGCAGCGCTAGTTCATTTCCTTTATGACAGAATTAGTATGTGTGTGTATACCTTAATTTATCTTTGTACACATTTTTTGATCTTTTTCAACACTGCTGGGAGGGGTAGAAAAAATAGGGTTCGTTTATGAATACAAGTTCAAGGACATTAACAAATCAAACCATATACAAATATATTAGACCCCCCACCAAGAAAACCTGGTTATGTTACTTAATTATACACTTTTGTCAGTTTCACTGTAATTTGAAAACAAAACAATTTTGATTTTCACAATGACATATCAGCTTAATTGAATGAGTTAAGTCAGTGTTCACCGATGTCTTTCAGGGCTGACATCTATCAGTCTGAAATAAGGTGTGTTCTGGTGGACACTGGGACGAAGCAAGGTGAGTCTAAGCCCTTTCATGTCAACTTTGTGTAGTGCAGCTGCAACTGTGTGTTTTTTCACCAAATATAATGTAAGCTTGTGCATTTCATTCCTCACCAACCCCATTCTTAAAGTATTTAAAATCTTTAAAAAATTTAGCATCCATACTTACTAGCTAGCAATCATTTTTCTGTCTTTGTCGGCGCATTCCTGCATGTTTGGTCCATTATTGCCGCTTGTAGATCAGTGCAATAGTGTAACAACATTATGACTAAGTATCACTATACTCATGTAAATGCGCGTGTATAAGCGCAAGTCATCTCGTCATAGAAAACAACTCTATAGTGCTACTAGAGGTTTCTTTAAATTTAGCATTTAGCAATTCTTGAACACTAGAGGGCGGAAATACAGTGCTGAAATTAAAACATGTTTTATCACAATAGTTTTTATAAGACATACACAGTTTTGAGCATAGTATTTAGTAAATCATTTAAATATTCATGTCTTGCTCTAGTTGTAGCCAATGTGATCTGCAGTCAGTCCACAATGACAGTAGAGGTTGAGAAATCTTCATTCTCTGGACTCAGTGAGGATCATTTGCGGCTCAGTGACCCCACCAACGCCGCCTGCAGCCTCCGCACACACTCCAACAGCACTCACATCATCGCTGTCATCCCCCTCAATGCTTGTGGCACTCAGATCGAGGTAAGGCAGCGTGATTAGTTTTATTTCCCACTGTGCTCTTCTCTCAGTTACAGTTGATTTTCCTTTTCATTAGTAGTGTGAGGACTGAATCCATAACTTTTTACTACGCAGGAAGATGATGACAACCTCATTTTTAAGAATGAGATCACCACAATTCCTAACCATGATTGATCCAAATTCGTACCCTGTGGAGTTTGACGTAGGGAGCAGGATCTACATGCAGATAGATGCCACCTCTTCATCCAACACCACCGAGCTGTTTGTGGAGTCCTGCAGCGCTGCACCATATGACAACCCAAACTACCGGCCAACCTACTCCATCATTGAAAATGGGTGAGTTCAGCCCCTTCTGGCAACAGAGGGCATAACAAAGTATTTGTAAAGATTTGTTGTTTGCTTGTATTTTGGAGGTTGTAGCTAAATTGCCCGAGAGTGTCCAACGAAGGTTAAAGTCAAGGGCAACTGGACTTGGTTTTAAGATACTGGAAGACGTTTCGTCACTCATCCAAGGGACTTCTTCAGTTCTGACTGACTGGTAGGGAAACTCGGCTGTTTAACCTCAGTGGGTTCGTTTGCCAGTTGAGAAAGCATCCTTGAACAGGGGAGGGGGTCTACGCCACCACTCATCCCCCACTTACAATGCTGTCCTTTCATCACTTCCCAGGAAACTCAACAAACGTAACCTATTGGCCTCAGGTGAAGATACCAACGATGGTCGTTCAGTCTTGGCCTCGGGTAGTCCTAACGACTGTAACGACTGTTACAACAACCAGGAACACTAACGAACCAGCGGTGTCGACGATCCTGGCAAACAAACCCACTGAGGTTAAATAGCTGAGTTTCCCTACCAGTCAGTCAGAACTGACGAATCACATGATTGTCCATAGTTAACTCATGGTTAATCGCAAATTACTCACACATTTTTTTAATCTGTTCTAGGTGCACTTTGAAAGGGATATTTTTCAAGCTTTTAATACTCTTATCAACATGATGTATGTATTTTATGTTCTGTATGTTCTGTGGTTCTGTACATGTTCGTTACATATTCGTGGCAGAGAGAAACTTTCAGGAACATAGCTGACTGGCACGTTGCACGGAGTTGCAAGTTCAAGTTCTTTTTTCGCAAATCTTTGGCGTGAACTAGCCCATTTCCGCTCAAGCAGGGTTGTTTCTGTTTGTAATCCACAGTGTTACTGTTGCAACTCTTCCTGATTTCCCAAACTATGGGTCAGGCCAAGGGTCATAATCACACAATGCACATGCGTTAATTGTGCATCAAAAAAAACAGTGGAGTGAAAAGGTATTGTTGTGTAAACTTTGACAGCCCTAGTAAACACCTTCAATAAAGTAATACCTCTGCGTCTTCAATGGCACCCATTGTAAGGGAAGAGTTACAGAGGCAACGTGCCTAATGTTGTTTTTGTTTCCCTTTACTAGTTGTAAAGTGGACTCGACTGTTGAAATCCATTCCTCAACCAACGAAAGACAATTCCAGTTCAGCATGGAGGCCTTCAGGTTCATCGGCTTGCATGACCAGGTGAAGAATGGACTGTGACAGATATATCAGGCATATGCACCTTTACATTCTGGTTGGAATGATGGGGGAGGATCCAATTTTTTGTTTAATGTATGATGGATAGATTGTTTGGCTGGGTTAACCAAAAGTTTAGTTCAAGTTGGCATGCCTACATCCATGGAGATATGTCCGATAGTCTGTGATCCGCGCCGAGATGGATCGTCTGGTGGGAAGAAGAGGTAGAGTTGCGTATCATCTGCGTAGCAATGGTAGGGGAAGCCATTCAACCCAAGGCGGTTGGGAAAGTTCCCAAAGCCAGTTTCAACACATTCTTTTCTACCGTAGGGCCTATATCAATCCTGCGTGATGACTGTAACTCCTTTTCAACAATTCACTACCACATAAGCATATAAACCCTGTCCCAGCAGCTCTGTTTTGACCCTGAGAGCGTTCCCCACCCTGACTGCCGCAGAGTGGAATAGCCCCGCCCACACAAGCCCCTCAGCTATCTAGTATGTTTATTAATTCTGAAAGTGTGACACTGCACTCCCTTGGGTTTGCAGCAACACACCCGCTGTGGTGGAAATTGTATTCCTGGTGAGAGGTTGAGCAAATAATTGAGTTACAATGAACCATTGTCTTTGAAGAAATTATTTAACAAAAGAGAATAAACAGAGAAGTGCTATAACAGAATCAGCTGGACCAGAGGTTCTGTCTTCTAAGACAGTCACTAACGTCTGGCCCAGAGCAAAGGGCTGCATGATCATTTACACAGTCTGAGCATCTATGTTTTGGGGAACAAAAGGTCCTTGACTGGTCCCAGTCAAGGAAGTAGAAGAGCAGCTAGTGAGGAAAACAATCAAGAACCCCACATCCCTGACCTAAACCCCACACGTGGACTGACTGGAATAACAAGAACAATAATAAAGATGGAACAGGTTAAAGATTTAAAACAATATATAAGACATAATAAAAGGAGAAATATAGCACTCTTATAAGTACTTGCATAAAACATGATAAGTGTAAGAAGAAAACAATTTTCTGCCCTTACACCCACCAGTTACACACATGCAACTATTATATTCTAATGAGCTTTATATGTATCTTTTTTCAGGATGATTGAATAAAATATTGAGTTATTAATGAGACTGAATTTTGATATTTATTTAGGATAAATTGTTACATTAATGAAATAAAAGAAAAAATAATAAGATTAATCGATTTGAAAAATGATCGTTAGGTGTGGCCCTAGGTAGGAGTACTACATGTCAAGCCTTTTGCGCCGTTGCCCGAGAGAGACAGCGAGAGGCATGTAGGACTGCTACAAGTTTGCAATGCTCAAGTGCAATGCTCACTGAGCAGGAGCTGGCCGGGAAGGATGATGTAAAAAAAAAAAAAAAAATAGAGGCGCAGAGGTTTGATCTTGTATGTGGGTTCTGATTGCAACTTTGCCATTTGTCCACTAGAAAATACTTTGGTAGGTCTGCTGATGCAATGACACTGTGTCCTGTTGTATTCAGGTTTACATCAGCTGTTCAGTCCTGATGTGTAAAGCAGGGGACCCCAACACCAGGTGCTCACAGGGATGCATCAACTCCACATCTCAAGCTGGTCACCACCATAACCACAGAAAGAGAGAAGCGGTCACCCAGAGTTCAAGGCACCTTGTTTCCCAGGGTCCCCTGCGCTTAACGAGATCAGCAGAGAGCACCGGAAGCCCAGGTAAAGTACAGGGACTGTTTTTATGACAGCGCACATGCATCATTTAAGTGCCAGTTAGACTTCGGACAAGTTCGAATTCAAATTGTGCTTCTCTTTTTCTCCAGTGATGAACCTGAATCTGAACCTGGTCTTCATCGCTGGTTGTCTTCTTGCAGCTGTTGGCATGATCAGTGCATTGGTTTTGTACAAAGCCAAAATGTCAAGAGTCAAATACCAACCTTTGCCTGCATTTGAAAATTAAGTGAGCTACTTGTGCAGAATGCCAATTCTGTATTAATTACATTCAAATATAATTAATACAATTAATTAATAGCTATTTTGATTATTAGATATTGCATATTCATGGATCAAAGTATGTGCACATGTTGCATGAACATCTTTAGAAATGACTACAGCTGTATAAGCTAAAAGAGGTAGTAATCTGTGCCAGAGAAAATAGCAAACCAAACAGAAACAACAATGAGGATGATCAAGTTGTAATGCAGCTGCTGGTTCGCTTGTGGTGGTCACTGCTGTGGGATCCCATTTAGCTTTACAACTGTTATTAAGTATAACAGCATGTATTCCTATACAATCATAATCATTCTTAAATCAAAAATGAAAATGCTATAATCAAAATCCCTTTATGGCTACTCAGTTATGAAACACTTTACTTTAATTCACCTCTGCTTTTTGAGTACTTTCCTGTTGCTGAAGCTCATCATGTTTCATAAAAGTGCAGCAAACTACAGAATGATCACGACTGCAATAATCCATTATGTAAAAGTATACAAAACAGTCACATTTGTAAGAATTTCTGTGTAAATGGGGCAGAGTATCTAAACTTAAGAGGAACACTATTGTAATGAATCAATGTGGGGAGAGTCTCATTGCCTTGTTGACACGTGAATGTAAGGATTCTTGTAATGATGAATGATTACTCTCACACCAGCACGTACCTTGAGATCCTCGGGCAGAGGTCTGCTGTCTGTTCCAGAGTCTCGACTGAAAACTAAAGGGGACAGAGCGTTTGCTGTCAGGGCCCCGAGGCTCTGGAACAGCCTGCCCGAGGAAATCAGGTCGGCTGAGTCAGTGAACTCTTTTAAGTCCCTTCTTAAAACATACTTTTATAGGAGAGCTTTTCCCCATCTTATTTGATTTTATTTTATCCCTTTTATTTTATTGTATTTTACTAATTTTATATTTATCTGTATTTTAGTCTTTTCAATGTTTTCTTGCTTTTATCTTGTATTGTTTTTGTATTATTGTCTCTTGGGTATTCTTGGGTAAGTGCCTGTACCGGTGCTTTATGGACAGTCGCTGCTTGAGGCCACACACCCTTCCACGTAGACACGCCAATCCAAGCGAGTCCGCAGCCGGGGTCTGAACCTGAATTGAGTGCATCTGTGGGCGCTTCCTGATCTACGGGAGATTCCATGTCTGCTCCCCACGTGGGGGTCTTGTCGTCAGACCCGGGGGAGATAAGTTTTAAGCTTACACATTTATGATGTTGTATGTTGTCTTGTCAATAGTTTTTCTGTCTTAGTCTTAATGAGCTATCTTAAATAGGTTTTAGTAAATTCACACCCTTGTCACAACAGGCAACCCCTCGCTGGTGACAAAGGGGGCCCTCTGCCTCCCCCTATTGGTAGAAGTGGTTCTGACCAGCTTGTGGTTTGGAGTGGTCCATATTAAATGTGGTGCATTTTTAAATGGTGTCTCAGTAGTTTGCAGTTTACAGGTTGCTGTGCGTTTTCTAGTGGTTCTCTTACAGGGTGGTAGGGCAGCATCGGTTACTCAGTCTCAAACTTGAGGGTAAGCCCTCTGTACAGGGACCCCAGATTCTTAACAATACACACACACAAATCACTGTGGTCAAGGTGAAATTTATTAACTAACTAAAGGAAGTACAACAGTGGTAGTAAATGTGGGAATATTACAGGGACAACAGTCAACATGAAAACCAGAAGATATTGAACAGAGTATGTTAGGCTCGATGGAATTTCAGTTTATATTGCAGAGGGAGAGGATTCTACGAGGATGAGGGAACGAATGGTTGGAAATTACGTTGCAACTTTAGCCTAGGGTTTATTAACTATAGATGAAGGCCAGCTAAAGAACACCAACAAGTCATACAGTATTGTTTGTTTTGCCTTACTTTTTTCGCAATTCCCTGTAGCAAAGGCTCACTGCCGGTTGGCTTGTGGATGTTGTCCTGGCCAGACACCCCAGTGGCGTCTCGAGTTGAGTTCAAACCGGTGGATTCGTTCCGGAGTCCTTTGCGGGAAAACGCTTGCAAAACAAGACTAAACAGTAGAGGATTACAGGTTCCTAAATGGTTATATAAAATAATGTAACAAAGCTTAACTACATGTTTTCAGTGTAAACTTGATGGTTACAGGTTTTAACTCAAGAGACAATTTAGATGTAAGCATGGCAGCAAAGAATTCGTTTATACCATTACATGGTGATAGATATTTGGCGCACATTGTCGGTGTATGCCGAGTTTTAAACGCTTGTGTGTTATACCTTTCCTGTCCCCTTGGTGGAGCTCGGGTCGCACGAGAAAACAGTAGACATTCAACTTTGAGATTTACCACTTTAACTGGGAAGCTGGTTATACACACGAGTGTGCGGATGAATGTTTTAGTAGGAAATTGTATATGAAACGTTTAACTAAAGCATTAGTTAATACTAAACAGATAGTGATCACTAGGGAATAACAGGGAGGAATTAAGACAAAACAAAAAGAGGAGGTTAGGGAACTCTTCCGGGGCGGCTGTGGCTCAGGAGATAGAGCGGGTTGGCTGTTAATTGGAAGGCCGGCGGTTCAATCCCTGGCTCCCCCTGGTTGCGTGTCGAAGTGTCCTTGGGCAAGATACTGAACCCCGATTTGCCCCTGGCGGCTGTTCCGCCAGTGTCTGAATGTGTGTGAATGTTAGTTTCCGTTTGAGCACTTAGGCTCAGTGTGTGACTGGTGAATGCAGATGTAGTGTAAAAGCGCTTTGAGTGGTCGAAAAGACTAGAAAGGCGCTATACAGATTCAAGATTACTTTCTTATGGTTCTTCTAGTTTTCAAACATCACTAAAGAATAACAACTAGGTCATTACTACTAAACTAAGAGGCAAACGCCACTACTCACTTAGCAAGGTTTATTATTTAAACAGAACAAACACAGATTATAATGGAACCTTTGTTGGTTCGAGAAAAACAGGGATTGTTAGGGTCTTCTCTTTTGCATTCCTGGCTTATCACATTTGCACATCGGCTAAAGAGAGAAGGGAGTGGTGTTTTATGGCTCAGCGTTCTGCGGGAAAAAGAGTCAGGTTGCGGCCAGACGGGTGGTACTTTTGATGTCCGGAGGTGACCTGTGGAGCGAGAGGGGTCGGACAGCTCCTTTGCTGTCCTGCTAAGTGTCTCCAGTGACACCTTTACGGTGAGAGAGGTTACTAAGGCTCTTTGAATACACAATCCTTAAGTGATGCGTGTCTGATTGAGTCTTTGCAGATCCTTACCAAACACCAGGCGATGTCTCTGGTTTTTGTTGCATGTAAAAAGGCCAAATACAGGAAAGGAAAACTCCCCCCCGCTTTTTGGCATTATTTGATCTCACTTCCCTTTTTGAGTGAGAGGCTGGTTGATTCCACAACACTTAAACACTATAACTAGGCCAAAAAGCACACCCATGTCCTTAAACTGTACACACAAATCCCTTAATTTCTCATTGCCTACACCATGTGGTCATTGAGAAAACGCTAAAATTCAATATTGTTCACTCAATCAGCCACCCAGGTGGAAACACTAACAGTCAAAATTGATAACACACCAATCAGAAGCTTCAATGGAAAAAAGGGCCCCAGTCAGTTCATTCAGTTTTAGAACAATGGATCCAGAGAGGACACCAGAGAGAGAATTATACATGACATTCCATCAAACTAATTTTTGACAGCGATTTCCGGTCCACCCCCCACACCGGATGTCTGTATGTAACTGATAAGAGGGGGTGCATCTGGTCCCGCCCCAACCGGAAATATGTCTGTGTGTAACTGATAAGAGGGTTGCGTACATCCTTCCATTGTGTGTTTTTGACTGATAATTGGAGGATGTTTTTCATTGATTTAAAGACTTTCTTAAGTAATAAAACTTGAATGAATTAACTAGTAGGTGTTTATGGCAATAAATTTATCATTAAAAAAGTATAGCAGTGAGTTATAAGTAAAGGAGGAATCTCCGGGGCCAGCAAAGGATCAGTAGGAGGTTTCTTTGGAATCAAGTCAGTCTTTATTATTAAACAAGTGAAGAATAAATTGAAATAATGACAGTAAAGCAGTAAAATGGTATAACGGTGAGTAAAAATTAAACAGCATTATAAATTACCTTCAACAGCATGCAGCAAAATAAGTGTTCCAAATTACTTTGCTAGTGCTTTGTCTTACAAACTTGCCATCATTATCACTCCAAAGCTGTAGCCTAGTCTTAAACTTGTGAGTCTGTCTCCTCTTCTCTGTCCTCCCTCTTTCTGGTGTAGCATAGGCTGTGCAGGGTGAATTGAGGAATGTGCTCCACCCCCCGCACCTCCCTCTGTTTTTCTCAATGAGTCGCGTTGTGTGTTTAACTGTCATCCTCAGGTAATCTTGTAGACCAGTTATTAACTATGGTTATCTATAACCCAGACTCCGGATGTTAAAAAACGGTCTGGTTTTATCAGACAGAGTTCGTTTTTGAAACAGGAACCTATTTTTATCAGCCGGAAACAAGAGTTTGGAACTATATAATAATCTGGTTGTACCAGAAGTAACGGCCCCCAACCCCTCATCAGTTATCTCCCACATGCAGAGCAGCACGCGGGTGTTTGTTTTTTTCTTACTTCTATAAGTACCCTACCAGAAATCAAGAGGTCTCACACTAGTGACCTGAAACCAGAGCGATGACCCTTCAAAGAGAACATGGTACACATTCAGCCTTTCCTCCGTAACTTAAGAAATAGCAAAAATCGACACTTTGTATTTTCATTCCTGCGTGTTTGCAATTAACAGTTTTTGACTTAATCGACAATGAGCTTCATTCAACCGCATATCACCTTGAAGGTAAGAGGGCCTTCTATGTACTAGAGTGAAATAGAAATGTTCTAAATTTTAAAGTGTCCTATCCTGATGTCTATTTTGTATATTGTTTTTACAGATTTCTACTCAGGCGAGGAAATAGGTTCTACAAGGGAGAATGGCATTCCATCAGAGCAGGTTGTAGATCTCACAGGAGAAGTCGGTAAGTAAGGTTACCTTAACTTTTAATCAGTGTGAAGGCTTTATTTACAAACTTTTACGCAGATGTGGTAACAGTACTCTTTTCTTTCATTACACCCGCAGATGGTGAGAGTGAATGTGAACGGTACTTTTTGCAGGGTCTCTCCCCTACCTTTCATGAGAACGCTCCGGTTCCGGAATCGGATCAGCCCTCGGTTAGGGGAGAAAAAATTGAAATGTCGACGCCGAAGGCGGCGACATTGAATGCACAGGCCATCCACTGCCAGCCGGCTCCTAGCCCTCACTTCTCATTGAGGCCTCCTGGAATCAAAGTACCCAGACGGTGAATCCAGAGCCTCTCCTCACGCCGTCTCTGAGCTGTGGACCATCTGGGGTTACACTGCAGGATCAGTGCAGTGAGCTGGGACCAGCCATGCTCAATAAAATGTTTGACCAGTGGGATGTGTGCGTCTTTCTTCCTCCCAATGTTGTATCTATGTTGTGTGAACCTGGTCAAAAGGGTGTTCCCCGTCTCCCCCACATACTGTATGTTACACTGTCTGCATCTGATTAAGTAGACACAATTTTTGGAGTGGGCAGTGCCATGCCTATGTGTGGGGAAAACATTGTGGTTGTGTGGGTTCAGCACCCAAGGACGGTGCCTAAAAAATTCTCCGTGACCCAGGGGTCTAGAGTCAACACGTGGTGCCAATTTGGCCTTCACCAGAGTGTCCTGCAGATTTTTGTTCTTTCTGTATGCAGCTATGAGTCTGTGGTCCTGTAACAGCTGAGTTGTGGAAATTAAATTTTGGAAATTGTGTTTAAGTGTCTTAACTAATTTAACTGCTGAGGGAGAATAGGTGGTTATGACTGGGAGGAGGGAATCTGTGCTGAGAGGTTTTGTGTGAAGGAAGGTTTTGAAAGCTCTCCGTAAAAAGGCCCTGCAGTACCCTCTGTTGGCCAGAGCGGAGAACAGCACCTTCGTCGCCTCTTTAAAATTCTCTGGTCGAGTGCAAATTCTGTGAAACCTCAGCAGCTGAGACTTGATTAAGCCTGCAAAGGTGTGTTTTGGATGAAAGCTGGACTTATGCAGAAGAGCATGTGTGTCAGTTTCTTTAAAAAACACCTTGAGGTCAAGTCTAGCAGTCTGGGTGAATGTGGGACCCTTGAAGGTAGTGGTGTCCAAAAAATCCACCGTAGTGGCACTGATGCAATATTTGAGCTTGATAGCAGGGTTGTGGTTATTCAAATTATGTACAAATTGGTCGAAATCCTCTCTTGAAAAGGGCCAGACCCCCCATATGTCATCCAGAAACCTGTAGTAGTAGAGGGTTTTTTGGGGCAGGAATTTAAAGCAGCCGCCTCCCACTCTGCCATGAAAATGTTGGCATATGCGGGTGCAAATTTCTTTCCCATGGCTGTGCCCTTAATTTGGAGGAAAAATTGTCCATTGAATTCAAAGTCGTTTCTGGTCAAATTGATCTCTAGGAGTTGCAATAATTCTCGGTCGGGTCTTTTGGCGTCTGGGTATTTTTGGAATATGTTTTTTACTGCTTGAATGCCTTCTGGGATTACAATGTTTGTGTATAGGCTGTCAATGTCCATGGTGAAGAGGAAGGCATTCAGGGGATGTTAATTTGTTTAATTCTGTTTACGAAATCATACGTGTCTTTGATATAACTGGCATGTCTCAAACTTGAGGGTAAGCCCTCTGTACAGGGACCCCAGATTCTTAACAATACACACACACAAATCACTGTGGTCAAGGTGAAATTTATTAACTAACTAAAGGAAGTACAACAGTGGTAGTAAATGTGGGAATATTACAGGGACAACAGTCAACATGAAAACCAGAAGATATTGAACAGAGTATGTTAGGCTCGATGGAATTTCAGTTTATATTGCAGAGGGAGAGGATTCTACGAGGATGAGGGAACGAATGGTTGGAAATTACGTTGCAACTTTAGCCTAGGGGTTTATTAACTATAGATGAAGGCCAGCTAAAGAACACCAACAAGTCATACAGTATTGTTTGTTTTGCCTTACTTTTTTCGCAATTCCCTGTAGCAAAGGCTCACTGCCGGTTGGCTTGTGGATGTTGTCCTGGCCAGACACCCCAGTGGCGTCTCGAGTTGAGTTCAAACCGGTGGATTCGTTCCGGAGTCCTTTGCGGGAAAACGCTTGCAAAACAAGACTAAACAGTAGAGGATTACAGGTTCCTAAATGGTTATATAAAATAATGTAACAAAGCTTAACTACATGTTTTCAGTGTAAACTTGATGGTTACAGGTTTTAACTCAAGAGACAATTTAGATGTAAGCATGGCAGCAAAGAATTCGTTTATACCATTACATGGTGATAGATATTTGGCGCACATTGTCGGTGTATGCCGAGTTTTAAACGCTTGTGTTTATACCTTTCCTGTCCCCTTGGTGGAGCTCGGGTCGCACGAGAAAACAGTAGACATTCAACTTTGAGATTTACCACTTTAACTGGGAAGCTGGTTATACACACGAGTGTGCGGATGAATGTTTTAGTAGGAAATTGTATATGAAACGTTTAACTAAAGCATTAGTTAATACTAAACAGATAGTGATCACTAGGGAATAACAGGGAGGAATTAAGACAAAACAAAAAGAGGAGGTTAGGGAACTCTTCCGGGGCGGCTGTGGCTCAGGAGATAGAGCGGGTTGGCTGTTAATTGGAAGGCCGGCGGTTCAATCCCTGGCTCCCCCTGGTTGCGTGTCGAAGTGTCCTTGGGCAAGATACTGAACCCCGATTTGCCCCTGGCGGCTGTTCCGCCAGTGTCTGAATGTGTGTGAATGTTAGTTTCCGTTTGAGCACTTAGGCTCAGTGTGTGACTGGTGAATGCAGATGTAGTGTAAAAGCGCTTTGAGTGGTCGAAAAGACTAGAAAGGCGCTATACAGATTCAAGATTACTTTCTTATGGTTCTTCTAGTTTTCAAACATCACTAAAAGAATAACAACTAGGTCATTACTACTAAACTAAGAGGCAAACGCCACTACTCACTTAGCAAGGTTTATTATTTAAACAGAACAAACACAGATTATAATGGAACCTTTGTTGGTTCGAGAAAAACAGGGATTGTTAGGGTCTTCTCTTTTGCATTCCTGGCTTATCACATTTGCACATCGGCTAAAGAGAGAAGGGAGTGGTGTTTTATGGCTCAGCGTTCTGCGGGAAAAAGAGTCAGGTTGCGGCCAGACGGGTGGTACTTTTGATGTCCGGAGGTGACCTGTGGAGCGAGAGGGGTCGGACAGCTCCTTTGCTGTCCTGCTAAGTGTCTCCAGTGACACCTTTACGGTGAGAGAGGTTACTAAGGCTCTTTGAATACACAATCCTTAAGTGATGCGTGTCTGATTGAGTCTTTGCAGATCCTTACCAAACACCAGGCGATGTCTCTGGTTTTTGTTGCATGTAAAAAGGCCAAATACAGGAAAGGAAAACTCCCCCCCGCTTTTTGGCATTATTTGATCTCACTTCCCTTTTTGAGTGAGAGGCTGGTTGATTCCACAACACTTAAACACTATAACTAGGCCAAAAAGCACACCCATGTCCTTAAACTGTACACACAAATCCCTTAATTTCTCATTGCCTACACCATGTGGTCATTGAGAAAACGCTAAAATTCAATATTGTTCACTCAATCAGCCACCCAGGTGGAAACACTAACAGTCAAAATTGATAACACACCAATCAGAAGCTTCAATGGAAAAAAGGGCCCCAGTCAGTTCATTCAGTTTTAGAACAATGGATCCAGAGAGGACACCAGAGAGAGAATTATACATGACATTCCATCAAACTAATTTTTGACAGCGATTTCCGGTCCACCCCCCACACCGGATGTCTGTATGTAACTGATAAGAGGGGGTGCATCTGGTCCCGCCCCAACCGGAAATATGTCTGTGTGTAACTGATAAGAGGGTTGCGTACATCCTTCCATTGTGTGTTTTTGACTGATAATTGGAGGATGTTTTTCATTGATTTAAAGACTTTCTTA
>NW_024044348.1:1938692-1960692 GCF_014851395.1 Micropterus salmoides
CCCGTGGGCCGCCTATTGCCGACCGCTGTTTTAGACTAAACTTTCATTCCATCCTAGCAATCTATCCACCATAAAATCAAACCACAAATTGGATCCTCAACCATCACTCCAACCAGGGTGGTGAGAAACTTGTGTCATGATTGATGACCAGCTGTCCTTTGCTCTATACAACATAAGGAAAATCAGGCCCTACCTCACTCAGTACGCCACCCAGCTTCTGGTACAGGCCATGGTTATCTCTCGCATCAACTATTGCAATGCCCTCCTAGCAGGTCTCCCAGCTTGTGCGGTGAAACCCTTAAAAAATGGTTCAGAACGCAGCAGCGCGTCTGGTTTTTGATCAGCCCAAAAGGACTCGTCTCAATCCATTACTCAGCGACGTCCACTGGCTCCCCGTACAGAGCGAGTACTGGGTCTGCACCATCTATCTAAACTCCATAATGCAAGACTACGTTCCTTCTCCTTCAACGAAAGCCGTCTGGCTCTGCCATCCCTACACACAAAGCAATCGATGGTGGAAGACGTTACCACACGCCATCAGAGCGTCCCTCTCTAACTTCAAGAAGCTCCTCAAAACTCATCTCTTCACTTCTTCTTATAACACCTCTAACCCACTGACCTCTAACATGCACTTCCTGTGCTCTTCTGCTATCTCATTACAATGATTTTGTATTGATTCCATTATTCATTAACTCTTACTTCTTCTTCCTAGGTGTTTACTCCTTTGATGCCAAACGCACCAATAGCTCTTACAAGTATTTATTGCTGCTCTTACCAGCATCTATTGTCACGTGGAGATCTCTTGCTTTATTGATGCTTTAATAGTGCTTGTATGTTGTTCCTCAAATGTAAGTTGCTTTGGATAAAAGTCTGCAGTAAATGTAAAACATCTTTGAATACAATCATGTACTTAACATAATTAAAAAGTACATTCTCAAATAGTGGCCTTTGTCTAACTCAACTGCAGAGACAACCAGACCCTTATTTTGACAGAAAACTGATTTCAGTTACTCACTAATTGCAGTCTGTTCTACTTTTTCTATTCGTTCTGTGTTTAGCTGCTTAAATAAAAACACTTGCTGGAACATCCCTAAATACCTTAACGTGTAGAATATTTATGTAATTATAGCATCTTTCAAATTATAATTATTATCAACGTAGAGATGAAAAATTCAAAATGAACATATGTCAACATATGTCCAGCATTTTTTAAGACAGATTCAAGTAATGTACTACATCGGTTCACCCACTTCACAGGGAAAGGTGACAAAAATCGTCTTGGCCAATTACTTCCAGACGGTATCTGATAATCAAGATAGTCAGATAATCAATTTTACTGATCACAATTATGTTCTCTGCATTTAACCCATCCTAATTAGGAGCAGTGGGCAGCCATTGTGCAGCGCCCAGGGAGCAGTTAGGGGTTCAGGGTCACCTCTAGCAGTCGTCTGTGCAGGAATCAAACCGGCAAATCCCCATGGACTGGGCTAATGCCGACCCAAAGGAGCAGGGAACGATCATGTTTTAGTGATGGTGTTTTGGTGAACAAACTTCTGGCTTGGTGTGGATAGACCGTCAAAAGGGAGAGAAAATAGGCTTTTTCAAATTTTGTCCACGGTTCAGGGGAAATGTTGCAATGCCACACATGTTGAGATGAGAGCATGAAATAGTCATAGGTTACATGTGTGGATGTCAGCTAACATTAAAATAAGGGACCAAAGCACTTTAAACATCGAGTCCTCCTAAAATGAGTGGACATGTGGTGCATGTGGCTGGGAATCTATTTTGTTCCTCCTCCATGCTTCCTGCTTGCATTCGCCTGAATAAGAGCAGCAGTGGAATAATGAGTCCTCCTGACTGAGAGATCAAACTGGAGCAGCCATTGTCCCCTGATCAATAACAGTCACCACGGACACCAGGGACAAGCATCTCCAAGAGGCAGAAATCTGGGGCCAAGAGAGTGTGTATGTGTTTTTACTATACAAATGAGCAGGAGCCAGGAGTGAAAAATGGATGACGAGAGTAAAGGTGTGTGTGTGTGCGCTGTGTACAGTATAAGCGCACTCCATCCTCCCCCTGGGTTGCCCAAAACTGTAGCTTATTGGGGCTAATTGGATTTTTTAAGGGCCTTCAGCTCATTATCTGGCCACTTTCAGCACTCTCAGCTCTTGCAGGGTCTGATTCACCACTACGTGAAGGTGGGATCCATGCCCCATGTCTCAGGGTTATGCTTAAGCTCTGACATTCTCAGTACTGTGCCACTAAATTATCTCAAGACACGCTTTGATGCCATTTTTGTATGTGTAAATTTATGTGCAGTGTTGCTCTGCAGTTGTGGTACATTTCCAACAGTTCAACAACAGTTCAGTCAGTCAGACTAAAAATTTAATTTACACCATTGCTGCCAATTATCCAGAATACAATTTACACTTAAAGTTGGAATACTTAGAATTTTTATACAGTTTACCATTTACAGTTTCGCCCATCGGTTTTACAGAAACTGATGCACGCACATCCGTGTAATTTTATCTCATTGATAGAAGCCTCCTTGTTTACAGTCTGATTAGAGCTATATTTGTAACTGCTAACTGAACATTTCCTACTGCAGCTGCTTCACTTTAAAACTTCACGTGTTCAACTTTTAGAGTGTAGAGGACTACAACTGCATTTTATTCTACAGTGCTGTTTTGCATAATGACCGTAATGCTGAATCTTGAAGGGGGCCGCAGGAAATACAATATATTTGTCACTGACGTTAGCACCGACGGTCAAGGAACGAGCTACACACGACAAGCTTGCAGTTTGTGAGAATGTGCACCTCCTTTCTGTGTCCTGCTGTTGTGGGAAAACTCCTCACTCTATGCGCTCAGCATGAGATCATATCGCATATTGGAAAAGCAAAATATTGACTTTATTCTTTAACAACAAGCATGATGCGATGATTCCCCTTAGTCCACACTTTCATATTTGCAGCACACTAACAGATCCAGCAGTTTATTGCATAATGTTAACAGTAAATTCCAACAACATAAAAAGTATTTCATTAAATCTGCTACAAATTAATCATTTTAGAAGATTTACTAGCCATTTAGGAACAACACCAGTATCCTGCTTCAACTAGAAATACATTGCAGAACTTTAACGATGAATCATCTGGCAACACTAGAGGCCTGAGAACCCTGTCCTACAGGCGGGACGTTTCCTCTAACTGGATTGTGAACCATCCGGCTCCTTGATCTTTTCCCTGAATAAACTAAAGGCTAACCACACCCACAGCAGTATCGCTCTCACACACACAGATACAGCGGCAGAAACATATAGAATATGAATTATTAATACAACCTATATGTGGTAAAAGTGGGTCAGTGTGAACTGGTCCTGTACGCTGCTTCCACTAACAGCACACTGAGAGGTACAGTGTACATTAGAAGATAATAAGAAACTGAGTTTTCTTTTTCTTGAGATTTATCACAGATGTCATAGTTTGTGTGTAAATCAGAAATGTATTATTATTGATAAGTGTCCTTTCTAGGGACGCACCGATTGTTTGGCCACCAAAATAAATCGGCTGAAAAAAGCAGTTTCGGTATTCGACCTACTAAGTCAAAAGACTGAATAAAATTTGACTGAACAATTACGTTGACATGTCGGCAGTGTGGAAGGATTTTGAAGTAAAAATGTAATTTACTTTACCGGACCCTCTCGGGCCCGGACCACCCCCATAGTCTCTCCACATCCTGTGGGAAACACTGAGGAAAAAGCTCATTCTGACTCTTTAATTTATGCAGAGGCAAAAATGACAATGTGCTTGTTCAGTGTTTGGCAAATTGTTTCATTATATTCGGTTTCGGCCAAGATTTTTCATTTCGGTGCATCCCTAATCTTTCTAATGCAAGTGGAAATAATAAAAGTAAAGCAGTTACGTGATGGAAAGCAACAGGTAAACTTACATTTCTTTAGTCATTTACTGATCGGTTTGAATAACCGTGTGGAATCCAGGAAGGGTAGCTGAAGCTAATTTGGGTCCTAATAAATCAAATCAAAGACTTCGCTGTTGTGTGGGCTAAACTAACAAGATGTCTTACAGGTGAGTAAAATGAGCTTACAGCAACAAGACATCTGGCCTTCTTGTTGTTCAGGAACAAGGACATCCTTGTTCTTATAAGAGGATATCTGTATTCTTTCTTTTTTTAACTACACACAGCACATTTTTGTTACCATTTTATGTTAATACTAGTGATTTTTCTGACACCTTTGCTGCTCAAAACTAGCCTGTATGCATCTCCTTGGGACTTGTAACATCAGTTCAGCCAAATTACATGGCGCATCCGCAAACCGCAGTAAAATAATCAAGAACACTGGTTGACCTGCTCTTTTACACTGACAGTTAATTATTATATAAATGTTGGCGTTGCACTATTCCCTGACATCTCCTGTCCTCTCTCCGTGAACAGGGCGCCTACAGGACCAAGAGACACAGACCTGGCCAGAGGTTGAAAGTGGTAAGGGGGGGGTGGGGCTCCAGTGAAGAAAGGTCCTCCATCTCTCGACACCTGAGAGCCGTGACTATCCGTGCTAGCTAAACGTGACTAAAGCGATATGTGATGGTCTACTGTTTATTTTTGTAATTTCGCTCCAATCCAAGATCTCAGCAATTCCAGCACTTTGATGAGTACAATGTTATCTAAATGACTGAAACATTAGCTGGAGACACAAAAACCCAAGTTATTGCACACTGTGGTTTCTTTTAACCACCAATAAAAATACTAAATCCTAGACACTGGGATTGTAGGTCAAAGCTCCAACTTAAACAGGAGGGAATAATATAGGCTTTACTGAGAGTGTTGACTTTCCCTTAATGGTTATCGCCGTTCTTAGGTTATCCTCTCCTGTCCCAGAGTCCTGCTGGTTTTCCTTTTAGCCGACTATTTAGCACTGCAGTTTGAAAACCAGCAGTCCTCTGGTCCCAGAGGACGGTGACTCAGTACCAGTACCTTGAGTTTCCCTCTGCTTCTCCCTTTGATTTATTCTCTGCTCAGCCCTGAACTCCTGCCCTCATTCTCGCTTTTCTTATCCAAATTTGTTCACTTGGCTGGTAACTTATTTGTTCACTCAAGAACTTGGACCCCCCTCGTCCGCCCCCACATATACTCAGACCTTCGGTGTTCTTATCTCTAGGCAGACATATTGTCATCCGCTTAACAAACTTTGCTCGGTCATGTCCCTCGTATTAGCAGCCATCTGGGTCCAGACTAAATGAGTCCAATTTAAAAAGAAAAACAACTCATCATATTCACAATGAAACTGCTACAATAGGAAAGCTCTGTTATCGCACATCCCATGGCAACGTTTTGAGATAACAGCTTAAAATAAACTTACTATAAAACAAAATGCAGAGGAAAGCTGAGGATGGAATTGGCAGCAGCTCTGAGAAATATGTTAAAGCGCTGCCTTTCCGCTGCTGCTGGGAACAGTGGGGAGACAAGGCAAGTGCAGAAAAGTGTCCAATCACTGCCAGGCAGAGCGATGGGGGGGACAATCAATGGAACTGCATGAGATAAATGACACACATTTAAGGACTGCGAGATGAGCAGAGAGAATAAACACTATAGTGCGCGCACACACACCCACCAACTATCACGAGGTTGGTGAGTGGTTGGATAATATGAAATAAAGACCGTGAAAACATGATGCTGTAACAAACAGCCTCAGTAAATTCTGATTTATTACAACACCACCACAAAAGAACTAAAATGTCAGCATTTCTACTTTTCAGAAACTCCCTGTAGAGCCAGTTCCTGCTGGTTCAATTCCTTCATCACAGTGAGAGGCAGATCAAAATTATAAATTAGTCATTATCCTTTCAATATGTGGAGTGTCTCTGAGTGCAAGTCAGGTCTGTAGCTTACTGAGAAGCTGCATTCAACACTCAGACACAGAGGGTGAACAGCTACTACTTCTTTTAGAAGCACACCGAACATGAGCTGAAGCATCTGGCCTAATGTGGGAACCACTTGGAAGAACAGACTTGTTCTTAAGTTACAAATACAATGCTTTAAGAAACCTTGAGGGGTTTGCCAATTTTCTCTAGTCTCTCCTCACTGTGGGGAAAAACACCTGTTTAAACAATTATTACTGAGGCCGTTTTACTAGGACAAAGTCCTAGGCCACTACTCTGCAAGTAGTCTATCTTAGCCTGACTCGTGTCCACTTTACTTGTGTCCAAATATCCACAATCCACTTATATTGTACCAATGTACTTAAAAATCCAGGCTTTTAACAGATTTACAAAAGGCCTGGTCCGTTACCGGCCCAGTGTCGTCCACCACTTAACAAAAAAACAAAAAGCACTCTCGAACCAGTTTAGCAAATGCACGAACAAAAACTACGATCCGTCCTACTTGCAGATCTCTCCACATCCTGGCACCTGGTTTTTTTTGCGCAGTGCTGCCCATTTGCAGCAAACCACTCACCACCCGATTATTACAAAACACACAATGTCTGTGCATCTCATCTGTTGTTTTCCGGCTGTCCTGCAGAAACATGCTTTACCTCTGACATCAATACAGTCATTGGAAAATGAAGACGGGTTTTTGGATCAACGAGCAGCTGACCGTGATCCATCCGGCCCAAACAACCGGACCAGGCGCAGCGGCGGGTGCGGTGATCACTCAGAGCAGAGGAAAGAGAGCCGCGATAGGAGCCATGTTGGCCCAGCTTGGACTTAATTCTGCTCCTAAATGTCCAGTCTGAACAAAATGGGACTCATGTTGACCAAGCAACAGAATTCAGAGACTGTTGTGCCCACATCGTTACAGAGACCTGCCCCATCAACATCCCGGATCAAGCACTCGGTGGGTGGTCCATGTTCGTGGCAAGATGAGGGGAGCTGGACTCTGTGTTTTACATCGATGACGCTTGGTGCTAAAACGCAGTCAAGATGGACTTTATTGTGAAGATGAAACTTTCATATCATCATCTGGTTGCTGCTGTTTACATTCACCCCAGATGCAAATTCAAAAAATGCACTGCGGGATGTTCGGGGTGTATACGTGTACATAAATAAGTGTATGTGTTATATTTTATATGTTACAATTTATTATATGTTGTGTGTGTTGCATGAAGGGACAACAAATTTTGTTCTGTTCTGCAGCGTTTGTATAACGACAAATAAACAACCTTGTATATCAAACACAGAATCAGCATCTGCATGCCCCATGAACATACTGCACATGATTAGTAGGAACAATTCACCAAATAAGGTGCTAAAATGGCTCTGACATTTGTAACGCCCTAATCATAATCAATATGAAATTTAAATGTTACAGAAAAACTTATTAAGTTGTGACAGCTAGAGTACTATTTTATTGGGCACTCCTGATTTCTAAGGACAGGATTTGAAGCTCTGCAGTTTGAAATTCTCTTAACTCTTGAATAGCGTTTGTTTGAATGTTAAGCTGAACATATATATAAATTTGGGGGCATTAATTATGCTAATGATCAAATCCCACGAGGACGAACCTCCTTTGAACAGCTGGTACGCATCGACCTGAAACGTTCGTGCAGTGAAGAGGGTTTGCTGAATCTGATTTAGAAACAATCAGAAACAGGAAAAAAGGAAGTTTTAGGATAAGAACACGAAAATGTTCTCGCATGAAGCCTAATGAGTGCTGACTCACGGCTTTAGGGTTGTTTGAGGGGGTTTACCTCAATATGGGAAGAACAAGGTAGGACTGTCTGCAATTTTCTTTTTAACACAGCAGGACAATTAATCCTAAACATACAGACAAGGCAACCGTTTAGTTGAATGTTGCCTACTGGCCGAGTCAGCAATCAATGATGAGTTTCACTTGCTGGACAGAGGTGTCCACATTCTTTTCGCCAATTAGTGTACCAAGTGGCTGCTGCTTCTTTTGGGGTCATAAACTTTCAGCCGTTCAGTTAGTTACGCAGCAGATTTCACAAATATCAATAATGACTTCATGTAAGATTGTTAAAGCTGAGATAATTAACGTTCGAGAAACTAGCAAGAGATGGTTACATTTTGAAAGTATCAAACTATGTGGTTGTAAAAATTCTTCTGGAATAAATTACCTACCCCAGCTTTAACTTCTACATTTATTTTATCTCCTAAAATGTCAGTATTATGTATAAAAAATGTTCTACAATTTCTTTTGTGGATGTGAACACCTTAAAATTAAAGGTTGAGAGCCGGCACTTCCTTGACTTCCAGTCATTATTTAATTTTAAATTCGATGTAGTGCAGAGCAAATGCACTTCATATATATTGACCCATCTGCACCTTCTTTAGCTGCTGCTGTTTCTCAGCTAATGGTTATATTTAGAAATAAGAGATGGGAACAAAGCTGTGACCTAAGGCTTAACCCTAGTTAGAGTTGGGCAATATAAATGATATATAGTGACAGTACTGTGCAAGTACTGAGTGAGTGGACAGAAGAAAAATCTAAATCAGATCAATATTTGGTGCGACTGCCCTTTGCCTTCAAAACAGCATCAGTTCCTTTTAAGAAGCCTTACAGAAAGTGCAGGCTGAAATACAGTCATTAACAATCACACGCATCAGCAAGGTCTCTCCCGGGCAGACATATCAAGGCAGACAGGAGTTTCCAGATGTGCTGTCCAAGCTCTTTTGAAGAAGAAACGGCCAACATTGAGGACCGCAGACGCAGAGATCAGCCAAAGAAACTTGATTGAGCAGCAGATGAGAGACACATCAAAGACAGACCATGTAGTTTCTGGAGAATTCTGGTCAGAAGTGGCCTTCATGGGAGACTTGCGGCCATAAAATCCACACCTCCAACATGGGAATAAGGCCAAGCGACTCTACTATGAACACAAACACAGGGACTAGGGTGCAGAAAGATGGCAGCAGGTGCTCTGGACTGATGAGTCAGAATTTGAAATATCCGACTGTGGCAGAAAGCAGGTTGTTTGCCGAAGGGCTGGAGAGCGGTACATGAGTTTCTGCAGGCAACAGTGAAGCACGGTGGAGGTTCCTTGCCATATGGAGTTGGGCAAATTGTTTACAGCACAATAATTGGCCCGAACAGTTACTACTGTCACACAAAACGCTTATGCTGGGCAAGTGAAGATGATGTGATTTGATGGCGCCGATTACAAAGTGGAGAAAGAGAGAAAACAGCGAGGGACGAAGAAGAGACAGGCCGGAGAAAAGTGTGGGTAAGTATTTCTTATCAACAATTACTCGGTGTATTGAAGAAATAATCACACTCGATCACTAAAATAATCATTGGCTGCAGCCCTGTACCTTCATTTTATTATTGCATTTGTAAATTGATAAAATATATTAACATGTCTATTTCAGCATTTTCTTTCACAGCTGCCTTAAACCTTTACACAGTGCTGTACCTTCCGATTCTGCTTTCCTGTTCTTCCCATTCCCATTATTCTCTCTGGTTGTATTAAACAGTTGCAGATAATAATACTAATCAATGAGGATGACTGCTTTATAGTAATATTGGATTTACAGAATTTTTACCACAATGTGATGACCTGTCTTCACGGGATTATCCAGAAACCAGACATCCTTTTCTGCTGATATGTTCTACTGTTTTTCTACGTACTGAATTTCTAAGGAATCTGTATCGCCCACCCCTAACCTGAATGATCCCAGACCTTTACTGGGTCAAACCCATCACAGGTGAGATGTCTCTTTAATGCGTGCAAGTCCTCTTTATAAAAAGACAGTCATCTTTCCAGCTCCGTATTCTATCTGATCCTAAACCAGCCCAGCTTGAGTTGATTCACAGTGTTGTAATACATTATAGATTACTAGTTACTGGAATAGGATGAATCGGGTCCCCATTAAGAAAGACGCTGTGTGCATTTAGGCACAAGGTACAGCAGCATTACGTCACTGATTATTTGAATCTCCTGACAATCCGACAGGATCGGTCAGCATGAACTGACAGCAGCCTCTCTGATCAGGAAAGTAAATCATTAAAGCACAAACACAGTCTATAGAAATCTATTTACGCATGATCCATCAGGGGAGCTACCGTCTCGTTAAGAGGAGCCGAGCTCCCCCGTAGTTTGCACCCTGCCTACAATCTCGACCATTGGATTCCCGCAACAGGAAATAAATTTACTCTTACTCATGGATTTGTTTTTCTGCTGCTAAAATGTGTTGTAACGCGGTTACTGAGACTGTAGCGGGTATAATATTACCAAATTTTATTCAGTAATGCGTTATATTACTGCGTTACAGCAGAAAGCAGTACATTACTGTATTGTGTTACTTCTGTACTCCCAGCACTGCTGATACAATAAAAAAGGGGGCATGCACACTCAGGCACTTGTGTCTCTTCCTGCCTGTTAAGCTTAATATCATCCATATTTTTAGCTTCTGACTGAGCCTACGTACCATTTCAGCCATAACATCCAGAGGAGAAAAGTTCTCTCAAGGAGGAGGTTCCACTGTTGCACCCAGGCTCCCTGAGTGGGGGAGAGAAGAGAAGAAATAGAAGAGAAGGGAGGAAACAGAGATTTCTACAGTAAACCGAATCACTGCAGCCTTCTACATATTGCTACGTTGAAATATTATCAGCTTTAATATTTCATATTTACAGTGAGACGTACAGACCTCTGCCTCCACATAATGTAGTTACTAAAAAAAGCAAGTATTTCTGGTGCAGCCTACATGGGTTGATACTGTGTTTCACAGACTACATACTTTAACATGTCAGAATGTAGACATATTGTATTTGGAATACGGTTTGTCTTATATAAGACTTCTACGCTGAGAGTGAGACAGAGTGTTTGTTACATGCAAATCCCATTTATGATTATGCAACATGTTAAACACAAAGCATCAGCATTAATCACATCTACCCATCCACCTACAACAGTTCTCCTCCCCACTTCTCTCCCAGCAGAGAAGAAAGGGTGGGTGGGAGAGGGGTAATCTTTTGTAAATTTTGATTGCGTCACTGTTTATTTATTGTATGTACTGTATGATCCTTCTTGCTGTGTGAGGAAATTCCTAATATTGTGAACTGACTATTAATTCTAGGTCTAACACAAGTTTTCCCAAGGTTATAATCTCTCCAAATGACAAATTACTGGTGTGGTTTATCAAATTAGGCAGAGTCTGCTGTTAGGCTTTTGTTTTGTACAAATAACAGTTTTCTAAACAAAGTTATTAGAGCTATAGCCATCAGCCACACCAACATGTACCCTGTTTCTGCTGACTGAAGCCTACAGGTGTAGGCTTGGTCTGTACTCTGGTCCTAATGAAAAAAATTGAAATCTCAGGGATGCTGTGCTGTAGGGGCTGCCATCCTTCAGGTGAGACGTTAAACTGAGGTCCTGACTCACTCTGGTCATTAAAAATCCCACTGCAATAATCGCAAAGAGCAGGTGGGTTCCCCGGTGTCCTGGCAAATTCCCCACCAGGCTCACTTCATGTGGCCACCTAATCGTACTCCTGAGTAACTGCCTCTATGCCTCCCTCCCGATCCACCTCAGGCTGATGTGTGGTGAGCTTTCTGGCTCAAAATGGCTGCCGTGCATCACCCAGGTGGGTGCTACATGTTGGGGGTAGTGGAGGTAAATTTCTCCCCTTCACTCTGAAGATAAACTTAAGACAGTGACACACACAGAGGCTTTGACCTAGAATTAGAGCTAATCCATAATATATGAACTTCCTGTACACTAACTGCATTCATATTAATGTTCAATAGAACCTGATTACACAGTAATCTTGCTGTTGATGCAAATGCCTGCGCACACAATCCAATCTCTGAGGATGGGTGGGGAGGAGGAGGAGGAGGGGGTAAAAACAAACAAGTAAACAGCTGAAGATCAAAGATGGAATAACAACCAGCAGTTCTGCTCTTTACTCAGCCGACTATGATCCTTGAAATCTTGAGTCACTTGAACACAGGACCATCACAGTGTGCGTCTGTCTAACATACAGAATATATATGGGGTTTAGAGGAGAACTGAAAAAGCAGAAGCTGCACGATGGCTAAAGGACTGAGGAGCTCTGAGGAGACAGGTTTGCTAAATGATACAGTATGATCAACAGTGTTTTCAGTGTATATACAGAAATAAACAGAATATTTAGGGATTATTGGGACAATGCCACATTTCTGTTGTGTTTGCTCTGGATCCCATTACATTGGATTGGAAGTCAATCAGTCACCTGCAGTGTTTGTCTGAATCAGTGTAACGCGAAGCGAAGATTATTTAAGTGAAAGTAAATGACAAGGCATCCTGAAATATCAAAATAACAAAGACTTTTAAAGCAAAGATGGCTACAAGCTTAACTTACACAATTCTGGCTGTCCTCAGTTCCCATTTAATATGTTCAAATTCCATTTAAACAGCTCTTTTTTTGCAGAGAGGACTGGCATCCTTATTCACTAATTAGTGTAAAAATCTCTTGAAGTCCTTTTAAATAATGCAGATGTGACAGAATGGCCTGGTTATTAGAGAGCCCATCCTCTGATCCTTTTGGTGAGGGAAGTCATTGTGCTTCACATTTAAATATAAATCCTACATGAGCAAAATCCTATTGTGGTGTACAGTTTCTTCATTTTCTCACAATTTAAGAACAAACAATGCAATGACATGCCGCTAAAGGACATGAATTAACCTCACGAACTAAGAAGATTTCTCATAAAGACAACTGACACTGTGTGTTTCTCAAGTGAGAAGATGCTGTTTGCTGTCTGGATGCTGCTGGTGTAAACTCAGGGAGGAGAGCTTGGCAACACATGCAAGGCCTTTCTCTTTAGGGAAGCGAACTATAAATATGAGCATAGAAAATTGCTTTCAAAGTAAAATTCATTCTCATTAAAACTACTCAATATAAAAAGGCTGTTGTAGAGAAAGATTTTCATTAACTACATGCACAAGCCATGACATTTAAAGTAATGATCTGCAAACAGATGTTTGTGATGACCGACTTATCATGTTTAAACCTTTTAACGTTTTAGAGGTACTTTCAAATCAAAACTTGAATGTTTAATAAAGAAATGTTCCTTTCTATACAGAGTTTGATCCCAGCTGAAACTACAGCTGAGGCTTGAGCTACACTATCAGACCATCACCTCTCGAGGTACAAAGTGGTATAAGGACAGGCCAGGGCTAGTTGGTTAGCCTGCTAACTATGTAGATATCGCTGCAACACAAAACAGACGTCTTTGAGATGACGTCAGAATTGCTGTTGATCATCTGTTAGTTCATATTATACTTTTGGGCTTTTCCCCTCTCCTTTATTAAGTTATATATCTTTTTTGCATGTAATAGGTTTGCAAAGTGAAAAAGCCCAAAGTCGAGCCAAAATCTCCCACAGAAAACTCTGCTCTGAACTGAAAACAGCTTGTTTGCAGTCCAGCATTTTTCCTTCCATCCCTGTGACGTCACAGCAAAATGCACGTCATAATGCTCGCCAAGCGGCTACTCCGACACGCCCTCAGAAACAGCGAGCTGCAGCACACAGCTCTCCTCTCCCTTCCAAACACTAGCTACCCTCCAGGCAGTCAGTGGACAGAAAGTTGTTCCTGTGATGTAGAGACAGAGCTCAGTTAAAACTTTATGGATGAAATATCCTTTTGTTACAGATTAATAACTCACCAAGCTGGTCGGCAACATGTACAGCTGAACCAAAGCTGTTTACCGGCTTCTCGCTGACCCGCCCTTCTCTGCTTCTGATTGGCTAGTAGTGCTTAACTAGGAACTGAGCATGTGCAACTCCCAACACAGATTTTATAGAGTAAGATGCATCTCTCTGTGGCTAAAACGAAGCGTGGAGCAGCAGCAATGTGCAGTATGACAAAAATATTTAGTTTTTTGAAAATGAAATCATGTAAACCTGTTCTGGTACAACCCCTAAATAAGATTTTGAACTGAAAATGAGCAGAAGACCACCTCTTTAAATGTTTTAAACTAAAATTCTGGCCATATCTTACACATTGCACCTTTAAAGCAGTTCTCAAGTAACTTATAGTACACTGCATATCTATAAAGTTGAGGGACTTTCAACGGATTTAAAAAGAACAGTCAAAATTACAGAAGCAGAGGCCACCTTCTAGTGACTTTAAGTGTTTGAGTCACTCAAACACTGATTAGTACACTTCGCATGATGCAACTTAGTAATTTCTGTAAGACAATACCTGCCTGACGTCCACATCAGTCAAACTCCACACTCCCAGTTTGAAACACAGTTCTTCCTTTAAAACTTGTAGCCCAAGCTGAGACAACCCTGATATCCCGTCTCAGACGTGACACAGCTCCTCCAGAGGCGCTGAAGAGGTTATACAATGATTTATACTACAGAGCAGTATCATGAGTAATCCTGATGACGAGCAAACTGACCTTTATGTTTAAAAATCAAGCAGTTTTGGCACCCACAATGTGTGAACAAAGGAAAGTGCGCCCACTACTTGTAAATCTCTGCTTCTTAATCCTTTAAAAACACAATCAACATATTTCCAAAAAAACAGCAGTGCTGATTGATTGAAGGGGGATCTGTCATCTCTGCAGAAACAACGCAGCAACAAGCCCTTCATCACCAAAAAATGCAGATTACAGACAACTGCAAAACAAAAGCAGCCTCTTGAAGCCGCTCAGTCTACTACTGAATCGTCAGCTCCTCAGGAGGGCATCAAACTGGGCTTCCCAGTAATGGAGCTGATGATATAGTAGGTATCCATGGCGACTACATACCAATTTAACTGCTTCTGAGCATTTTGTGTGGAGACAACTCTATACTCAAGCTAGGATTTCATGGTTTTGTGACCTTGGTGTCCTGTGTGGCTGCCTAAAGCTGTGTGATTGGTGAGTCCGGAGGAAAAAATAGGCCACGCAGGGAAATGCATCTAGAGGCAGGACTTTTCCAGTGAGGCCAGAACTATTAGAAGCACACGTGCAGAAAAGAAGCTATGAACAAAACCCAGCTGGCAGTGAGCACTCAAAGTAACAGGAACCGTGAGTCTCAGTGCCACCAGAAGCCAAAGCAAATGCACTGCTAGTAAACAGTTACATTTGGAGCAGACAGAAACGGTCAACAAAGCACTACTGGCCAAATGCACTGCACAATTACAGCTCTGCACATCTAATTCGTTGCATAACTCCATTTAAAAATGAGAGGGTATATTAATATTGATAGTGCACATACAGAAATGTAAAACAAGCTGCTGTTACAGGCCTGTCAAATGTTTCATTGGGGAGCTTAAATAATAGAGATAATTTTTTTATTTAATTCATGACAATGAGTGTCATTTAAATGTACTGTACATTACTTCATTACCTCATTTAGAAATTATTGGAAACATTATATAAATACACAAGTGTATTTGCATCCTGTGACTGCCTCTTTTTATATAGTCCTTTACATTGTTACTGGTGGAAATTGAGGACGACAAAAGCCAAGTGTGTGTACATATTTTACATAATGTGTCGAACAACATCAACCTTGAGTTGAGTATTGCGGTGTCAGACAAAGTCTTCTTTATTAAATGGTGAAGTGTTGAATCCTCTCATGAATCCTGGTTTTCATTCAGGTTTACTTCTGTGTTATGCGGCGTCACTGCACAAGCTCATCTGTCTTTTTGTTGCTGGCTTTTCTAGTCTCTCTATACAAAACCTTTGTGAATTAAAAATTCATAATCAAAAAGAGTAACAACTGGTCTTGTCCTACCAAAAGTTTTACGGACATCTCCTCTATAATGGTGGTTTATGGGGAAAATGCCTTTTTTTGTGTCGCAGAGAGTTGCAGTACCGCGAGTGACCACTGGGACAGAATGACTGCATCATACAGGACTGAAATCTTAATGCTGCAATGATCTGTTAAAACTATAGTTTTATAAAGTTGCTATGGAGAATGCTTTAGCAAACATTTACTCACCACCAAGCTGTGTTTTTGAATTCCACCAACTCCAGAGAAAAATATATCTAGCGTCTAAATGTTTCATGTTAGCTAGCTGCTAGCTTTGTCTACTGTTTGGTAAGCAGGTAGTGTACAGTACAGTGGATTCATCAGAGATTTACCAGTGAAATGAGCTGCCTGCTGTAAAAATGGGTTTGATGAGAGAGCCGAGATGGAACCATAAAGTAAATGTGCCATAAAACCAAAAATATAAGCTAAAAGAGGCTAAAACAACACAACACTCTGTAGAGCTGAGGAGAACTGCAGAGTTCATAATTCTCTGTACAGTCACTTTCACATTACACATAGCAATTTGATGTTTTCATAAAGAAAATAGTGTAGCTTTAAAGGATAGGTCTGGATTTTCTAGTTAAAGATTAAGACATGTACCACATAACTGCAACATCCACAGTTTGAATTCCGGCCAGGCAATATCATCCTGGAGCGCTTAGTCAAGACGGCAGCAAGACAGTACTGTGTTTATTTTTTGTTCCCACCCAAGCATGATGGTATATTAGGATTATTAACATGCAGAACGTGTTTCTGTTGGTAGTAGCCACTTAAAAGTTATTTTCTAAATGTTTCTTTATTGCCCAATGTTAAAAGTGATTTCTACACCGCTGATGTCATAACGTAGCGCCATCAAACGTTGAGCTTTTTTATATTTTCTGTTTACTTAATGAGGTCATATTATGCTTTTCCCCCCTCATTTATTGAGATATGTCTTTTTTGTGCATGTAAAGTCCACCCCAAAGGGAGTTCACATTTCCCACAAAAAACTCTGCTCTGAACTGCTTGAAAACAGCTCGTTTGTACTCCAGCCCTTTCTACTGCTTTGCTCTGACGTCACAGCAAAATATGCATCATAATGCTCGCCTAGTGCCTAGTCTGACAAGCCCTCAAAACACTGAGATTCAACAAAAAGTAAAGGGCAGTAGCGTCGCTCCAAGTAGCTCCATTACTAGTTTCACTACATTTCTCAGTAGCTTGATGGCAGCGTCGCTATTTTCTGAATCAAATAGCTTTTCAGTAATAAAAAGCTCTTTTATTGGCCGAGTAGCGCAGTAGCTTCCACACACGCTACATTTTCTAAAGCATTTCTGAAGGATCAGTGAGTGACGCCACCGCCACACACGGACCTGTATGTGCAGCCGGCAGAAGCGCTTCCTGTGACGGTGACATCACGTACCGATCCTTGGGCTGATGTCTGCGACTGCTGCAGGGAATAAAGACACGCGTGATTGAGTTTACTTTCTACTGTGTTAGTTATTGTAACAGCTCTTGTGAGAAGGATCAGGGTCGTCGCGGTTCCTCGCGGGTCTATTTCAAGATATAATATTCCTTGTGTGGTTGACAGAGGTACATTATCCAAAAGTCCCGCGAGGACAACTCGTCACAACAGCAGTGAAGCTGGGGCTCCGTCTCTTCTGACGCCCCAGGGTCAGGGTCACAATTTTGGATTTATTCACGCACTTTAAGAACATTTATTGAAAGTTTTTTTTCTTTTACATGTTATTTACAGCATTAAACGTTGAAATGTAGATTTTAATAGGCAGTATATTACCTTATTTTCAGAAAACTGGTAGTTCTATGTAAAATCGGACGTTGAGCACCCTCATATCGCCAAAATGGCATGATCCTTGTTTCACTGCGAAGCTTTGACTGTGAGACAGTCGAATCAGGCTCCGCCCATCGAATCTTCGCCTATTCGGGGTCAGCCCTACACCAGGCTTGTTACTTCTGGTCTGATACAGGGACTTATTTTTATTAATCTATTTATTTATTGTCTACAGGCAAGTAGTGAAGGAGCTCAAGGTAGCTACATCTTTTGGCTCAACAGATATGCACAATTGTGTATCATCAGCGTAGCATTGGAAGTTAATATTATGTTGATGATTTGACATAGAGGAAGCATGTATAGAAGGAACAACTCCCTTGTGCATCAACAAAGGTTATGTTAGGTTTCTTCAACTCATGGTCCCTGAGACGAACATAACATTTTCTTCATGTAATGTATGTTCAGAACCAATATAGAACACACTTTTAGAGGTCAACCCAGTTCTCAAGGCGGTTTAAGAGATTCTCATGGCTTACTGTGTCAAATGCTGCGTTTAAATCTAAGATTTTCCTCAAAGCAGACAAAGCACAGTGGGTAAAGGCCACCTGATTTTCGGTGTACATAATACAGGTAAGAAGCTCAATTTTGAAAGTCAGTATTCATCCTCTGCTGCACTGCTCTATGTCAACAGTCCCAGTATGAGAAGGCAGTGGGCATGCTGGGGATTCCGCGCCAAGACTAAAGATCAGCCTTTTTCCCCCAGCAGATGCCAGTCACTGCAGGAGAAGGCCTCAGACAGGCGGGGTGGGCGAAGACAGAGGAGAGGGAACATAAAAGAGGGAAGAGAGAAGGGAGAGGAAGGGAGTGGGAGAGAGATGAGAAAGTTTGGAAGCACAACAGATTGTCATCCACCGCCTCCCTCCCATCCTCTGTTTGTCTTTGTACTCTATCTCACAGTCATAGCTTTCCACCATCTTTACCTCCCTCCTTTGGTCTCTCTCTCGTTCTCTCTCCCTTTATAAGCCCTTCAGGGCTGATGAGCGATTGGACTCAGATGTCCCTAAGTTTGACTTTGATCACTGCAGATGACAAAACCCAAAGCTGTGTGTGTTTCTCCCTCCCTCTCTCCCCCTCACACACACACACACTTCCTCCCTGGGCCCTGTGTCAGAGCGGAGATAAATGAGCAGCAGGAAAAGGGCCATGCTCTCCAGAGATTTGACGGTGAAATTGTACCGAGCGAGGCGTCAGCAGAACTCGGGTTTTCTATTTTCTTTTCGGTCTGATATTCTTCCATTTATCTTCATTATGATAAGGTGTAGGTGGACTTTGCTTAGGCACCTCCTACATTTCCTAGAATGACTTTCAACAACCCCACCCCAGAGAAGAGACATACATCTTACGTGCTTTAATTTCAATTAGTAAAGCTCGTGAATCTGGCCGCCACCCTTCAAGAAGCACAGGATCGTGGTTTTGGTTAAATGTTGAATAGGTCATCAAATCCGATCTCATGTTTAAAGTCAGCGTCTGACTTTTTAAAATATTTAACCAAAGCCGTGATCTGTCCCCAACCATAAACAAATGCTTTAACATTACCTAATAGGGTTGAGCGATATCTACAAAATCTACAAAACCAGACAATGTCTACACTGAAACTTCGGGATGGACGATGGTATCGGGGGCGAGCGCGGTCGTCTTATGTGCATGTGTTCACTCCCACAGACTTCACTCGGTTAAAACCTTGGTAGCCTATGAGCAGCAGTGAACATACAGGGTGCAGATGCTGGTTTCGGTTGTTTGATAGCATTAACAAGCCCACAAGTGACTCACCTCCTGCCGTGATAACGAATTACGGGTAGAAAAATATGGATAAAAGACGAGTTGTGTCTTTTAGATGACTTTATAAAACGTGCTGCTTTTACCTATTAAATAAAATGCGTTAACCTGCCTTTTCTAGCCAACTACTGAACATGAAAGCAGGGTATTAATTAAAACCATTATATTACATTATTTCATTCACTTCAACAACAACCTCTACAAGCATCAGCAACTTGTAGTACAAAACACAAACAGCCCAAGAAAACCAATCCCAGTTCTCATGGTCCTAATGATACCCCCATATGCATCACATTGCTATCCACAGGGGTGAGAAGATTACAGCAAACACATCTTGATGTGCCAGGGACTGTGTATCAACAGCTGTATTGGGACTGCAACAGCCAATTACATTTAGGGAACATCACCTGTATGGCAACCATGAAAAAGAAGCCTGATGGTGCCCAAGTCAACCAAAGATCAGCAGCATGAATGCAATCTTTCAGTCATTATTTATTTAAGTAGCACTCCACCCTCTATCATGTGCGTCAACTTACTACTCTCCAATTTGCATTTCAGTAGGTTACAGGCTTTTTGCCAAGTTACTGGTTTTGTTTCTGTAGACGTAATGTCTCCCAGTTGACTGAACTGACCAATTACAGATGCAGAAGGGAAGGAAATAGTTTACCTGATGGAGAGATCGCCACAGAGACAGTGAAAGAAAAATTCCATCAGGTTTTCACATTTGCAATACATTCATACAGTATCAGTGTCCAGGTCACCTCCTTCCAGAAATACACCCTCTCATTCGGAAGTGTAACAAATTGGAAGTGAAGAACAGAAAACAGCTGAGGAATTACTCCCCTGACCCCTGACCCCATTCAGATTACCATCAGTACATTTCCACATCAGTGACCTGAACCGTTCAACTGAGCATAAGAGGGCTTCTGCAGTGTCCAGTAAACAAAAAGAGGCTGGGGGAGTAGACGGATGGCTGTCCAAATTTATATTCCTGCAAAATCTTTTTTAAAAAGGCAGCAGAGAAAAGTGTGGCGTGATGCACGACACATAGCAGGTGCAGGCTGTAGAACCGTCAAGCATTAATTAAACATCTCTAGGTAAATGAGATGGTCCACCCACCTACTGTATACGCTTACACCTGACATTTAGGTAAATTAGCCAACAGTAAATGCCATTCCTCGGTTGCTCAGATTGGGATGTCACAGATAAGAGAAGCAGCAGCTGAAATTATATGGTTTCATAAAATCCCGTCACTGCCTCAGTCACCAGGTCACATCCAAACCGAACAGCTCTCTCTGAAAAGAACGCCTCTCCGTCTGACTGCTGAGGTTCACAGTATCACAAAATCCAATATTTACCGGAAAATTTGTATTCTATATTAATTCAGGTTCTGAAACTGCCGGACAACTGACAGTGATCCAGAACGTCACAGTAATCCTTTCTGTCTTTCTATTTCCTTTAAAATAAAAAATTGGAAGCTTTGTTCCTGTACAAATTTCAAAAAGAGCTCCATCCCAGGCTCACTGAGATCAGTGAAGGGATTTCCAGTGCTCAAAGTATTAGTTGATCAACTAATCAGTTAGTTGCTGGAAAATGAAGCAAAAAAAGCTTGATGACAGATTAATCATTTTAGAAGGTATCAAGAAACAATGCCTAACATTTGCCATTTTTCTGTCTTATCTGATTGTAAACTGAATACAAACATGTTGGAGAGGGTTTGGGCTGTTGGTTGGACAAAATAAGCAAAATGAAAACATCACCTTGGACCCCAGGAGCTTATGATAGGTGTTTGTTTTTCCCTCACTATTTTTTGGACTGAACGATTAATCGATAAATTAAAAAAAGAGATCAAGGGATGAACTGCTAACGAAAATAATCATTAGCTGCAGCCCAAGGGAGTTCATTACCAGGATCATTATTTTCTATGAATAATCATTACAGTAAAGTTAAAGCCTGAAAACTCTGAAAATACCTGAATAAATTTTTATTAATTTGGTCTCAGTAAGTTCACTTACTGGACTAATCCAAATCTCTACACATCACTATAGAAATAGCTTTTCAATGACCTTCCAAATGACGTTCACGGTCTGACACAAAGCGCACTGACTCAACAAGTCGAGGTGCTGAACTCTTATTGTGGCTGAAATGAATAGATGTTACCAACACTAAAAAAAGAATGAGTCATTTTAAAAACAAACCTGTACAGTAAGTCTTATCTCGAGACGAGGTGACGATGATCCAACACAACATGTGTTAACAACAAGCATCATACAAAACATTTCCATGACTGAGTGAAGAGACGTAAGGTGAGGTCTCACAAGCTGTAAGTGAGACAAGGGAGGGACCGATGGAATAATGGGGGACGCAGACAGAGAAGACTGAGTACGTGTCTTTTTTTGGGAGGGGGGTTCAGGCTGGGTCAGAACATCATTAAAAATAAAATTTCAAAACTACATTTGTCGAGCAAATTTCAGACACCGAGATAAATTTTTTGTGCATTTTGACACACAAATGTGCACCGTTGACCAATGAGTAAGCAGTCTCAACAGTGCTGAGGTTTGAGGGAACGTAGAGGAGAAGCACCAGCAACTTCTACCCTTCGAGTGTGGACGTTCAGAACAACCATCAACACATTTGCTTTCAGATGTTCAGACGTGGTCGGACAACACTTTGCATTAACTCGTTTTTTT
>NW_024044348.1:1961192-2002144 GCF_014851395.1 Micropterus salmoides
AAGAAAATGTGTCTGCTGATGTCTCAGCTGCTTTCAAACTGGCTGCTGTTTGTCTCGTTGCATGTTATCTTCTCTTTTTTTGCAATAGTCTGGCTGTGTACTTTCCCTGTGGAATTCGATATGTGAGAAAATTCCTGTTTGGTGTTGGATGGCTCATCTGTACACTGAGACCATGAGAGAGTGATATCTGTGGTCTCTCAGGCTGGCTCAGCTTTCATCACCCAGGAGGAAGTTTCAGTTTTTATCGAAACTGCAGAGTGAGAAAGTCTCAAGAGACCAAGACAAGCAAAACTCTAAAGAGTATCCGGGTGCTTAGTTCACTTTATGTGCTACAGTCAATAAACTAAAACAACCATAATATTATCCTAACCCAAATAAGAAGTTACTTTCCTTTATTTTGTTCTTAAGAAGTTAAGTTTATACAACTATTTTGCTTTAGAAAATATGTTTTCTGTAATTCTTTTTTAAACCTTTTTAATTACATTTTCAGACAATACTGGCAGATGGCACTGTAAATGAGATTAAAGGTCTACTGACACTTTCTCATGTTCTTTGTAGTAACTTATTACAGGTGAGGGGAAAACAGAGATTTTAAGAGAATCCAAACATTAAAAAAGGGCTTAGAGCTTGTACAAGAAAAACTATTACTGTGAAACCTATATATAAAGAGGTATTCTGTTATGGCTTTCCCCCTCTCCTTTATTGAGTTATAAACCTTTTTTGTGCATGTAACAGTTTAGCAAAGTGAAAAAGGGAGTTTCATCTCCCACAGAAAACTCTGCTCTGAACTGAAAACAGCTCATTTGTAGTCCAGCCGCTTCCCTTTCATCCCTGTGACGTCACAGACGCCAAGCGGCGACTCCGACACGCCCTCAGAAACAGCGAGCTGCAGCACACAGCTCTCCTCTCCCTTCCAAACACCAGCTACCCTCCAGGCAGTCAGTGGACATAAAGTTGTTCCTGTGATGTAGAGACAGAGCTCAGTTAAAACTTTATGGATACAGATTAATAACTCACCGCTCTGAAACTCTCGCTCCAGTCCATGTTGCCGAGCCGGTCGGCAACACGTACGGCTGAACCCGAGCCGTTTACCGGCTTCTCGCTGACCCGCCCTTCTCTGCTTCTGATTGGCTAGTAGTCCTTAACTAGGAACTGAGCATGTGCAACTCCCAACAAAGATCATTTAGAGACAAGATGTATCACTCCATAGCTAAAACGAAGCCTTCAACACAGGCTGAAAAGAGGAGCTGCAGCAATGTGCAGTATGAAAAACATATAACCATGTAAACCTGCTCTGGTACAACCTCTAAATAAGATGAGGAACCTGAAAATGAGCAGAATACCACCTCTTTAATACTTTGCCACAGTTTACAGGTAAGTGTATCCTGTTAGTTCTCAAATGAGGATGTGGACGACCTGGAGTTTAAGGTAGCAGCAGTAGTTTTTTAGGGAGAGTGTGTAACAGTTAGATCAATGAGGCTCCTCAGTAAATGAACGTTTGTTGCTTACAGCTGGAGGATTGTTTTTTCTGACTTCATGAAATACCTGTAGCATTACACAGTGATGTGTGTTCTGTACTGTGAGTCAAAGTAAAATCCAATATTATGATATTGATATACTGTATGTGTAGTACTTTTCCTGGAAGTTAGTGTGACTGAGTGTTTATGAATTAAATAGCCGGAATGACTGTTGTGGAAAGTAGAACTAACAATGTACATTTACTCAAGTACAATACATTTTGAGGTACTTGTGAGCCGACTTAAGTGTTTCAATTTATGCAACTTTATAATCTTACTCCACTACATATCAGAGAGAAATATAAAATGATAAACTTGATAGCATCATGTGTACTTTAACTTTGATGTTTCAGGTACATTTTGTTGATGGTACTTTTACTTTTAAGAATCTGAGTACTAGTTCCACCACAGCAAATCAAAGTACTTGATCACATTGATAAATAATATTAAATCCAATATTGCTATTTATCAGAAACGCCCATTGATTTGCAGCTTTGGCAACAAGGTCCAGAACAAGCAAATATATTAAAAGTACAAAATAGCTTTGTATAAATCTCTGGCAGTCAACACATTTACGTTGACTCAGGATATATGATCTCATATTGCTCATTAAGAGCCATAGTTTATGTTTTCTTATTTGTTTGCATTTGCCTTTATTGATTATATTTGATCTTTAAAGTCATGCTAACTTCAGTGCAGTTTACTGATGTGTGCGTGTTGCTTTGCAGGTCACTGGTGGTGCTGAACGTGAGAGATGGAGCTGAAGGTGTGGGTGGATGGTGTGGTCAGAGTGGTGTGTGGCCTGACGCTGGACACTTCCTGCCAGGATGTTGTCATAGCTCTTGCACAAGCAATAGGTAAGTCGCTGAATTTTCCTTCAACACTCATTCACATATAAAAACTGTTTTAGTACTAAAGTTTTTGGTTGCAAGAGTCCATTTTGGAGCCTACGTTAGCTTTCCTGTAACACCAGCCCCAGCTCACACCGTCAACTATGAACATGAAATATCTAAATGACAAGCACACTGACAATGGTGAAAACCATGATTTTAACAACCCTACAGTCTTTCTCTAGTGCAAACCTAGGAAAACTTCAGCATGTCTTTCAGTTGACGTCTTTTCCAAGTGACTTACAATAAGGGCCTTCAACCATGTGAATCCAATCCAAAAATTACAAGAATCATGCAAGTACATCAAAATCAACCATCCTGAACTACTTCAAGTGCTACATTTAGGAACAAAAAGAGACAGAGACAGACACTGAATTTGTCCAGTCACGCTTCTACCACCTTAGAAATATTGCTAAGATAAGATCTAACATCAGATCTAACTTAAAGGCCAGAGATACAGAAAAACGTTGTACATGCCTTTATTAAAAAAACTCCGTTTACAGATTGTGCAGAACTCAGCTGCGAGGTTATTAGTCCCGGGAAAGATGCCCACATCACAGCGATTTTAGTTTCTTTACGTTGGCTCCCCGTTTGTTAAAGGACTCATTTAAGATCTTGGTTACTTTTAAGGCTCCTTATGGCCTCACTCCAAAATATATTCAAGATATTTTAACTCCCTTTGATCCTGGGTGCAGTCTGAGATCCAGCAGCAGGGGTCTTCTGTCCCTCCCGAAGTCGGTTGACAACACAAAGAGGTGGAGCCTTTGCAATCAGGGCCCCTGATGCTCTAGACCTGGAAGTCGGGCTGTGAGAGTCAGTGTTTTATTTTAATCCCACCTTAAAGCTTAATGTTTCCAGAAAGTGTTTTCTGAGTTTATATAAGCTGCCAGCCCTTTTTTGTCTAAATGTCTGTGTAGTTTCTGTTAAATTTCAGTTTCTTATTGACTGCTGTGCACTTTGTACTTTGTCTGATAAGTGCGCTACAAATAAGGGTTTCATTTTATTATTATCTGAATTGTGAACAGTGCAAACTGGTAGAGACCAGAAGACACACCAGTACACAAACTGAAAGTGTTCGGGCAGCACGTTTTAACACGATACCACCATATAGTGAGCTGTTAAATATTAATCACGTGTCTGTCTTTTGCACAGGGCAGACTGGTCGGTACATTCTTATCTTGAAGTTACGAGGGGGTGAGAGACAGCTAGTTGCTGATGACTGTCCTCTTCAGCGTCTGGCTCAGCTGGGACAGCTGGCTACAGAGGTCCAGTTCATTCTGCGGCGAACCGGTCCCAGCCTCAGTGATGCTTCAGACACACCCACCACAGAGAGACCAGAAGCAGAGCCTCTCAAACGCAAAGAGTCACACAAGACCGTCACCTTTAGTCAGCGTTCCTCAAAACACTCCAAGAGGACTAAACCAAACAGGACCTCATCTCCTCGAGCCTCCCCAGAACCGCAAGCTTCCCCGGTGTCTTTCCTAGACCCTGTCAACCCTGTGAATGCCATTCCCTCCAAAGAGGAGGTGTTTAGGCAGATTCTGCAGCAACAGATGAGACTAGAAGACCTGGAGATTCAGCTTCAAGCCCTGGAGAGAGAAACAGGGCTGTGGGAGCAGGAGAGCTCGTCTGCTATAGTCCCTGTTCTCTGGTCCCTGCAGGGGGAACTGGAGGAACTGGAGCAGCAACAGAGGCAGAACGAGGCTGAACTGATGCAACAAGAGCGCTGGGAGGAAGAATTACAGGCAGAGGTGGACAGAGAACAAGGCACGTATTCAAAGCTGTCACATTTTCTGCATTTAGCGAGCAACTTTTTCCTCTCACACTTCTAAAACTGTGTTGTTAACCCTGTTATCAACAGATCTGCACAGACGTCTCAACCAGATCCACTCATCAATGGATGATCACAGTTATCAGATGAAGGAGCTCCAAGCCTATTCTGCACATCTAGAAGAGGACCTACAGCTTAGAGCACACAGACAAAGCTCTCGACAGCCAGAGGAGCCCCTGAAGCCCCTGAAGCAGGAGCTCCACCACTGCCTGCAGCAGGCAGAGGAACTGGATGCAACATTGTTAGAGACACAGCGGAAGCTACAAGCTGCAGAGGAAAGTCTACAGGTATAACTCCTCACTCTAACCTTAACTTTCAGTGTCACCTTAATGAAAAGTCCGACGATATTGTAAACTAATGCCACGAAAAGACCAAGACCAGTTTGTTTTGTCCATCTCTCAGTGCTCGCCGACTTCCCCAAGCCTGTCCATGGCACTTAGCCCCAAATCCACTGGTCCCTACTGAGGATGTAAATATTTACATCAAATACATACTTTTAAAAGGTTATTTCCTAAAACAGCTGGCCACTGCTGGTTTGAGCAAAGGTTACGCAAACAGGAGGAAAGGGGGACTATTTTCAGCAGCGGATTAATACACATTTGGTGCTCTAGTGAGTATTTGGGGCAGCAGGACAGTGGATGTGAGTCAAAATGAACTGCTGTGTGTGTGCTGCTGTTTCCACAAAGGTGTCAGTTTCCAGTACTGAGCACATACATAGAGCATCGAGGGTTAATATGTTCGCAGTCCCACCAAATGTATTCAACCTAACATTGGTGCTGTTGGTAATATAATATTCCCTGCATGCTCTAGGACAGATGGGAGATGACTGAGGAGCTGAAGAAGGAGCTGAGGCAGTGTAATCTGCAGCAGTTTATCCAGCAGACCAGCAGTCCACATGCAGACCAGACCAACGTCCTGCCCGTCACCGATGCTTACCTCAGCAGCGCTGGTATAATGGAGTAGGACCGGCTAAGACGTACGTCATCAGACTGTTTCAAAGGATCATTACCGGCTGTACAACAAGTTTATCACTGCGTTAAGCACTGTGTTTAAAATAGTTTCAAGTAAGAGTCCGGCTTTCCTGTTTTTAGTAAGTGTACAGTGTTGTCAGTGAAGAAGAGTCTAGTTCTGTTCCACTGGTGAAAACCTGTACCGCCAGTTTTGGGGATTTTAAATGCCAGAAAGAAAGAAAAGTGATATAAGATGTGGCAAATGAAAAGTGTCAAGTCCATCTTTGACGAATAAAAGCTCAAATAACAGAAACAATCATGAATATTTAAACCTACACAGACGTCTGACTCTGGCATTTTCTCTCTGTCTGCTGCAGGACATCCGGAAGTAAAACATGTTCTCTGAATCCTCTCAAGCCCGTCCTACTGTGTGTGTGTGTGTGTGTGTGTGTGTGTGTCTGATTAGCCAATCACTGCCAGGTTTCAAAGGAAATCTTTGAAATAAATGAATGTTGATGCTACTGATAAAAATGAATGGATGTATTTTTGCTTGTTGTTAATGTTTGCTCTAGGCCTATCTTGCCATGTAAAGGTTTTATTATAATTAATTACTCATATATATTTTTTAAATGCTATAATAAAGTTATTTGTTGTTTTTTTTAAAAATGGATATATGTCCTGTTTCAATTCCAGCTCACATGAAGCAGTTAACCTTTGGTCCATCAGAGGGCGACGAAGCTTAATCTGTTTTCACTGCACGCATCACTCCAAGCTTTAGCAGCAGCAACAGCCCCAGTGAATGATTAGACACACACGTTTTCATGAAAGATACACATGAATAAACGCAGTTTGGTTCATGGGATCCCCAAAACACATGAGTCCAAACTCCAGACACAAGAACAGCTTAACCTCCATCGGACTGCAGGCAACCCTATCTACTGCAGAAGAAGACCGGGCTCAGCCTCCACAGTCGACATGTCTTTAATGTCTTGTTTTGTCAGACCAACAGTCCAAAGAACAATAATTAAAAGAAAGATGTAATTTACCATCACCAAGGCAAACACATCCTTACAATGGCGTGCCTTTTTAAATCGAATGGTTAGTGGCTGACAGTTATCAGTCAGCTAATCGATTAGTTTCAGCTCTGATTATTAAAGCCCAAGGTGACATCTTTAACTTGCAGTCCAAAACACAAAGATGTTCAGTTTATATCGCAACAATCAAGACAAAGAAAAGCATGAAATCCTCACAAATGAGAGAGTGGAGAGTTTTCTTGAAAGCGGACTCAAATGACGAATCACATCAGAATAGTTTTTTAATTTCTTGGAGACAGAGTTGAGCGTTTAGTGACGCAGCATGAACTCAGCCTTGGACTCAAGAAGCCCCCTCTGTGCTTATGTAGCATCAACTTGTTTGCACTCCTGCCAGATCCAGTTACAGTAAGAATGCGTGTGGATGAAGATTACATCTGCTGGTCATGTAGTTATCCTCCGCCGACCCTGCAGGGTCTGTCTGTCAGAGTTTCGGCTCCCCTCTCTGATGAGCCTACAGAAAATTGTCTCTCTTTCCTCACTTTTCTCAGAAGTCTGAACAATCAGCAGGCAGATGTTGTAGAAGGAAAAATATCCAGACAATGTTCAGGCTGCAGTATAAGAAAGGACTCTGTGTCTTTAGTCTCTGTGGATGCTGCAGAGCTGTAATCTACAGTGTGATGCTCTTACTGTTAATAATCTAATCTGATGTAATATTATTGGATTTAATCCGATGAAAATGGATCTAATCTGTGCTACAGTATAATACATTCAGAACATACAGGTCAGCTGGTAACAGTTTCATAACGTTGCTTTGTCAAAAACGCCTCATTCTCAAACACAAAGAAGAAACATTTAAAATCTCAGTGAGATTTAAAAATCAATTCAATTCTGAGAACTTTATTCATCCTGTAGGACCTTCATTTGTTCAGAGCATCAGTGTGTTCACATTATCAGAAACTCAGCACAATATACCACACACACGTCACATACCAGCAATCAGCTGTGATGACTTAGTACACGATAAACTGGTGACAAAGATTTAAAAAAGATTGTGTTTAAAATAGATTCAATTAAATAACTAAAATGAGGGCGGAACAGTGGTCCAGTGGTTTAGCGCTGTCACCTCACAGCAAGAGGGTCGTGGGTTCGAACCTTGGTCGTGCCAGGCCTTTATATGTGGAGTTTGCACATGACATGACCCTGTACACAGGATAAGCGGTTGATGATGGATGAATAAAATAAACCAGCGACTCACAGACATATAGATAAATGAGTGAATCAGCCGTTCACGATGAGCAACTGGCTGGTCAACATCTCGTTATTTACCACTTTGATGTGCACAGTTTCTCCTTGTTGTTTTCAACGGCTACATTAACACAACTTCATCGATAATTAGCTCGTTATGACTCACAGCTCGTATTCTATATCTGGTAAACACCCTCAGACCCGGGGCAAAGAGGGGCTTGACATCTACAGTACATGTTGCATCACATGTATGAGCTGTTCTCAGCGTCAGATTATCCCTGAAAATACTCATCTCAACTCCATTAACAGCTTTGTGTATGAGCAGAGCAGCTATATAAACACCGTGACAGCGAGGGAGAACACAGGACAGAGAGACTGCAAAAAGAAAGAGAACCTTCTCTTTGTTTTGTGGTTCTTCCTTTGCTCAGCCCTTTCAGGCAGCGTCTCTTCGCCGAACCAAACTCCCACCAAACTACAACGCAGGTGAGACCATCAGGTGGCACCACACAGCAGCGCAGACTGATGTCTGCAGTTAGTTTTAATGAAGGTCGTGCAGCTTCTAAGAAACCGTTTTATGTATTTCCTGTGTAGCAGCTGCTGGATGTAGGTATTAAGAAGGCATTAGTGCCACATGTTGCTGTGAAATTACACATGATGACAACTTTTCTGAGCTTCGAGTTATAAAGTGATTTTTCTGTGTGGGTCAGTCAAATTTTATGAGATAAAAACGTAATTAATTAAATGAACAAATGAATCTGAATTATTACTTTTTTTTGCATGTTTTCATTTTCAGTGCACCAAACTTGTTGTTTTTATCAAGTTTCTGTTCAAAGCTCATATTAAAAAAAGTGCATTGTTCAGTTTCATCTGTGGGAAAAAAGTTCAGAACTCTTTATTGTCCAATGATTCATTTTGATCTTCATTGCTGTTTGATATTTTGAGGTTGTTGTTTGACGATGGTGCTTTATCATATCTTTATTTGCTCACCTCCCAGAGTTAGATGTATCACAGAGGGAGCTGGAGCAAGATGATGATTAGCTTACTAACAGGAGAACAGACCATTACTGTACGTCTACCAACATCTCTGAAGCTCACATGCTACAAATGTAAAAATGACCATCTGGTGTTTCCTGATAAACAACTCTTTCTTTTTTGTTCGCTTTCTGTTTGTTCACTTGAACACATGAATCTTTGTTGTTTTCATAGAAATGAACACAGAGAAAGCAGCAGCAGCACCCGGAGGCGGCAAGTCTTCTCCTCCCAAGTCCACGCAGAAGGAGAGCAGGCAGTTCAAGAGCAAGGCTCCCAAAGCTGGACAGAAGGGGTGAGTCTAGAAAAGAAAGCTCAACACCCCTGCAAAGGTAGAATTACAGCTGTTAGGTAATGGAGATGGCACGTCTCAGCATCACTCTCTGTCCTTCTCTTAGATTTGATGATGGTCTGGGGATGGAGGGCGTTGGAGGTAACTATCAATCAAATCAATAACTGATAAGAAACACATTATTCTAAAGTGGTCGATGAAGGCGAGCTCCATTAACCTGTGCTTCCTCTGCCGCAGAGGTCATCTGCCCCTGGGAGGTGTTTGGTGACATGGAGCTGAATGATCTGGCGCAGTTTGGCATCGTTTAGGCCTTGTGCCAAATGGAAATGGTTTATTCCTGGTGGCTGCGATCCACCTTTCTTTTCTGCCTCCCCCTCCATGAGTGGAGGAAGAAGCTTTTGGACAGCAGCCCCCAAGGATGACACCTCTTCGGTCGTGGGCCGGTGCACCTCATCACCTGGAAGCTTTACCATCTCTCCGAGCTCTATATTATCTTTCATTACATCTGAATGAGACCTCAGGAAGTCTCTGCCTTGTAGCCCTGAGTAGCCCGGCACCTGTGTAAAAGTGTAACACACTGTACCGCTGCTTGGGCGTATTTAAAGGGACGATCAGTGAACAACTGGGAATCCATAAATATTTTAGTGAAAGTGTGTAGATTAGATCTATTTATCTATATTTAATCTATCTATCTATCTCTGGTGTATATGTTATAATAAAGTGCATTTTAATCACATTATCTGGTCTACCTGAGCATGTTTCTCTCTTGTTATGAATATATAATATATAAATTCACAACCATCTCATGCACTCTCACGCTCCGTATTACTGCAGGTTGCTGTGTTGTCATCATGCTGATGTTGGTGATACAATGATGTATCATTTAACATAAGTTTCACATCTTAAGTTTTCAATTTAAAAACGTAAAATAATTCAACTTAATTTCCTTTTATATTATGTAAACATTAACTTGAAAAAAGCTGACAAGAGTTACTGTATGTAGAGTTTTGCAGATGTGACCACGATCACTACTGTGGTCCTGCAGTGACATCTGCGTTTTGGGCCAGGGGCAGAGGCAAAGTACTGGCTTCAATGCCACAGTTCTGGAGAACTGGAGACATCAAGACAAAACAAAAAGGCCACTTAGTGAGATGGCTGGAATATTCTTTGCTCTACGATTCTGACCACCACTGTCTCACTCCCAAGTGGTCACATATGGACGCTTGGTCAAACCCCTAGGATCCCAAAAAAGAGTTAGAGAGAATGTTCAGGAAGGAAAGGACGGAGGGGTCGAGAAGGAGAGGATGAAGGTGGTTGATCGGGGTCGTGGTGGCTCAGGGTGGGGGCACCTCTTGCTTTCTGATCCTCTAGTGGTTCCTGTGGTGGAAAAAGAACAATATGCAAATATAAGTTATATACGAATGTGCAGGTGATTGGATCAGAGAGGCACAGGTGGATGAAATGAGCGAAGCATGGGTGGTTGGATTAGTGAGAGAGAGAGAGAGAGAGATAACACACGTTACCGTTTCATTTATTTATTTATTTTGTATTTTTTTATATATATTTTTTAACACGCACACACACTTACCATTTTATTTATTGATTTTATTTTAATTTTTAATTATTTTTTTAACACACACACGCTTACTGTTTTATTTATTTATTTTATTTTTAATATATTTATATTTTTTTAAAAACACACACACACACACACTTACTGTTTTATTTATTAATTTTATATTAATTTTTGATATTTCTTTTTTTTTCTCTTTTTTTTTAAACACAAACACACATATACTTTGATTACTTTATGCTTTAATTGTTTAATGAAATGTATGGGGCTGATTGTTCTTATGTTGTATATATGATAGAGAGAGAGAGAGAGAGAGAGAGAGAGAGAGAGGTGTGCTCTTGTTCCTGAACCTCAGATACTGGAAACCCTACTACCACTAACTCTGTGTTTTGGAGTGATTTCTGCTGGAAGACTCTGATCCTCCTTCAGAAAATTTATTAACCCCTACTTTTTTTTGGGGGGGGGGGGGGGGGGGGTCATGGACATGTAATCTCTGGTCGTATTTCTTCTTGGCTGCAAGTAAGAAAGCAATTACAAAATGTTGGCTCCAGAGGAATCCTCATCAGTAGCAGTAGTTCGCTCAGTGGAGAACATGACTCTTGGAGGAAAACGGGACTCTCACGTCCATCCAGACTATCATTTTCCACGCACCATGAACTGTACTTTACTTTCTTTCTTTTGTTTGCTCAAGATGAGCAGGTGTGGGGATGTTCAGCTGCTAAATCTGTTAAATATTGTGTTTAAAACCCACTACCTTATCTGCGGTGGATCGATGCGATCTTGTTCGGTGGCAGATTTTGATCCTCGGGTGCCCTCACACTAATCCCTGACTCTAGGTGTTCTGAGCCAGCTGACCTCTGCTTTCGGACACAGATAGGATTAGAGATCATTTACGACAAGTAAGACGACACAAAGAGCACTTCAGGTTACAGAATTACACACAAGTGTGAGGACAGCAGCTCATTATCTCCTCCAGCATGTTAAGTAAGAAAAACATTTTTCTTTCTTTGTGATCAAAACGCAGCAGCAGGTGAAGACAGCCAGGCCATTCAAGGGCAAGGCTCCCAAAACTGGACAGGGAGGGTGAGCCACTCCTTCATCATGTCCCAGGGCTGGAGGGTCTTGGAGGTGACACTGAATTTTATGTCTGGAACTGTTCCATGTTCTGCGTCAAACACTAGTTTTCACATTGTTGTCGTTAGTATTTGGTTTACATTTGCATGTTCATTATTGCTACATTTGTGGAGGTCAAAAGGGGCCAAGGAGCCTCCCAGCAGGTCACTGTGACCATGCTCTGGACTGGAGCTTTGTCAGAGTTTGCTAAACTAATAAAAGAGCCTGCAGCTTTACAAACTGTTTAACCACTTCACATGTATATAATCACACCCACGAGTTTCCACCAATTTTCAAAATGTGGATTACATCAAACCGTGAACCTGATCAGTCTTAATCCAAGGCCTTAAAAAGCCTTAGTGATGTGAGCTGGCTCCTTAAAGTGAAGGATGGGAGTCGACTCCCGTCTGAGAGCCTCTTTGCTCTTTAATCAGCATGTTGATATTTCACACCTCTCAGATGGGTGGCATCGAATTAAATATTGTGTACGCAGAAAAATGTTACGATAAACTGTAATTGTTTTCTTTAACTTGTGAAAATGTAAGTAAAACAAAAGTTTGCTCAGTTATTGCTGTTTACAGAAATATTGACCATTAATTGTCTGTTAATTGTGTTCATGAGCTCGTTGTTAAATTACATCCAGATTAAGGTGTCTGACAAAAGGCAGTCACAGGTTGTCAGACAGTTGCAGGTCAAAGATAGAACTAATACATCAAAAATAATATAATATAAATACTGTAAACCTCCTAAAATAGAAAAGCTTTTGTTTCTTTTTATTTGTTGACAGATAAAAAAATAACTCTCATGCACCCTCCCACTCCCACACACTGGACCAATCCCTGCCTCGGACATGCACGGAAACCGCCATCTCATTATAATGTAAACAGTTGGAAAATTGGAAATGTCACCTTGGGAAAAGAGAGAATGGATCAAAGTTAAATAAAGAGGGAAATTACACAAGTCAGACAGCTAAAATCAAAGAGAGCTATAGGCAGATTTTCAGACCTACTTGGCTAAAGATCAAGTGATTACCAAGTTAATAAGACTGACTTATTAGAGGCTGGCCCTCACTCAGAGAGTGGCTGGGCGGGTGTTAGCAGGTGCCTCGGTGACCTGCAGACTGTCAGAAGCCAAACTTTCACTGGAAGGAACATCTCTTTCATCAATATAATCAACAGACCATGGGACAAGAGGAAAGCCACACTGAGGAGATTGAATTAGAACAGATTCAGGACCTGTGCATGATTTTCATGAAGGAGTGTCCGAGCGGTTCCCTGCACTTACATGAGTTCAAGAGGATCTTCGGGATCCCGAGCAGCTCTGCATCGAGACAATATTCCGCTCCTTTGACACAAATCAGGTAAAAACCGCAGCAGTTTCTCGTTGTAGGATTAGATATTTATTTCTGTTGTGACTGGAACGCTGCATTGTTTTCTTCAGGATAACGCACTTGATTTCCTCGAGTATGTAGCGGCGCTCCACTTGATCTTACGAGGAAATCTTGAAGACAGGCTCAAGTGGTCCTTTAAGATGTACGACAAGGATGGGAATGGCAAGTTGGACAGGCAGGAGGTGAAACGCATTATCAGGGTAAGAGAGACCTTTTCAGATTATTGTGAGAATTACTTTTCTGTAAATTGTAAATTTTGCAGTTCCTACAGTGTGTTCTGAGTGAAAGGATTGTTTAGAACCAGCTGATGTGTCAAACAAGGTTTCATAACATAAATCCTCTCAAGACAGATTATATGACTGGCCAGGTGACAAGCTTAAGGCCCGAGTGTCACCTGCTGTAGGTTTACAGGGCATTAGGTAAAGAGTGGATGGTCTCAGTGAGGGCTATTCCTGAAGTGAACATCTTTGGTGCACTTTACAGTAAGCCTCTAAATTTAGAGATTTAAAGTTAGCCCTCTGTTCACATGATTTAATTTGCTTGAATGGAATTGGGAATTGAATATTTGTTACAGTAATCCAAAAATGGTTGAATCCTTATTATGTTATACAACTATAATATTAACATTCTAAATTTGTGGACATATCTGGGCTCCTCCAGAGAGAAGTGTAGGAGTGTTTTCTCCATGGTAATTATAGCAATTATACTTTCAGACCAAATATGCCTCAGCAGGTAGTGACACACTGGATGGTTGGATGGTGTGCAGAAGCAAAAGTTTTGGCCGGTAAAGATGGAAGTGAGAGTTTAAATCACTTGATCACAGACGCTTTTCATGTGTCTCACGCAGATCTTGTACAAAATCAAGTTCCAGACGAGTGATGTCGGTATGACGCCGTCTGAAATCTGCGACAGAATCTTTGAGCTGGTTGATCAGAATGATGACGGTAAGTTCATATGCAAAGTATGATAGACAACAAGAAATGGAAAAAAGGAAGTGCTTTAGCATGTTGTGATCGTGTGTTGACTGAGGATTACTCTTAGTGTCCTGAATTTTAACATTTACCTTGTGTACACTTCCAAAAACAAAATACTAGCTACAATCTGCTTAACAAAATCCATTCTATGATGGAAAAGTAGTAGAGAGAAGGAAAGTCTTACTTAATCACTTCTCAAAATAAGTTATATACATATATCAACAAGTACTTTTAACAACCACTAATTTAATTAAATAGTTGAACAATATTAAAGTTGTCCTGTGTGATCATCATCACCTGAGTCCAACACAAACAACCTAAACACACAACCACTTAAATATGAAGCATGTCGATAAATGTTCATTGTGTAGATTTCACTTTAGTTCTCATCAAAATGTTTTACCGTTGTTATTCTTTGATTTTCTGTTAAATATGAAGTCATCATTGTGGATTGTGTTTCGGTGCCCCACAGGTCAGATAACCTTGTCTGAATTCATGGAGGGAGCCCAGAAGGATGAATGGGTCATGAACCTGCTGAAGCTGGACGTCAACGCCACCGGCTGGGTCATCCAGAACTGCGGGAAACTACCATGACCTCTCACCTTAGTGGGTTCGGCGCCCACAGGTTTTTGTTGAGGCTGACACAGAGGTGCTGTCTTCAAAGCTCGGCCGGCGTCTCCATGCTGAGCTTCCTGCGACGTGGAGCTGGAGCTCAGTGACCTTTTTCACGACTGCAGTTCTGCCGTGATTTTGCCTGCTGGGTCCAAAGGTCCATGCTGCACGCCTGTGGTGGTGATTTGGTCTTGAGTTATCTGTTAGGGTCCGTGTATCTACATTTATTATTATTGCGTTAATTTTAGTTTGAGACTGATGGCCATTGTGGATTTTGAAAAAAACAAAAAAACAAAGCAAAGTAAACAAAATCTAATAATATATACAGTAATAATATATATATTTTTTATTTTTTTAAGTTTTGCAGTCATAGTACAGTTACAAATATATTGGTAGCATACTCTCTCTGCAGAGGTTTGGTAAAAAATAAAATGACGTTATATTTTGCTACTATATCAAGCTGGTGAGGTGAAAAGTTCTGTTAACAGAGCTGTGGTGGTTCATACACAACGGGCTGATCCACAGTATCTGAAGGATACACACAAAGTGCTTGCTGACACTGTAACACATTGAATGTAAACATAATGTTTATTCACAAGAAAACACCACAGGGTCCCTTTAACTGGGACAACACAATTAGACATTGTTACGTAAGACTTAAAGTAATGCAACAGATGTAATATCTATAGGGCATGTAGTTTGCAGCCTGTTATAAAGAAGATATAATGATTACTTTTTCACAGCAGACATGGAGGAAAGATTTGTGTACCTAGTAACCAAATAACTAGTCAAATAGAAAAGTTTAATACTGACTTCTTTTAACTCTAGTTTTGACTCCGCAAACTCTAACCAGCCCAGCAACACATATCCAACAATAGTTGTTGCTGGGCTGGTTACAGTTTGTTTATTAGGTTTATCTTTTTGCTAAAAACATCTGCTTGCTGCTGGAAACAGGTCTGATGAATGCGTTGGGACTAACCCAAAACATTTGGTGTTGTTTGCTGAAAAACCAAAACTAGGAGCTGACAGTTACTGCAGAGTGAAGTGATGGACTCTTCACCCATAAAGGTTCAGTGTGTAAGTTTTAGTGACATCTAGTGGCGAGGATTGCAAACTGCAACCAGTGGCCTACGGTGCTTTCATGTGCTCCTCAGATGGTCTCATTTCCCGAGTTGTGAAGTTCTTCCGACTTCAGAGTGTGTTTTAGAGTGCTCTTAAGTCTGATTGTGGAATCAACATGGATGCTACTACCAAGATGTGTTAGATTAACATTTTCCGAGCGTATAAACAACACGCAGTCATCTATTTCACTCTACTACTTCACCTCATGAAGGCACCGTCGGCTGTTGTGCAAAATAATACATGTGGCCCGCCATTTGTCTAAATTTCACTTATTTTCTTACTTCTAATAAACTAGTCGACCACTCTATTACAACTAGTAACGTTACTTGTTCTTCTTCTTTCTGCCTTTGTACATCCTAACATGGTGACGTCCATGTAAGATGACCCTGTAGATAGAAATGACTCATTCTAAGGTTCATTATGTGAGGTCTTTATACACCACTGAAAATATAGTATAAATATAGAAAATATATTGCATTTCTGTCAATAGATCCTCCTAAATATTACACACCCTTAAGTGAGCTTATGTCACCAAAGACTATTTGATTAGTAAACCGTGAAACTTCAGCAATAACACTGAACTAACAAACGACATGTTCAAGAAATATTTAGATTACTGTACATCAGCCCAGATATTCCTGCAATTTTGTGTTTTCTTCTTGGCTATATTACCAAGGACCCTAAAACAACAAGGCAGAATATTACAGTTTTATTTATTTATACTTTTGTCAGAAGAAAATGTTTCAGGTGAAAGTTAAAAGTCATGCTATATCTGTTTCACATGTGCATTAATTTTGTTATTAAACTGAATTATTTCTTGAAAAACTTTTAGACCCAGTGTCTTTCCTGATTCTGCCACTTGTTGTCACAAAAGTCAGAAATGTGCAAATCCTACAAATCAAAGGGGCTTTACATGTGAGACCACTCTCCACCCGTTGAATTCAAAGTCCAAAAAATAGGGGGTAGCACATCTCATATCAGGCCAGAACTGCGGCTGACCGCCGTTAGCTAGTTAGCTCAGTTAGCCATGCAGCGCAATTAGCAGTCTTATTGGCTGACTGGCCTTCCGGTGATCACGGCTGCACCGTAACTGAACACAGACCGACGGAGGCCAGTTTGACAGCAGGGAATATAGTACGAGGTAGTTTAAGGCAGCTCCGACCAGGACTGTGACTCCGGAGTCAGGTGGGTTCAGGCGGGGACAGGAAAGGAGTGAGAGGAGTGTAGAACCAGAATATTTCTAGCTCTGTCAACTCTGTTTTTTTCCCACCCAATCAGAGCTGGTGAGTGTTGGAACCGTGGAAAGAATAACCTTGACAGTTCTGGTGAGTTTTATTTTGTTTCTGTGGAGTTTGAATGAAGTCTGTTTTAAGATGAGTTAACAAGGAACTTAGTTCGGTGAAAGAGAGAAACGTCTGTGGCTGTATTTCCCTGTTTGATAAGGAAAACAGGGGAAGAATTTCCTTTCTTGAGAAAAATGTTTTGAGGTCATTGTATAATAGTTGAAACTGCACCTACTAAAGGCAAAGATAAAACTATTTCACAACTTTGTCCCAGTGTTTCTTTTGCAGTACAGACAGATGGATGAGTGCACTTTGGTTTGATTGAAGCAACGAAACTACTTGGTTAGCTTTAGGAAAACATTGTGGTTTGGGTTTCAGTTAGTACGTTACATAAGTCACGTGACTCAAATCATGTGACAGAAGTCAGTATCGCTATTTCACTTCAAACTCCAAATAACTCACATTTAAACATTTTCTTGGTTTGATGGCTTGAATGCTGCTCTCCTGTGTAAAAGTCTTTGGTTTAAACTATCCATCAACCCAACTTCCTCCTTTGCTACCGTTGTACGGCCACTAGAGGTCGGAGCTACAATAAACGTAAATACGGGTCGTAATAACGTGCTTGAACAAACGCCCTTCATGGTCGTTTAACTGGTGAGGACGGGCTGCAGGGACTTGTTGACTTTGGAGGTGATGAGCCCACCAGTGACTGTGCCATGTGCTGCCACTGTGGGCCGCGAGCTGGATGCAGACTAGCTCCTGTCAAAGGCGCCCAGGCAATGTGGGAATTACCATTTCTCCATTAACTCCATGGCAATTACTCACAGTTCCTCCTCTGATTTTGGTGCCTGTAAATATGAGAGCATGCAAGTTAAAAAAACATGTACATTGACCAATTACACTTCTCAAGATGTCCCCCCCAACACTCCTCCATGCCCCTGACTGACCAGCATCACTTCTCCTGATAAAGAATCATCCCACCACATCTTCACTTTCTGCATTGTGTGTCATGATGTCTATGTTTGTGAGGGAATTCTAACCATAAGAACCTCTTTTTTCAAGACATGATGCAGGACCTTGCATGTGTCTTTCACCATATCAGGTACAGTAGTGACCCCTGTGCTGGGTTACGGTGTAGTAAGACAGGCTTAACAACTACAGCCTATTAAAGGCTCTATTTAGTCATACTCCAGTGATTTTGAAGTATCCTACTTGCCTTGACATCTACACAGTATACAGATATTGAGGAAAGTGAAACCTGTAAACAACACCATCCATTTCCACATACACACAAAAAAATAATAGTAATTAATTTAGATTAGTTTTATTTTTTCTCAGATCACACTGTGTGTAGTTGAGCTGGATCACATCATTTAACTAAAACAACAAGTTCTTTTAACACGTACTCTGTCTGACTATAATAATTAAGATTCTGGAGCACAGAAATCCTCAATTGCGCTGTTAAAAGACCGGGACCGCACGTCCCTGATCTGTTTTTCCGTTATACTCTGCCTGATAATTGTATCTTTTTTCTAAGGTCACAAATCAAACTTTTCTCAGATGTTTGAATATTCTTAATGTTTTCTGATAAAATTCAGATACACAAGGAAAACTCGCAAAATCCAGATCTGTTACACAAACTCTACAGTTGCGTTCTTATTTACTGTATGTGATCAAATCTGGTTCAGATTGGGGCTTTTGTGTGTTTTAATATTTATTCTACATTCAGCAGTCATCTCATGGTTGGTTAACAGTGCTCAGACAAAGCTCAGTGGATCAATAGTTTCACCAAGACCACACTAAGGCTTTGACGTCATTTAATCTCTCTGAGAGCTCTGGCCTTTTGTTTACGGGGGCAGTCCACTCTTTGCTGTCAAACGGCCAAACGAACCGCTACTCACGAGCAAATTCATTAGTAGTTGTGAGAGATGCACTATTTTCTCCAAAGCAACGTGGAGGGGGCTTTGTCAGATTTGAAGAAAAACAAATATTGAAGAAGAAAGAGAATTGTCGAGACGGATCTTGGAGGACCACTGAGAAGTAAATTGGATTTGTCGAGCATGTTGCCTTGAAATAGCCCACACAGTATTCTGCTGGGTCCATGGCTCGTGCGCTGCGCTGAATGTGCTTGACAACTTCTCTGTAGGTTTTTAAAATATTATTTTAGCATCTTCATTTTTTGCTTCTTTGTATTTAAAATGATGGGTCAAGCACAGAGTGGTGCAGATAAGGAAGTGACTCTTCAAAACATCCAGGAATTATACCGTAAGTTTGCAAGTGAATGTCCAAGTGGAAATCTGCACTTGCATGAATTCAAGAAGATCTTTGGAATCAACAGAAACTCTACGGAAGAAGAAGCTGCATATGTGGAAATTGTTTTTCAGTCATTTGACACAAACAAGGTAATGTATCTTTGCATATATGAATCTAGAAATAAGTAAAACAAGCTGCACTATTTGTCACTATTTGCCTCGTTATTGCTTTAAATCAGTCCTTGTTGGAAGGCAGTGTGACTGACCGATCCTTCCATCTTAGGACGGTAAAATAGACTTCTTGGAATATGTGGCGGCGCTGCATCTTGTTCTTCGTGGAAAACTCGAGGACAAACTGAAGTGGTCCTTTAAAGTTTATGACAGAGATGGAAATGGCTGTCTGGATAGACAGGAAGTGAAACACATTGTCAAAGTAAGTATTCATTAATGTTTTTATGATTCTAAACATTCAATTATATATTTGAATTATTGTAATATTATTTGAAGCAGTTACTTCTGAATATTTGGAAGGATTGGACTGGACACAGTATGGTCCACCGTGAGTCGCTGGTTGCAATTTGCAACCCTCACCACTAGATGTCACCAAAACCCACACACTCAACCTTGAAGTCACTACAGAGCAGAAAACTTGCTTTTAATTCTGAAGTAAATATTTCACAAAAATAAATAAACATGACTCAATGTTTAAGTTTAAGTAAGATTACTTAAAAGCTCAGCTGATCTGCTTGATCACTTTATTTTATAAATGTGCACCGCCAACTTTAAAACTCAAAAACTCTAACAAAGAAAATCTCTCATGATTGTGTGTTCTGGCAAAAGCTTGTTTCTTTGTCTTTTTTCCGCTCAGATCATCTACAAAATAAAGAAGCATAAAGATCCGAGCATCACAGGGAGCATCGAAGATATTTGTGACAGAATATTTGAACTGGTGGACAAGAATAATGACAGTAAGTTGATGATTACGCCCACGTTAATATGGTGGCAACACAAGTCCTCTTCTCTTGTGCTCTTTTCTTGTTTTTGCTGTTAATGTAGCTACTTTTGGTGAATATAAACTGCTTGGATTCATTTAAAGACGCTGACTGTGTGTTCTTCTGAATTGTCCAGGTCAGATTTCTTTGGAGGAATTTATTGAGGGGGCTGAGAAGGACCCCTGGGTGTTGGAGCAGCTCCAGCTGGACATCGGGCCTGGTGATTGGTTCATTGAACAGCAGGACAAGAATCCCTGATTTCATAATATACAGTGTTTATTTTCATGACAGATGATTGGACACTGGGTGACAGTATCGTGCTGCATTGCGTTTTTGACCTATCTGAGCCTGAGACTGAGGATAATCTCCGGTTGTGGGACCTGCCAACAGGTGACTGCTTGGAGATGTAGCCCAATCTTCCATCAAATCCTTCATTTCACCACGGTTTCTTTTTTTTCTTTGGTCTTCTACTTCTACAGAGCGTGAGGACACAGCCACATGTCATGGCTGAAGAGAGTCTGAAGTCTTTCCTCTTAATTGTTTTTTCCATCTGGGAACTGCTGCACGGAGTTCACAAACTGACTCACCCAAACTGTATGAAGCTACGTTTGCCTTCAGTGTAACTGTGGATCAGGATCCAGTAATACATGTTCAGAGATTAATAGCAATCAGTTGAATCACTCTGTAGCAACACGTAATACTTATCTTCTCTCGTGTGATATTATTTTTAAATAGTTTTCCAAAAATGTCTTCACTGTTTCTGTATTTCACTGTTACCAGTTCAGCATGCCAATTGTTACAAGAAGGCAATAACAAACAGCTGTTTGATTCATCTTCAGTTACACCATCCTGTTAAAGGAACACTTTCACATTTTTGGAAAGATGCTTATTCAATTTCTTGCTGTTAGTGAAATAAGAAGATCAATACCACTCTCAAGTCGGTACGCTAAATATACAGGAGCAGGTGGTTAGCTTAGCTTAGCATAAAGACTGGAGGCAGGGAGAAACGGCTAGCCTGGCTCGGTCCAAAGTTCAAAAATACACCTACCAACTTCTCTACTGTTCACTGATTAACACGTTTCTTATTCAATCTGAACAAAGGCTGAAGAATGATAAGATGTGGTTTTACAGGGACTTATGTGCTGGACTATTTCTTGTCCAGACACAGTAGGTCTCTGAAGTCTTCACTGATTGCCTGGCAACCTCACGGTGATGGATTTTTAAAAAATCTGGACAGAACCAGGCTTGCTGTTTTGAAACATTGTCCTTCAACTCTGACTACGGTTGAGCACGGAGCATCATTGATGTGAACACAGAATCCGCTCCCCTGGTTTTGCTGTTCCTCGTCAAATGCAATAGCTTGATCTGGGATGTTGTGTGAAGATTTGGGTCCTGCTGTTTCTGATTTCCAGTTGCTGTGTTGGCCTTCGTCCATTCCTGTTTCCTGTGACTAGCCAGGAGTAGGCTGGTTAGTGGAGCAGCCTTAGGTCCAAGCTGGTTGGTTGAGCTCTTCTCCCGGTTCTCTTCCCCCTCGTCCTGGTCTGGCTGGAATCTGGCTGGGTGGTCAAGATGTTGTGGGCAGTGATGGAGATGGTGATGAGTTCATTCTGACATACTTACTTCTCCGATGGCTATTTTGCCGTAAGAACTGCAACATAAAAATGTCAGCATTTTATACATCCAATAACATTTGGTGGTTTGTCTCATCATCAGTGAATTCAGAGCAAACGATCTCAATCCTTGAAATGTACTGATGATATTTTGGGGGGTTGTCTACGCTTTAAGTCAAACTTTTTGTCGACTTTTGTCTCCAAACTCGAGCTGAATTCGTTCTGTTTTTAAAAAGCCTGCTAAACACCAAACTGTGTGCAAACTCTCCCTACGTTGGGCCAAATGATGGTGATATTTTAGCACGTCTTGATGTCAACAGAGATCAGTGCATGTATATACAGTAATCACAGCTTTATTATTGTCTGTAATCCTCTTAACCTTCTCTTATCACGGTGTGACCAGTTTAAAACTCAGAATACATCTGTGATGTATGTATTGAAGTAACTGCTTCAATGTGTTTTTTTATCTGTACTATTGTTTTCAGAGGTCGTCTGAATGTGAGAGATAAAGACAAAAAACTACGGCAGCGATAAGGAACAGAAATGCAGGAGAGGATGATAACTGCAGTGGAATTAGAGTCGAGTGAAAATGGAAAGAAAGGGGAATCGATGAGTCATGGAAATGTACTGTTTTAGTTATGTTTTTTATTTATGAGCTTAACTCTTGATTTTACCCTAAACAAGAATACAGACAAACATGCTCTGTCAACACTCACCTCATGGAGACCTTATAGGATCTTTTACTATATGGATTTAGCCTGACTTACTATTCTTAGTCTTTAAGGCTCTTTACCCAACAGTATGATAATCTTTGGCTTCACAGGGACACAGAGGACCATAGACGTAGATATTTTTAGAGTTGTAGATAACACATCATACCACTCGTGTGGTTTTGCATTTGTACATAAACATATGTAAATAGTCTGCAGCGTGTGAGGAGTGTGTGTGTGTGTGGGGGGGGGTCGTTTGTGAAGCCTACAAAGAGCCTTAAAGGCTAAGAGGAGTAAAACTAGGTAATCCAGACATTAAAACGTCCCACAGGGTCTCTTTAAAGTCACTGGAGAGATAAGGTGACAGTTTCTATGCGCATGTGTGTCAGCAAGCAGACTTTAAATAGTTTTGAAATGTATAAACTGGCAAATATTGCAAAGCTTGTTTCTGACTAGAAAGCAATGAGAAAAATGGACTATTCTATATTCTATATTGTAGTCCACACTAATCAACCCTTTCAACAAGGCCATTGATTGGTTCATTTTCTGTACTAGTGTTGTAGTCAGACCGCCCAAAACGAGACCACGTCAAGACCAAGACCAGAGCTTATCAAGACAGAGACAAGACCATGACTTTTAGGGGCTGAGACCAAGTCAAGACCGAGACCAGTTCCCCACATTACATGACACACAATAAAAGGTGGAATGACATCTGGGTACTTCTCAAATTGATCTGAAAGATCCACATTCCTATTAAAGCACCCACATACAAACACTGAGAGCTGAAATCAACGTCAGCATCGCAGGGAGGGGTGACAGTCCTTAACGGTAACAACATATTTTTATTAGGCTTACTGGTTGCATTTGAAGCAATAAGTTTTGCATCCAATCAAAGTTCGGATGTTAACAAATAAATCAGACGATGCAAAAGCAAGTTATTGATATTCCCAAAGTTATGGTCTTGACTTAAAATCCCGAGTCCTCAGTGTCCGAGACCGAGACAAGACCGAGTACAAATGCGGTCGAGTCCGAGACGAGGCCGAGACCATCACAAAGACGTCTGAGTACTACAACACTAATCTGTACCACTATTCGATTACCAACCAGGCAAAATGGTCAACTTCCCTGAGATCCCAGACCTTGAGGGGCCCCAAAGGCCCCAGGTTCACTGTGCACAAGTGCTGGAAATAGGTGCCTCTAAATTGGAATGTCAACAGAAATGATGAGCCTGGTTGGTGATTATTACTTAATGTTAACGCCCTGTGCAGCGAGTCCTCTAACAAAATATAAATGTACATAGAAAAAGTAAGAACTAAGCCTAACCCTTGGTACACATTCCTAAATAAGCGTGCGTATGATCAAATTAGTGTGCAATAATGTCTCTGATATAAGGAAGCTGACATGTGTAGTCTGCTGTGTGGGATGTACCTGATGGCCGCTTGGAGGCAACTGGTAAGATAAGACACAATAGTCTGCAGAGAGCGGGAGGAGAGGCGGCTAATGGGGCTTCCCAGCTCATGTTTGCCTCAACAAATCTCTGCCCCAAACGACAGACAGACAGACCAAAAGAAAGACAGTGACTGGCAGGTGAACGCAGTGGAATGTTTTGCAGACTTTTCTCAGCAGTTGGAGGAGACCAAACCAGAGCTAAAAGGAGAGCACACATTCCAGCTGGCCAGACGCACGATACTAAAGCAGATGATGCACTGAGCAACATTTAGAGCTATGGTGCTGGGCAATGTTGTTGTCACTGCTCATGAGTAAAGATTACCACCATAATCCCCTTCCCCCACCACTCTGCCACCGGCCCCGCACCGGCGCTAGTCGGACTTGCCACCAGCAACATTGCTCAAAAAATTGCACCGTGTATCATCAGCTTAAAGGAATGCTAATGTTTTCCAAAAAGAAGTGGATAATATGTCGTGCTTATTTGTTGCTGCCCCTAGTTATAGAAATAAAGTAATACAGATTTAACGCTGATGTGTAGATTAAAAAATGTCAGACTTTAGTTCCCCCAGGGGCAAGTATAAAAAAATGCTTGCATTTATATGCAATTTACAGTTTTTTTTCAGTCGCTAACAAGCGTTTGTCCAATCAGTTGTCACATTTTCAAAACTCTAAACACAGTTAGCACAGCATCGGTCTTTTGTGGCCATACCACTCACACATTTCATGTCATTTTCACACAATACGCAGTCAGTGAACACATTTCCACAATGCTTAAATTTTCTTAACAGACAAGCTATACCTCCCAACAAAACTATGGATTATTTTTGTAGTATTTACGAATGTTAACACACAACATCCCACAATAGCAAAAACAATATTCCAAACCTTAGATACAGTATAAAAACCTCTGTTTCTGCAATGATATCAGTTTGAAAACAACATATCTTGGCTGATAATAAACAAACATTCAAATAATTGACACACAGCTGATTTATGTTGGGTAAATTGGGCCAACCACAGCTGATTCCAGTCTGGCTTAGTGGCAGGGTTTTTTTCTTCTGTTACATTGACACATATATAAAAGGAGGACTTTGAGGAGTGATGTGTTTGGAAACAGAAACAGAAAAAGACACTGTAATGTCTGGACGAAGAAGAGTAAGAGCAAGGGGCCCAGAGGAGCAGGACCAGTGAGAGGAGCAGGACCAGGGAGAGGAGCAGGACCAGGGAGAGGAGCAGGCCCAAGGAGAGGGCAAGGTAGAGGTGTAAGAATGCGTGGTGGTGGCATTCCAAGGGCTCCAAGAACAGTAGTCAGTGATGAAATTCGTGCCACTATCATTGACCATGTAATCAACCACGGTCTTTCACTAAGAGAGGCTGGTGAAAGAGTGCAGCCCAATTTGAGGCGGTCAACGGTTGCTTCCATTTCAACAAACCAACAGGTAAGTATTGCATTTTACATGGATTGTTTCTATTCTCACTTGACATGTCAATAAGGTCATACAGTAATGCATATGTTTAATTTTTTTGTCCCTCTAAAGAATGCAACGTCTTCCACCCTCTGGGGGAAGAGGAAAGCTCCTCAATAATGATCAAGAGCTTGCCATTGTAGAAATAGTTGTTGCAAACAATGCAATAAAACTGCGTGAAATTCAGACTAGAATTGTGGAGGACCAAGAGATGTTTGATAACATCGATAGCATCAGCCTCACAACCATTACGCGGACATTGTCCAAACACAGAGTGCGGATGAAGCAGCTCTACACTGTTCCCTTTGAGAGGAACAGTGAGAGAGTCAAGGAGCTACGACGACAATATGTCCAGGTATAGTGTATATTCAATTCAATGTCCAGTTCTATAAGCTTTGCACTTTGCAAGTAGGTAACCTACACAGTAATAGGTTACAGTACAGTATGGATTACAGTAATGACATGATTTACATAAACTTTGTTTCAGAGAGTTTTGGAATTGGAGACCAACCAGGCCCCTCATGAATTCATTTACATAGATGAGGCAGGATTCAATCTGGCCAAAAGGCGTCGACGTGGACGAAATGTAATTGGAAAAAAGGGCCACAGTTGATGTGCCAGGACAGAGAGGGGCAAACATTACCATGTGTGCAGCAATTGCAAATGCAGGATTACTCCTTCACAGATGTCAGGTTGGACCCTAATACTGAGCGCATCCTTGCCTTTCTCAATGATCTCCACCAGCGCCTGGTTCCAGAGCAGGATTGGGAGGGTGAAAACATGAGGACCTTTGTAATTACCTGGGACAATGTGGCTTTCCATCATGCGCAAGCAATAACAACATGGTTTGAAGTTCACCCAAGACTGGTAAGTCTCTTCCTTCCACCCTATTCACCTTTCCTCAACCCCATAGAGGAGTTCTTTTCAGCATGGAGGTGGAAGGTTTATGACCATCAGCCACATGACCAGATGTCCCTCCTTGAAGCCATGGATGCTGGCTGCAGGGACATCACGGTTCAGGATGTTGACCAGGCCTAACCCTGAAGATCGCAGAGATTAGATACAGCAATGTTGTGCTTTTTTTTTTTTTTAGTTCCCCCAGTTTTTATCTGGACTTTTTGCTGTTGTTTTTTTGTTCAGAATGGTCTTGTGTGTTTCACGGATATTTTGTTCACTGTAAGAAATACTGTAAAACTTTTTCTGTTCTATCATACCGTGTTTCTACTGTACCTCCTGTAGTAAACAGTAAGGGAAAAAAAAACGGATTTGCTTTTTACTGGAATGCTTTTGAATGTGAACATTACTGTGGACATACAGTTACCAACCAAGAAATTTAGAGTAAAAACGGTGGATTGCATGTTTTGCATGCAAATACCTGTAAAACTGAAACATAAAAGTCTATGTAGTTTTTGTAATGTCAACAATAGGCAGTATTTTGAAACCTGGTGTACTTTGATTGACTGCATGTACTTTGTGAAGTGAAAACAAGTGTCATTCTTTGACAGAATAATTTCATTTTGAGTCAGATTTCCAGTGTTTTGGTAAAGATAGTGTGTGCAGAGAAAAATGTGTTATATTTTGAAATAGAGTTAGTATATATTTAACAAAATGTGTTTTTGAGAAGAAAATTATCCATTTGGCCAATTGTGTTTTGTAGGTGTGAGTCTGTGTTAAGAGTTTAGAAAAAGTATCTGAAGTATGGGTAAGCGCTTGTTAGCGACTGAAAAAAAATGTAAAATAGTTTTTTGTAGTTTACAGTTGTGCTAACTAAGTTTGCAATGTATTTATGTGTTGACATTCTACCTTTCTCTGTTTGGATTATTTAAAGGTCAACGACTAACCTATGAACGTGGAGCTTATTACAGAAGGATGGCAATTCTTTTTTCAAAGAAAAATAATCTCTCACACGAGCAAAGTGATCCTCACAACGCAGTTTGAACAAAAACGGAAATAACAGACAGGTCATTATCTTGGTGTTTGCTTCCTCTTTGATGGAGCAACACGGGCCTCTTCTGGAGTAAAAACATATCATGAGCTAATTGAAGACTTCACCTCTGCGTAGCTCTGGCCGGTCCGATCATATCCGTAACCTTTATGCACCTTTTTTTTTTTTTTAATCGATAATTATACAAATGGTGAAAAGATGCGTGTCCTCGAGACAGCATTGCGCATGCGCAGATTCCTCCCAGTTGTCTGTTGACAAACGTGACCAAATGCATATCTCTGTCCCGTTTGCAAATCCATCGCCAAGTGGAATAAAATGTAATTTCCCGGGATTTTGTCGACGTTGCGAGGTTTCAGGTGGGTTCTTTACGACGGCTGTGAATCCGGTGTTCATTTAAAAGTAACATTTAACGGACCGAGTGGACAGTCAAAATGCAGTTCAGTGCTAGCTGAAGTTAGCATGCAGCTAGCTAAAGTTAGCCAGCTGGATTCACGTTACTTAGCGATAACTCGTGTCTGTTTAAGTAACTGCCCGATTTTCCGACGCCAGCCAAAGCCCCCGATGCCTTCTTTAAGTAGAAGTGTGAAACATTTAGGGTTAAAATGAGCGGTTGCACGGGTTTTGTCAGTAACATTTGGGGGATGCAAGCTAGTAACTTAACGCTAGCTAATGTCAAAACGTCCGACAACTTTCAGTGACGCTAGACTTGTTAGCAGTGTTGTGTTTGAAATAGTAATGTTCTCCAGCTCAGTCAGCAGTATATTCTGCGTTTTTAAAGCTGCAGATTGGTCGATAAAGAGAAACAGAGTTGTCTGTCTTCAGGCGTTAGCATCTGCCTGCAGGGTTTTTAACAGTATTATGTAGTTTCTTATGTACATGTTCGTGATGAATGTGTCTCCTCGGAGAACATTTGAATTTGAAGCATCACGCAATCAGGGAACATTTCTACTCCACAGTTCACCTGCTCCTTTTTTAAATGTTTTGCTAATTTCAAATAAGTCAATGGATTTTTGTTTTTGTGTAAATAAATGACATAAAAGTTGATGGAAATATGTCAGACATTTTCATTTAGGGTAACTAGCTTACTGTGGTATGCATGAGAAAACCAGTTTGACCTGATTTCCCCTGCATCACGTGGGCTGGGCTGAATGAATCCGGCTGATCATGCACCCTGTCAGTGTCCCTCCACCTTACACCAGGCCTCAAGTCCCGGCCCGTTCCAGTTGTTTGTGCACAAGACAAACCTGTCAGTCTGGTTTTAAACAAGGTTGTTGTTTTTGCTGCTGAAATGGAGCCTGCGACCAGCTGTGAAGTGACACAGTCTGCTTGGCCTGCATCTGGCCTGCTGCTCAGGTTGCCTGATGAATTGACCTGAAAGCATGTACGCCTTGATCTATTATCTGTTATTCTAGGGTGCTTGTAAATATTTTAAGGAAGGAACACAGTGTAAGAGAGAGAGTGAAGTCTTATGTTGCCTGCAACTCTATAAGGGCTGACCTGCTCTGTGTAATACAGTACGAGTCCTGTTCTTTGGCTCAGCCACCGCCTGGGAACCATAAAATGAGTTAGGTGGTTTATCATCTGTGTTGTTTGCTGCTGATGCTATACATCGTTTGACATGTAAGGTCCTCCGAGCTACAAGGCAACAGCAGCAATATAAAAGTGTCAGTGTCGCAGTGAAGCACCATTCTGAGACTATATTGCTGTGTACAATTTAATTTCAATTTGAAACAGGATGTTTGATGAGTGACCAAATCAGTGGAATAGGCAGTTTCAGCATCCTTGAGTCTAGTTTGAATTTATGACTAGCCATGCATGGAGGGGATTAAAATAGAGACAGAATGGGTCTGATAAATAATGAATACTGACTAAACAGTGAAATACTAGAGAGCCCAAATCCGACCACCACAATGAAGTATTTACTCTGTGTGTGTGTGTGTTTGTTTTAGGTCTGAACTGAAACCATGCTGAAGTGGTTATCCGGTGAGGAGGGAGCGCCTGGCTCTGTAGTAAGTACACATGTGCATATTTGTCATTACTTGAATGGTCACATGTACTGTGTCAGGTGACTGGCATCGAGGAACCATTGTAAGCAGTAACGGATCCCGCAGTTACACATCTGAGTTCAGAAAGATCGTATATTTTATGAGTGAGTAACATGTCTCACAACTTGCTTCCATCGAAGCGTTTAAAACAATCCTGGATGTAAAATAATGGCTGTAAAACTGAAGAGAAACGCTAATGTGTGTCTGAAATCACAACAAAGTGTGTTGCTCTATTCATACATCTTTAAAATGAAATAAATGTCACAGAGTGGTCGTTGAGTTTAGTCAGCACTGACGACGTTAACAGAATCATTTCATGTTATCTATCTTGTGCAGCCAAAGCTCTGCTGTCTGTTTCATTTCCAGATAGACTGGATTTAGGTAGACTGCTGAGCACGGGGCTTTGACACAATCACAGCTCACACTTCCTGTGAGGGGTGACCACTGCTCCAGCTTAAATCCCCCCACGCATGCCCATCCTATTTTCTCTGCAGCTTATATATCTTATATATCTTTATATTATTAGGTCTTGCTAGGAATGATTCATACAATCGCTCGTATTTTTTACTTAATACAAAACATTGAGTTTAGCTCGTTCAGTTCTCACCCTCGAGTTATCTCCTACGTCTCTTGTTCCACCTGACCTGATACACAGGATTGGTATGGTGACCTTTACTGACCTTAGTAGATGGGCTATGTATCGGCTAGGGCTGCGCGATATGGCCAAAAATATTATCATGATAAAAAATATAATTTCTTTTGATGTCGTTAATTATCACGATATGTCAATCATTATTTCTTTAAGTTAAGAGGCAGATTTTTTTGCTCCTGAGGGAAAGTTGACAGGTAATTGTGGTTTTAAACTGTTCGTTATGGTCAGAATATGATAAACACTGTAGTTAAGTTTACAAATCTGAGGTAGAACCTTCTAAACAAGTATGATAAAATCTTAAAATTAAGTTAAAAATCTTTTCACTCCCTTTTCCTCAAGAAAATAAAATCTTAATTGAAATATAAAGTGCTAATTTGTTTCTGATTCAAAACTAATTAAATCAAACATTTATTGAAAAGGTATTATATTGTTATGGAGGAAAGTGAAATTGCTTTAAGTTCATTTGTTGTCTGACTAGGATGTGCACTTGATGCAGCATTGAAAACCATCTCTGTGGTCACAAGCCCCCCATCTCTCCTGTCTCTCCCCAGGGCCCGGGCTCCCCCCACGGTGCTGCTGCTGCTGGAGAGGTTGCTGTAGATGAAATGGCAGAGCGGCTCACCCAGACGGAGCAGCTTGTCACTCAGCTGAAGGAGATGATCCGGGAGAAGGATGCTGCACTTCGCTCCAAAGATGACCAACTTAAGGTGAGGACGATCTCCTCGCTGTCTTCACAAGTCAGTAACAGGAGTAAATGCCAGCTGAAAGTTGATAAAGAACGTTATGTGCACTGTTGAAGCGCTCTGTTGGCTCTATGAAATCATCATTATTGTGTAATTATTTGTACAGCATACTGTAGTTGTTTATGCCCATCAGTTACTGTGTAACTCTCTGTATAACACTCGCTCGTTCTGTGATTGTCTTAACCATGACACTGGTTTTGTTTTCAGTATGTGTCTCATTTGCCAGTTTAATGTTATCTAAATGAAAGTGTCATTGTCAGTTTGTGGGTTTAAAGTTCATTGTCTTCAGTTGTGGTTGGGGGCGCTCTGTTTACTTCAGTCTCTGTGTATTTATAATACTGATATGTTAATTCCATGTGTTATGACGTGACGTGGGCTTTAGCTGATGCCGTTCTCCTGGTACTAAATGAAATGAAGCACGCTCTGGGGCCTTGTATCTGACTGAGCCAGGCACAGTTGGTCACATGGCTAATCTAAAATAGTTTGTAATGCTTCAGTGGCTGCTCCTGTTAGTCACTGACTGAGATCACTAGTTAACTATTAAACTCCCAAGTCAAAGTCTACTACACAATAATAATAGACAGGAATGTGAGATTAGAGTTCAGCCATCACTGTAAATGTTTGGTTTAGAAGCACATTTACAGGAGAGTGCAGAGAGGAACACACAGGTCATCATTAGTACAGGTACTAAGACAACAACAGGCAGTTGAAGTGCATATATATATATATTATACATATCTGTAGAGGTAATATACAGTATGCACAGTGTATAATTAATGTACTAAGATATTTACAGCATGAGCATGTGCAGCAGTTACTGTAGGCAGGGAGGGTAAAAGTAAAAATATAAAATATATAGTTCAGGTGTAAGTACAAGTATTGCTAATAGTGAGATATCGTATACAGAACAAACAGCTGGAGTATGAATATGGTGTATACACTATAGATATGTATATGATATGTACAGACAGGTGTATAAATATGAACACGCTATAGGTCAGATATATACAGCATGGATCTCGCACTATTAGTCATATCTTTTTTGGTAGCATCTGCTCCAATGTTTAAATAGTGTCTGCTTCTAACTGACCAAACTGAAGAACATATTGTGTGTGACGCAGGTGGAGAAGGAGACGTGTGAGGCCAGATTGTCAAAGCTGCGTCTCCAGAATAAAGCCAAGGTGACGTCCCTCACCACACAGCTGGAGGAGCTGAAGAAGCAGCAGGGAGGTCAGGGCACGCCAACACACAGCAAAAAGGTACTGGCGCAAACGCACACACATTTACGGTGACAGTACATGTGAAAATGAACCGCAATTAATAGATAAATTCCCCAAACCTCACCACTATGTGTGTGATTCTAACTTTACTTTGTTGAAATCCTAATTCAGATTAAGCAGTGAGAGATTTTCACCACTTGGGGGCACAAAGGCTCTGATGCAAAGTCACTGTAAAACACACGTACTATTGGTTTAAGTTATTGTGGGTAATATGTTGACACAGAGCAATGTGAGCATCCTGTTTGAGTCATGTTTCTGATCTTCTTGCAGTTATAGTCCAACGCATGATCTTCTAGCGTTGTCTTGTCTTGTTTCCCTGTAGGGGTCATCAGAAGGAGAGCAAGCGAGTCGGGGCAAGATTGTCTTGCTGAAGAAGAAGGTCGAGGAACTGGAACATCAGCTTGCACAAAGAGTGGAGGAACTGGGAAACATGGTAAAGTATCTACAGGCGAAGAAGATAAATTCATTCTCCTCATGAGCTCATATATAAACTATGTTATTTCAACTGAGCGGTGTCACAAAGAAGCTTACGGGTAGAAGATTAATTACAAATACTTTGTTATGGCTGTTAAGCCCAGAGGACGCATCAGGACAGACTTCCTGTCTTGTTAGTGAAGTCAGCTTACGTGGTTGATGGTATGTCTGTGACTTGTTGTGGTTGACATATTGGATCACCGGGTGAACAGTTGTGCGTGTTCAGCGCCTAAATACATTTCTCATCATTTGCTGCTGCCCTATGGTGCGTCCAGACCTCTCAGATCGGGATCAGGTCTGCTTTCTGTCCCCAGAGCCAGAACTAAACACAGTGAAGCAGCGTTCAGTTATTATGCTCCACATATCTGGAACAAACTCCCACAAAACCCGAGGTCTGCTGCAGCTCGGTTCTTTTAAATCCAGCTTCAAAACAATTCAGTTTGCCACTGCATTTTATTTAGTAGTTTGGCCTGTTTTATTCTATTTGGGCTTATTTTTATCTTCAATTTTATTTTTCTTACATTTGTATGGTTATCTGAGGTGGACAGGTATACATTTACACACAAGCTTTGAAATTTGAACGAATATCATTATTAATTTCTTCCAGAGGAAGGACGCCGAGTCACAGCGGCAGCGAGGCGAGGAAATGGACGCTATGCTGATTGAGAAAGACAAGAAGCTGGCAGAAAAAGAGGCCTACATTGTCCACCTGCAAACAGCGTTGGCAGGAGACCAGCCCATCACACCTGCACCACAACAACAGGTCATACACCTCACAAGAATGTGGTGTGAACATCAATACAATACAATACATACACAATGTGAGATTAGGACAGAAGAAATAATAAGAGTTTACGGTATGCCCAGGCATTCATTTGTTTATGTTCAACCCAAAGGGCAGTAATGCATGTTTATTACCTTCCCCTGCTCTCTCTGTAGAGTGTTGTAAATCCACTCATTGAGGCTCACCTGTGCTTTACCTCCTCAGGTGACAGAGGACAGTGGAGCAATGCAGGAGCTGCAGCTGCTGGTGCAGAGCCTGACCAAGAAGGTGGGAGAAGCAGAGGAGCGCTACAGTTTGCTGCAGGAGCAGGCGGACAGCCTCAGAGAGCTGCTGGCGACAGAGAAGGAGCAGTACAGTCAGAAGGAGAGCATGTACAAACAAAATGTAGGCTTTCAAAGCACTCAGCTGGTACTCTGGCATATTTCTGAATGGGGGCACCGGAGCGTCTTTTCCAAGTGCATGCAAGCAGTGATGCTTCTATTGCAGAATTTGATACTGCTGTCTGTATTTGCAATCTCCTGTCTGATGAAGCACCCTGTGTTTGTTTTTAGATCCAGACGTTCAAAGACATCATCATTCAGAAAGATAACCAGCTGACGGAGATAAACCAGATGCATGAACAAGAGCTCTTCAAGTTAGCAGCAAAGTCTGATGCCAGTGCAGACTTAGAGCAGGTAGTGACTGCACTCATTTCAGCTTAACTTGTGTTAGGAACAGCTTCTGTCATCTCTTTGTAATACGTTTGTAACGCCTGCTGAAAGATTTATTTCTGTTCAGTGTAACGATCCACAGTCAAGGCGCCGCTGTAGACCGGTGATTCTGGTTAACACATGGAGTTACTGTATGTGTTGTGTTTAGTCTCATTGAATCTGTGTAATTGTATTTTTTTGTATTATCCTCCTCAGCTTCTGAAGGCTCTAAAACAGAAGCTTCATGAGAAGGAGGAGGTGCTGCTGGGTAAAACCCAGGTCATTGACGTTCTCCAGGGAGAGGTGGACGGCAGGGACCAACAGATAAAGGTCAGAATAACATCTCTTCACTTTAAACATTTGTTTCCTCTTGGTATATATTTTATGATCACATGCTTGGCTTTTAATGATGCCTACAGAATATTCTCCCTTGATATATGTAGTAGCCATTCCTTAACTCCATCTTCCCCGTCATTCCCCTGCCTGTCCTGCCTCTTCATTGTCTTTTCACCCCACAGGAACTTGCTGAGCGGCTGCGTCGGCTACAAGTAGAACGAGAGAGCTTGGAATCCAAGATGGAGGCAGAGAAGCATGTGATGCGAGCGCAACTTCGTGACCTGATGGAGAAGCAGCAGGCGGAGGTGCAGCGAATGGCTGAGCAGCATCAGGCACAGATGGCCCAAACGCAGCAGGATCTCCTGGGGCAGCTGGAGGAGATGAGGAGGGCTGCGGTAACAGCGCCACCTGCCAGTCAGGAGCCCTCAGCAAGTGGAAACGTGCCCGCAGATTTAGCCTCCATACAAAGGATAGCTGAGCTGGAAGGTTGGTTGTTTTTCATTTGGGTTTGTCATCCTCACTGTTCACCATACATTAGAGTGAAAGCTCGTCGTTTTTACAGCCCTTCATCAGTAAATTCTCGTATTACCCACATCAAGAGGACACTTTTCACCACGTTTAGCACTGAATCAGATGCAGAGTTTTTAAATCTTATTTTTAGATTTTCACCCAGATGTTTACCCATTTTGTAAAATATACAAATAGAAGTAAAATTACCCGATTTTAATAAAACAATCAGCCCTATTAAATGTAAATAAGTGGGATCTCTTCAGAAACCATGTTCATCTTTCATCCATTTCATCCGACTTTCTCTCCATTTTCTCTTTGCAGCCCAATCGAAGCAGAAAACGGATGAAGCCACCAGATCAGATGCCAAGTTCCTGAAAATGAAAGCCTGGTCTAAATCTCGGATCAGACAGTTGGAGGAGGAGTTAAAGAAAAGCCAGGTGAGATGTCAACATTTTTTGGATTTCATCTTCAAAAAGTTGTGCTTATGTTCCTTTCTATAGGTGCCCTGTTATTTTCTAATTGAAATTCAACCCTGTTTTTATCCCCAGTCAGATGAAAGAGATGTGGCTTCATAGGGAATTACAGGAAACTCTACTTGTTATCCAGAGTAAAAAATATAAAACGCATCAAAATGCAGGCAGAACTCTTCTAAGAAAGTCTGTGAGGTGAAAGATTTGACCCATTTAAAAGATGTTTACTTTGTCCGCTCTAGGCTGGAGGTGCCCCCCCTGACCTGACTGCCCTGCGGAGTCGTATCACAGCACTGGAGGAGGAGAGAGAGGAAAACATCTGGAAAGTGGAGCAATACGAGGAGCTCAAAGCAAAGAACGGTACCAAAACAAATCATAGCGGCTTGTGTAGCGAAAACACCAGCGCACCATATTCTGTTTGTAAATTTTACTCTCCCACTGTATGTCTTAAATCTGCAATGTCATTGGTAGCTTTGATGCCAAAATGAACATTGTGTGTTTGATGTTTTCTGCTAGACATGCTGGAGGCTAAGCTGGTGGTGTATGAGGAGCAACAGAGGACGCTACAAGCAGACCTGGAGCAGTTCACCAAGAGGGCTGCCTCTCAGGTCAGGGATCCAGGCCTTTTCTTTTGCTGTACACTTGATGAAACCTGCTCATTGTTGATTTCTTGTAACTCTCTGCTCCTTTTGGTCACAGGCAAGTGAGTCGGGCAGTGCTGACGACACTCAGAGCCAGGTGCTGGAGTGGCAGGAGATGGTGGCTGAGGCAGTCAGCGCCAGGGACCGGGCCAAGGAGGAGAAGGCTGCCATGTCCCTCCGCATGAGCCACATGGAGGAGGAGAGAGAGGGTAAGGTTGCTGCTGGGGGGGGACGCAGACTCATGAAAAGCCTGGTCTGTCGTTGACATTAAATAGAAGATCACACATGGATGTTGGTTTGCTGTACGTGCTCAGACTTGCCTAATGCCAAATCTCACACACGCTCATGCTTAGTGAGTTTCATTCATATGAAAACATTAACTTAAGTAACCAATATGTGATTGATCCCTTTCTTTTAATAACTGCAAGTTGCTCTGTGTGGAATGCAACACGGCACACAAACAAGCAAAATAGATCTACTAGTTTAGAGTATTAAGTACTCAGCAGTAGTAAACTTTCCGTTCTTTACTTCACTTTAATTGATATAATTATCAGTTATTAAACACCTCTCAATAGAAAGCGATATGAGTCAATAAACCCACCGCCAGTTTGTGTTTCACTGTTTTCCACGAGTCCTCTGTTGTCTGACTGAACATTACTTTCTTTTTCTTAATTTTTCCCACCGTTGTTAACGAGGAGCATTTGTTTTACGCTGTGCTACCTCCCATCTCGTGGACCTCCACCCCCCAACACTCTCCCCCTCCAGCCCCTGCTCCAGGGATGGGAGCAGCCACACAGAACAGTTTCCCATCAGTTTTGTGCATGCAGGCTCCTCTAAACCTCCAGTGCAGCTCGTGCTCGCTGTACTGCCCGCAGTTCCCCTGAATTTCACCTTTGCTGGGGTGAGCTACAGGCAGTACAGTGGCAGGCTGCACCTTAGAGTCTGCCATTTTGTTTTTCCTTTCTTCTCCTCTCCTGTGTTGTTCCATTCTTTCACCCCTTTCTGTCTTTCTGTTCCTTCTTTCAATCGTTTGATTTCTGGTGTGGCCACTAAAATATTTTGGAATAATCCATCAGTTAAACAACATTTATCTTTTGTTGTAGGATGGCTAGATTTTCACTAACTCTGGGATGAGAACTAATGTGTGTAACGATATATTGAGAAAGAATGTCTTTGTTTGAAGGCCAATAGGCCAAAAGATAGAGAAGAAGTAATCGTACACTTCATCACACAGTAATTGCTTCAGTCATTACTGATAAAGCTGGCACACTCCAGGTGTTTTCAAATGTAGTATTCTCAGTTCAATTCAAATTAGCTTTATTGGCATGATTGTGTAACAACAATATTGCCAAAGCATCATACATACAACATAAGAACAATCAGCCCCATACATTTCATTAAACAAGTAATCAAAGCGTGTGTGTGTTCTCTTGTAGTGGTCCGAGTTACTGTAGGAGCAAAATTAAAGTTATGGTATTTGGATCTTCTATGAGAGCTTACTGGCAGGAAATAACACAATAATAAATCTTTTATTACTCAGACAAATTGCATTTGTCCCTTCGAACATCAAGCTATTTTGTGAAAAGTAGTAATGCACAAAATATATTCTTCATTAATTTAAGTAAAAGAAAGCCAAAGTCGTGCTCATAATGAAAAGGCTAATGGTCCCTTTTATATAATTATGGCTGTTGATTTTGATTAGCTGTGTGTGCCACTGACTGTTAAATTACTGAAACGACAAAGTGAAGTAGATGTTAATGAACTTAGTGTGAATAATGAGACTCAAAAGCCTCACAGCTGAACGCAGAGCCCTCACAGTAATTAACACTTTTTCAGCAGTTAATTTTACGGAGCTGTGTCCCCCATTCTTCTTGTGCTGACAGGAAATTATAAACCTTTCTTGAAACATGTCCTTGCACCTAGTTAGTAGAGACGGTCCTTTTTCACCTTTGCATTCAATCCAAGCTCTCCTATTGGTGAAAGTTTCTTTGGTGGTGTAATTCAGGTGGAGTGACTATGGGAAGCACATATTCTAACTTGCTTATGTGGTTGGTGATGCATTAAAGTGCTGCTGGAAATACTGTTTACACGTTTAAGTGGAAACTAATGAGTTGTGTGATCCAAGAGTTTCTCTGATGTGGCTTTTAGGGTGACGATAGCAAGCATCAGTTGCTATAAACAATAAGACATGTTGACTTCACCAGCATCAGTTCCTGCTAAGCGTTTGCTTCTCTGTGTTGCCCACAAAGCCGGCAACGGGCAGCTCAAACTGACGGTGTGCATTATGTTGTTATAACCAAACCCATATATAATATATATATAAGGGAGAGTTAGTCCTAAGGCGACACATATGTTTGCAATTTCATTTTGGGAAAGAAGAAAAAGATTGTTTGGCTTCCCTGTTGAGAATTTGATTGCATTAATCATTATAAAGGGTCGTATGGCTCAGCTCTCTGATCTCACCTTATGAATGTCTGAATAAGCTGTATGCTTTAAGTGTCTCACTTAAAACATCAGAGGTCAAACGCTTGTGCAGCACGGCGTTCTTGGAAACCAGCAGAGGACTAACACGCTTGGCTTCATGAATAATACTCATGTTCTCCTGTTCTTACATCCTCCTATTTAATCCCTTCTGCTGTGGTCAGTGTAGGTGCAGTATGAGGCAGACTGGCTCTAATCTGCCCAGACTTGTTTACTCGACATGAATGGTGTTTTAGTAGTTACAGTTATAAGAATGTTTTATTATGTGCGTAGTCCTGTAGAAGTCCCTCTCTGCTTATACACTGAACCCACACTGACTATGCTTAACCACTGAACTCCTTTTCTTTTTCTGCCCCATCCTTTGCATTGAGCTGCCCCCCCCCCCCCCCCCCCCCCCCCAATCAGCCTGTTATCACAAACAGATGGGAACAGTTTGTTTAGTCTAATCAATTTGGCACTGCCCTGCTTGCATCCTATGCTGCTAAATGAAAGTGAAGAGCACTGCAAGAATCCCCTCAGACCTGTACCTGCCCGGAGTTACTCTGAATAACTGTCTGATCTCCCTGTTGGAGAAACAGTGGTGAAACACTGGCTTTAAGTGTGACTCATGAAAATGGACCCTCTCCTTCCTCCCACAGCCATTCTGCTTCCTGTCTCCCACATGTTTGGATGCTGTTTTCCTTTGCTATGCAAATTAGGTGTGCATGGCTCTGACCAGAATGTTGCCTTTGAAGTGTTTCTCAGGTCCACAGACCTTATGCAAATACAAAAGTGCATACGTATCTAGAGTTTGAGTAACTTCTCTTTCTCCATCCTTGGTTCTCTCAGTCTCTGTCTCCATACTTCTCTATAGTCGTCACTATTGTTGCTTTTGGATGAAACTGTTATCTAGTTACAAAGTTCATTTGTAGTGTTGAACGTGTCTCATCTCACTCTTCATCAAACCACCACCTAGACGCCAACACACTTATCTATTCTCCATCTCTGTCGTCCTGTCTTCAAAAAATGTCTTCTTTCACTCTGCCATCGTTCTGTCCTGCACATTTTATACCCACTACCCATCCATAAATACATCCTTCCCCTTCCCTGTGGCACAAAACTGATTGAGGATGACTGGTTCTTTCCTGGCTGCTCTGATCCAGCACTGGCCTCTAGGCAGCAGGAGTTGGAGGAGGAGCTGGCTCAAGCTCGGGGGCTCGGCCAACACAGGGCCAAGAAGCTGGCAGCGCGGCCCAACGAAGCCTGCAGGTAGGTGGACAGGCTGACATTACTGTGGTTGTGCCATGGTAATACCAGCATACTTTCAGACGTTTGTCAAAAGCTTATATGTGTGTGATGTTTCCGATGGCATAGAGAGGAGGAGCATCTCCTGCAACTAACGGCTAACCGCACCAAACATTTATTACACAACATTTACTACCCTTTCAGAATTCAAGCCAAAGGTATTCTGCCTGCTGTGCTGAAGTAAGATTCATAGTCAACACTTTCTGGGTGTCGATTGTAATTTTAAACTTAACTGTAACATTTTGGAAGCAGTTACAAAGTTTATTCAGTTGAAACAATAATGATAATAATAATCTGAAGATCATTTCTACTCATACAGGAAGCAATTGTGTATTAGTAGGGGTGGGAATCACCAAAGGCCCTGCGATACGATATTATCACGATACTTATGTCACAATACGATATTATTATTTATTACCTTTTTTTCAACTTAAAATTTTGTTCCCAAATGAAAACTCTTTTTCTCGTGGACTGAAAAAGCAATGATTTCATTATTATTGGACCAAAAGTACAATTTATATAATAAAGATCGACCATGACATCCGTGTATCGATACAGTATTGCCACGGAAAATATCGCGATACTATGTTGCATCGATTGTTTCACTTTCCTACCAGAAATGCAGCTTACATTAATTAAAGGTAGCTAATGAATTGCAGTCTTTCAGAGAAGGTACACAATAAAAAGCCAATTTATATAACACAATAATTGCAACAAAAAGATACCGGATGGTCTGCTTTTTCATATGGACTGGGCACTTATTCTATCAAAGGAATAGTTAGTATTTTGGGAAATACACTTTCTTTTTGAGAGTTGAGAAGTTCAGTACCACGATCATCTGCCTGTAAGGAACTGATGCTCTATAGATTCTCTTTGCCCTGCTTCAGTTACGTTTATCCCACTTGCAGGAGGATTTCGAGGATTTTGTTGGACACCCCATTCCAGGACCGGCGGAGCACCTCTGAGAGCACAACCCCGATGGAGGGAGAGAACATGGGAGGTTGGTGGCCCGAGTACAGTACTCCTGACACAGGTGTGAGACCGCTGGACAGTTACACTAGCATGCACCGGTCATCCGCTCATTACTTTGGGAACCTTGAGTTGTCTTTGGGTTGAATTTTGTTGTTTTCACCATAACCCTCCAAACTTGTGTGTTGGATTGTGGCTGTCGGTGGTTTTGTCTTCTTTTTTTTTTTCATTTAACCTGTAAATATTGAAATACTATTATCACGATCTATGAGTCGCACTGTAGCTCAATTAAACTTAACTCACATTTGTTTAAAA
>NW_024044348.1:2002644-2012644 GCF_014851395.1 Micropterus salmoides
GCTTCACTAGAGTTGTCCTTTTGGATAATTTATCACCGTTGATAAACCACACAAAGAATATTTAGCTTTTTAAATACCTGGCTACTTGAAATAGACCTGCGAGGAACTGCGACGTGCAAGTAGTTGTCGGCAGCACGGTCCCAAATATAGGCATCAATTCAGTGATTTGCGAATAAAAGTCTGGGCTATTAATCACAGTTATACGGTAATTATGGAACATATTTGTTCGAGGTTCCAGAGACTTGCTGAAGCAGGTGAAGAGGAACTTGTGTACTTATACTGCTTGTTTACTTCAATATAATGGATACCGGATGTAGCAGTGACGTTCTCTCTGAGCAAAAGGTTTCAGACATCTTCACCCCTGATTCTGTTTTAAACGAGCAGAACTTATTGCTTTCAGCCTGTAACTTCTCATGAAACTGGAAGTCTAAGTTGAAAGTGATTTACCTTTGAGCTGAGCGATGATTGGTGCTGAACCCTGACTGAGCAGTGACAGACGAGATTAATCCTCAGACTGCAGAATCCAGCTCCGGCTGCTCTCTCATCAGTCTTTAGGGCCATTTAACACACAAGAGCATTAACCAAGCCTCGCTGCCCCCCGTGATTGATTGATCGCATCCATAAAGCACTTTGAGAGGAGGTCGCTTGTGTCATGTATGCAGCGCCGGTTATCTCAGCCTGTGCCGCGGAGTCGACACTTATTATGCAGACAAAAGCCGAGCGTAGTGTAAAAGAAAGTTAATATGTAATTTTCTGCGGTTTGTTAGCTGACCACAGATCAGTCCTTTAACACTGAGAGAAATTGACAGATCCATCATGTCAGACTGATGCCTCCAGCCTGGAATCACATTACACTGAGTATATTAAAACTTCAGCTGCCGCTCACATAACCATCACAAACAATGTAAACTCAGCGAAAAAAGAAAGATCCTCTCACATTCCGCTGCTTTATTTTCAGCAAACTCAACATGTGCAAATATTGTTTGAACACAAAAAATTCAACAACTAAGACCTAAACTAATTAAGTTTCACTGACATGGGACTAACAGAAATTGAAAGATGTGTCCTGAACAGAGGGAGGTCAGGATCTGATGTGGCCTCCAGCTGCAGAAAGGACTGCAGTGCATCTCCTCCTCATCAGCTGCACCTGATTGGCCAGCTCTTGCTGTGAGATGATATCCCCCCTTCCACCGACTGCACATGCAAGTCCCTCTGGGGAAATGGCCCTCAAGGCTACCGCATGAGGGAGGAGGAGGTCTTCCCTGTAAATCGCAGCGTTAGTCCGACCATCACCCCGGTGAGACAAAACCGCCTCAGTCAAGAGCACTTTTTGCCCGTCCTGTCTGGTCCAGGAAGGAATCCCACTGCCTCTGCTAATATTAAGTTTCACTAATAAAATATTCAGTACAGTAACTTTCAGTCAGCTGACTTGTGTGTGTGTGTGTGTGTGTGTGTGTGTGTGTGACTTCCATCCATCATGTTTTCATGTTTTAACTCTCCCAAGGTCGCTCAGCTGCAAATTTAATTATGTCTCTCTATTACTGGCACATTTAAAAAGTTGGATCGTGGTAATGAAATTTTTTTAGGACAGTTATCACACACACATATTCATACAGGCCACGCCCCCGTTGTCTTCAGGTTGAATGATCAAGATTATTATCCAATAATAACAGTAAAGAGTAAAAATACAATGATTGTCCTGACGGGGGCGCTGTTCACAGGTTTAATAAAGGCAGGAAACAGTCGACCTCACACATTGTGGGTTTTGCGGGCCAAGGGAGTGCAGCGTCGCGTTTGGTGCAATTTGGACACACGACACATTCAGATTAATAAACTTTAAATAAACTACAGTAGAGCGTGAGCCCCTCTGCTCTGCAACAGCGTACGCTCACAGGGGCGGGGCTTATTGCATCTAATGTGGTAGTGAATTGTTGAAACAGAGTTATCGTCATCTCACAGGTTTGACGTACATGTTAGTAAGGCTTGTGGTTCTCGGTACAATTGTTATTATTTTGTTCATTTGCATGTTGAAGTTTATACTATTGTCTTGTATCTTATCATAGTTCTTAGTCCTGCGTTTTAGTTCATGTCCTAGTGTTACTCCTGGAGCCTGCACATGAAGCGAGTTCAAAAACCTCTCCTCCCTTCAAAAATGAGATTAAATTATTTACACACTCAAAAGTGTTCCAGACGTTGTTCTAAATTAACTTGAAGCAATCAAACGAAAAATCCATTGATGCCATTAAATGTGCTCAAGTAGTGGCTGAAAGACAGAATCTCAACATCTAGGCTGCTGAAAACTCACCTCATTACTGCGCCAACATCGCAAAAGGTGACCAGTCTCTGTAGTAGACCTATAAGCTACTAACCTAAAATAAATAGCCTACGTTTCTATTATAATTTAGTATTTCAATATCCCTACAGGCTGTGTGAAATGGACATGGATGGACTGCTGGACAACAGACCGCCATCCATCGCAGGGCCACACATAGACAAACAACCCGTCACACTCACACCTAAGGTCACCAATCAACCTAACCTGTCTTTGGACGGTGGGAGGAAGCTGAAGAGAACCCACGCAGACACTGGGAGAACATGCAAACCCACACAGAAAGGTCTGGCCAAACTGAACCTGCAACTTTCTGCTGTGAGGCGACGGCGCTAACCACTGCACCACCGTGCTGCCCCTTGTGGAGCACGTAAAAAATATAAACTCAACATTTCAGCGCGTTGGTGTTATTAGTTTCTGTCTGCTCCCCTTGATCACTGGCCTGCCTGTCCTCTCCTTGTGTCTCGATCCTTAGTCCTATGTCTCCATGTTAGTGTAGTCCTGTTTGGTCCGGTCTCTGTTCCTGCCCGGTTTGTTCTGTTACGCAGTTGTTCCCTGTTTTACTTTGGTAACTCTGTCCTTGTGTTCCCATACTTCCTGTTTTACTTTTAGTGTTCAGTTCTCATGTGTCCTTGTCTGGCTTTGTTCCTGTTGTTTGATTACCTGATGTGTTCCAGCTGTGCCTCACGCTGTGTATGTTTTAGGATTACCGCCTGTTACCTTGGATTTACTTCACCTCTGGATTCAGCTTTGTTTGGACTCTTTGCCTTGTGCTCTATGGAAGCCTGTGTTAAGTTTTTGTTTAAATAAATATTTTGTTGAACTGGATCCTCCTGCCTGTGTCTGCCTGCATTTGGGTCCACACCTAAGACTGCACTCAGCCTGTCCCATAACACTACGTTAGAAATGAATGTGTTGACACGGAGCATAAATGTCACAAAGTCAGACTTTATTTCGGCTTTGTACACGAGGTTTTCTCAATATGGACACAAAGACTGAACTCTTGGAAGACCGAACTTTGGTGATTTGGACGGGGGAGGCTCAGTTTGTAGCTGGAACAACAGCATCCTGTACGACAGATTAAAAAATAAAGTCCAGTTTAAGAACGATTTGGTCATTTATACGGAAGTACATTAGGTTTTGCTGCGAGGGCTGATGTGTTCTTACAGCTAGTCCTGCTGGCTGGATCACAAAAAGGTATTTCCCAATAAATACACTACAAAAGCTTGAATTCACATGTTGTATAAGGTGGTAATATGCTCATTTCCAGGTTATCATATTATTTAGGGGTTATACCAGAGAAGGTTTATTCCATATTTCTGTCAGACTGCACATTGCTGCAGCTCCTCTGTGTGTTGAACGCTCTGTTTTAGCTACCGAGTGAAGCATCTCACTTCTATTAGATCTTTGTTGGGAGCTGCCCATGCTCAGTACTAGGGCTGGACGATTTGTTTTTTCAAGGACATGGTTCGTACTGTAAATGTGCTCAGCTATTAAAGCTGCGTTAATTTATTCACAGACTTCACAAATCCATTTTCTAAATGTTAATAAGGTGATGTTTGCACATTACATCATCGCCGCTGCTGAATTCTGACTAAACTTTCACTCTAATATTAATATCACTGTGGAACAAATGATTTTCACCCGCACGCTGTGTGAGCACGGTAAATCGCGCTTTGCGAGCTTCCTCTCCTCATTCAAAGGACGTCTTCGTGACAGCTGCTGTTCTAGAGCAGCGGAGGTCTTTTAAACTGCAGTGCAATGCGTTTAGCGACGCGAGCGAGCGGACAAGCGGGTGTGAAAAAGAGCGGCAGGAAGTGATGGAAGTGTAGGTCACTGTGTATGTCATTAAAAGTCTGTCTGTTTCTGCTGGAAAGTGAAGCGGTTAGCGCTGGCTAACATCTCTGCCGCCATGTTGGGTTTTTGCAACCAGTGGCACCGTGGATGTGACCATATTTGGAGAGACGGCCGTGTGTGGAGCTAGCTAGCTTAGCTAGGGGCATCTGTAATTCACGTTAACTGTAAATTTGTCCCAGCGAACAACAGTCTTAAAACTAAATGTGCTCACCAGAGAAAGTGACAGGCGACTCCTGATATCTTTTTCAACTGGTTAAATTCACACAGTGCCGTGGGTACGAGTCCTCTAGCCTGATTGACAGGTCGCCATGGTAATGACTTTTAATCATAGATAACCCTGCCCTGAAACATACTCTGCTTTATGGTCTATTTTAAAATAAACAGGACATAATTTTACTAAATGAACATCATGCTGTGTTGAAGAAGACTTGAAACTACGCGACTGAGACCATAAACTCATCAGGAAGTGTTTCTGAGGGAATAAATCAGCTGACAAGTACAAACATTTTGCCGTTATTTGTAATGGAGCTGGACTTCTTTTCGCCCCCTGCTGGATTTTCAATAGAATGCAGGTTTCAGATCGCTGACCGGAAGCTTCGCCTTGATGAACACACACACGATATGAACGGGATTAAATAACCAAAATAATTAATAATAAAATTACGTCGGTTAGTCTCCGAATTTCAGTTTCGATTACTTTTCAATTAATCTTCCTCAGTACCTATTTAAGGACTATTACCAATCAGAAGCAGAGGAAGGTGGGTCCTGACAAGCCTTTGACCAAAGCTTCTGTTCAGCTGTACATATTCTGGAATCAGCTTCAGAAAGAGTTTCAGAGAGGGGAGTTATTAATCTGTAACACATTTCTAACCTGAGGTTAGTGAAGGAAACAGCTGTTCAGTGCAGGAGCAGAGTTTTCTGTGGGAGATGGGAACTCCCTTTGGGCCTTTTCACTTTGTAAACTGTTACGAGCGCAAAAAGATTTATAACTCAAAAAAAAACAAAAAGCAGGATATGACCTCTTTAAAACTTTACGGAGGCGTCGGTCAGGGAGCTGCAGAGGTCAGACTCTTCTCACCTGCTGACGTTCTGCTGGATGGATCTCATGAACAAGCAGAATCAGAAACACGTCGAAGACAGTTCAGCGTGTTTGATTTCAGATTACTGTCAGCTAATTAACACTAACGCTGCTAATCAGAGCGCCGCTGTTTGCTCTGTGAGATCAGAGAGCTGCGTGATTAAAGGAGTAATCCAGAAAAGGTACCCAGAATAAACTCTGTTTGTCTTCTTCTGAGGAAACCCTGGAGGTTCTGTCAGAAAACACACGTTCAGAGTGGAAACCCAGCTGCACATAGTCGCCTTTATCAGTATTTCACTTCTTCAGCATTTCAGGTGGCAACGAGCGTCACAGTGAGGACCGAAGAGTGCTTTATACTTTTAGACACTTCATGTTGTGGCTTTAAGCTAAAAACTGGGTCCTGAGTTGTTTTCAAGTTTTTCCACCGAGCTGAAGTCGGTCTCCTGCTCTCCAAAACAGCGGAACAGCTGATTACAGCAGGTGATAAAGCTCGTTAAACATCCCGTTCCTCTGGATGCTCAGGCGACACAGACGTGATGCTGCAGCTGATCTGCAGGAAATGCTTTAATAACCTTCCAAACTGTCGCAATTTTGTTTTTGTGTTGCTTTCTCTCAAACTTTATTGTGTGCCTCCATTTTCCTCCCACACAAAATCAGTTTTTAATGGTCAAGCACTGCAGCTGTAGTTTTTAATCATTTCCAGTCAAATGTGATGTTCATTTATAAATGTTGCTCATGGATGGTTACTAAATAATGACGTCTGTGCATCGCTGTGTACGGCTGTGGAAACGCACACAACAGTGGGCCGAAGGAACCTTTAAAGTGCAATTTATACTCCTTTGTCGAACCGACGGCGTAGCCTCTGCGTAGCCCTCCTCCCCTAGCTTTAGTTCCTTGAAAAGATCTGGGGACTTAAAAGTCTTTGGGTCGATAACAGCTTCGCTGTGATACTTTAAGTGCATTTAGCTGGGAACACTTAGTTTTGCCTAAGTAAGGTTTTGAGTGCAGGACTTAAACGGCGGACTGTGCCTCCCAATTTCTTGTCGTGCTTCAAACGAAGACAAAAAGTCTTTGTTTGTTTGCGTCACATGATCAGCTGTTGCATTACCTCTGCAGCAGGTCTGGATTACATAATGTGATTCACACACACATCGTGCGTCATCGACATTTTCTAAATCTCCAAATTAAATCTGCAAACAAATAATTACTATAGTCAACGAGAACAATTAATCGCGCGAGGCCTCTGAGGACTGAATCTGCATATTGGAGAGCTCATTAACATAACAGTGAGAGACGGAGCGGAGCTGCAGGAGCTGTTTAACCTCCTCACACCGACACGCACAGAAACACTCAACCATTAAACACTCAGCTCATTTTCCTTCACATAAGCGTCCATCCAACCTGCGAGTCTTTCTATGCCCTGTTTTTATAAATGCACTTAAAGCACCAAACATGGGAACAAAATTCAAGTAAGCGTTTCCCCCTGGCTGACACGTCAGAGCTGTTCTCTTGATAAAATTCATTCTGACAGCTGTTGGCAGTGACCTTAAATTAAAACTTAACGCAAAGTATTTTTATCTCGTGTGTTTCTTTTCTAATGTGAAGAGGATCGGATGTTAATGTAGTAAATACTGCAGTAAACCCACAGTATATGGTCCCAAATAAAAATCCACACATAAACAAATTTAAATATTAAATAATCTGCCAAGTTCATGCACTGCTGTCAGTATATATATATAGATATTTATTGATTTTGTGATTTATTGGCTCCTGAAATGGATGTTCTGCCCTAAAGTCTTAAACTTCTTTAAAACTAAATTTAAAAATAAACAGTTTTGAAAATGTTCTGAAGTTTCCACAAAAGAAGTGGGCGAAGCCACCGTGACGTCACCTGTTGGTTTGTGGACTGACATTTTGATCCTCATGTGTAGGGCAGTGGTCGGCAATAGGCGGCCTGCGGTCCAAAGCTGGCCCCCCAGCATAATATCTGGCACGTGGCCAGATTACTGATAGCGACAAAAAAAATTATTATAGCAGCTGGTGCTGAAACAGATCTGAGTCATGACAAGTGTACTCACAACCACTTCCTCTTAAGTGATTGTGTCTACAAAATAAAAGCACAAGAACATTTTCGTAGCAGTACCTTATAACGTTTAATTGAGAGCTTTTACTTTGAAAAGTTCTGAAGCTAAAGAGAGATCGGATTCCCCTGAATGAGAAACGCAGGAATGTCCTCTGCCTGGAGACGCTGGGGACCGAACATAAGCGTCCATAGGTTGATGTGGACCGATCGCCGGCACGCACAGGCACACACACCTGCACATGCTTGATTCTGATATGTAATACGATCTCTTCACAATCAATTTGTTGAAAAAGGAAAAAACAAGGAGAAGTGAGGATTGAACACAACCCTCCAATCAGGAGTCCTGTGCGCCACCGACTGAGCCAATCACACACACTAAGTGTTGTGATATAAATGGTCACTTTATGATGTTCTGACCCGCCATCTAATGACTTGGAAAAAATTTGACCCGATGCCAGACTTATCTGCCGACCGCTGCTGTAAGGTGACCATATTTGGTTTCAAAAAGGAGGATAGTGGGAGGGGCAGGAGGCAGGTGGACACCTGCAGTGGGGGAAGCTTGGGGCCGGGGGGGATTTAAGTAATTGGTGGCACCGTGGGAATTTGTACCGCAGAGGCTCCATCCACCTGCAGGAGTAGCTACTAAAAGTAGTGATACACAATAAAACCATTTTCTGTCTTGTTAAGGTCTGATTAGGGCTAATATTGGTGTATTCATTATAATTTTCTTTATAGTTTGCCGCTGGTAGGCTATAATGTAATTTCCAGTTACAGCAGTTTTATTATGGTACATTGTTCTCATTCATTAATTCCTTTATGTCAACCTTTTTTTAATGTCCCGCCCCATTCAGGCTGTGATTGGTCAGTTCACGAAAAGTGACTTTATGCACATACTTGGATAAAAAAAAAAGGAGAGGGCAGAATAGAAGACCGGCAGCTTGTGAGAAGTGCCAGTACGCCAAAGAGTAAAATGTGTGAAGAGAAGTGAATGTAGAAAGCAGAATCATGAACATTTTGGGCGATTAAAAATCCCTGCCGGAGGCATTTTGTTCCAATAAGAAGAGAAGTCCGGGAAAGAGGATGTACGGTCGCCCTACATTTTGTCTTTTGCAATCTTGTTTTTTTGGAACCAGACGTGACCATATTTGGACGGGAAGCTTGGTTAGCAAGGTGCATCTGTAATTCACATTAACTGTGATATTAGCTGTGATGCTGATTTCGGCTAGCGACAAACAGGCTTACAACAAAATGTTCTTACCGGAAAAACAAACAGCCGACTCCTGATGAGCTTTTTCAGCTGCGCTGGTTAAATGTGGACAGAGCAGCGGATACGAGTCGCATCTATCCTGATTGACAGGTAGCGACTTGTCAACCCCCAGCCCCCTGCTGGCTGCTAGAGAGAACGCAGGGTTTGGGTGCTACAGCATTGGCTTATATTTTGGCTAATAAAAAGCTGCAGAAACCGCTTCCTGCACCGACTGTAATCCATCACGTGCAGAGCAACATGATAATAAAGAATATTTCTTTTTCCTGTAAAGCATTTGGTTTGTTTTTTATTCCACATTTCATCACAACATCTTCTGCTTTTCAAAGCTCGTCACGCTTCTCCTGCCGTGAGGCGTTCATCCCAAACAACAGAAACATCCCTTTCATCAAAGCCGAGGCGGTGAAGGGAACGTCGGCGCTCCTCTGTGACAGACGGATATCAGCTGACGGATGGCCCGGCCGGTCAGAGGTCATTACCTCACGGGCTGATGGGAAACACTGCAGGTGGACAGAACAGAAACCTTTCCGGGTGGTGTTAGTGATGTCTACGTGGCTCCGCCTCTGCTCCGTCCTGATTGGCTCTGACAGGTTGATCAATAACCCACAGAGGATGAAGGTTAAATAAATTTGTGCTGTTGATTGGTGGCATGCAGAGTGTTCTTACCTGTGCTGGTGAGCAGACAGGTGAGCAGACAGACAGCAAGGTGAGCAGACAGACAGGTGAGCAGACAGACAGGTGAGAAGACAGAAGAGAGGTGAGCAGACAGACAGACAGACAGGTGAGCACACAGACAGGTGAGCAGACAGACAGACAGAAAGACAGACACACAGGTGAGCAGACAGGTGAGCAGACAGACAGCAAGGTGAGCAGACAGACAGACAGGTGAGCAGACAGACAGCAAGGTGAGCAGACAGACAGACAGGTGAGCAGACAGACAGACAGGTGAGAAGACAGACAGACAGGTGAGCAGACAGACAGCAAGGTGAGCAGACAGACAGCAAGGTGAGAAGACAGACAGAAAGGTGAGCAGACAGACAGAAAGGTGAGAAGACAGACACAAAGGTGAGCAGACAGACAGCAAGGTGAGCAGACAGACAGACAGGTGAGAAGACAGACAGACAGACAGACAGACAGGTGAGCAGACAGACAGACAGGTGAGCACACAGACAGGTGAGCAGACAGACAGACAGACAGACAGACAGACAGACAGGTGAGCAGACAGGTGAGCAGACAGACAGACAGACAGACAGACAGGTGAGCAGACAGACAGACAGACAGACAGACAGACAGGTGAGCACACAGACAGACAGGTGAGCACACAGACAGACAGGTGAGCAGACAGACAGGTGAGAAGACAGAAGAGAGGTAGACAGGTGAGCAGACAGG
>NW_024044348.1:2020144-2028475 GCF_014851395.1 Micropterus salmoides
AAATACATATGAAATACATAAATAGCACAGATGAAACTTTCCTCCTCCACCAATCAATTTTCTGTTCTGACCTCAACAGACCTGGGAAAGTTAGTGAGCAGGCACCAATCAGAGGCAGCGTCTCAGAGTACTTTACGGTATTTTTATACTACATAATACAAAAAGTGTTATGATGCAAAATATGAAGCTATTTTCATCAACCCTATCAAATATTAATTATAGAATCCTATTTTGTATTTGAAATACATATTTGAAATAAATACTGCCCAGTAGTTCCAACCTGTCTGGCTTTGACATTTTGCTTCTAAACTTCTCACAATATATACATAGAAAAACATAAACCAAATATTTAGGCATGTACGTATATAGGTTATACATGTAAGATGTTTTTGTATATTACATATATCATTATTGGCTTGCCTTATAATAAATTTGTTTAAATATTGTATACTATATAGTATGCAAGCATAGATAAGATGCTTGCCTTTGGTGTGGGAGACCCGGATTCGATTCCAGCTGTGAGACATTCATCATTGTGTCCCTGAGCAAGACACTTAACCCCTAGTTGCTTTTGAGGCGTGACCTCTGACATGTATAGCAGTTGTAAGTCGCTTTGGATAAAAGAGTCAGATAAATGTAAATAATGTATATTTTACAGTAAGTACGTGGTATTTTACCTGCTTGTAATTTCTCATATAAGATTATATTATTATTTTTATTTGATAATAATTATTATTACACAATACTAATTTAAGAAATTTCCACTCTAAATTTCTCAGATGATATATAATATAAATATAAATAAATTTAAAACATATTCTACCAAATATTTTTAGCATTTACATGTATAGGTTATATATAAAATGTTGTTTGTATATTCCTTGTATCATTATTGGCTTACTTTATAATGTACCGGTATATTTGAATTTGAATTTATTTCGGGATAACCCCTTGAGATTTATCATATTAAATAGTATGTATGTGGTGTTTTTACATGCCTGAAATTTGAAGGTTATTATTATTATTATTATTATTATTACAGAATCTGAATCAGGAGCCTAATCTGAAATTCTTTTATTTTGAAACGTGTAACCGGAAGCTTCCTGTCTGCCGCTCGCTTGTTGTGGAGGGAAGCGGCTAGCTCTGTTAGCCCTGTTAGCTCCGTGTGAGTGTTTGAAGGATAGTTTACTGTAGTTATTTGTTCTTCCCGTAGTTTCCAATCATGGCGTACCAGCTGTACAGGAACACCACTCTGGGAAACAGCCTGCAGGAGAGTCTGGACGAGCTCATACAGGTGACACCGACCTCATACCTGTACGACTGTTTGCTCTCAGCTAGCCTCCGTTAGCATGTCGCTAACTAACCGCTGCGGCGGTCAGTGACTCTAGTTAGCTCGTGGCTAACTTTAGCTTGTTAGCTGCGGTTTTTTGTTCCACTCAGAAGTAAATATGTTTTTATTCTGTCGTGTTTAAATATTGTAATGTATTATCTACTGGAGGTAGTTAGCTTTAAGATAGCAGCATGTAGGCAAACTGTTGTTGTAGTTTGTAAGTTAAGCTAAAATGTTCTTTGTTATTGATAAATTAGCCACTGAGTTTAACAGCAGCTTCATTCTGCAGCTTTTCTTTAGCGTCCTCCTGATTATTTCTTTATTATTAGACCGTTTAACATCTGCTCTGGTGCATCCTGCACCGTGGAAACACGAACCGGTCTGAGAGCTGGATCAAGGTCTGGAGAGGTCCAGGTTTAGGGCTTCATGTTTAACTTTGTTCATTCTGATTGATGAGTATTGTCCGCACAGGGAAATCTGTCAGACAGAATGATAACAATTAACAAAAGCTGTCACAACTACAGCTGCAACGATTACTTGATAAATTAGTTGTCAACTATTAAATTAACTATATTGATAATCGATTAATCACTTAGAAACCCTTTTTTTAGGAACAAACGTCTAAATTCTCTGATTCCAGCTTCTCAAATGTGAATATTTTATTATTTTTTTGATCCTCTGTGACAGTAAATTAAATGTCTTCTGGTTGTGGACAAAACAAGATGTTGTAGGACGTCATCTTGAGCTTTGGGAAACATTAATGAACATTTTTCTGGATTATCTGAACCGAACAACCAATCGATTCATCTAGAAAATAATCGACAGATTAAGTCATATTGTAAATAAGTGATAGCCTAGCTTAGCATAATGACTGATAGCCTAGCTTAGCATAATGACTGGAGTCCATTTGTTTAACCTGCACACAAACGGACGACCAGAAGCAAAGCCAGATGATACTTCCACGCCGCAGCCGGCGCTGTGGGCCACGTGAGCAGTTATACTTGTTTGGTGGTGTCTGCGTCGCTCTGCAGTTTCACCGCCAAAGCGCTAGTTGCTCTGTATTCTTCTGTATTTCTTCTTCTTTGTTGGTGTAGGCTGTTTGACGTCATGCAGCGCTGACTGAAAGTGATGCATGCTCAACTTACCATGCTGATTAGAAATGTGGTCAGACTTTAGCCAGCGCTGCAAAACGTCTCCATGTCACATGACATTAAAACCGCGCAGAAGCAAGGTGGCCGCAGTTTTTGGAGTCCTGCGACCGGCTGCTCCAGTTGGAAACCACCTTTTGCCTGATGTGTCTGATCTTTGCGGTATTTGTCTTTGCAAACACCGCGAGATCAGACGTTGTTTGACACCGTCACCGTACAGGAAGTAGTTCCTAGGCGGTGACACTGCTTGTGACCCGGGAGGTTTGTGCTGTCAGACTAAATTCAGTGTTGTGTGTTCAGACTCAGCAGATCACGCCTCAGCTGGCTCTCCAGGTCCTCCTTCAGTTTGACAAAGCCATCAACACGGCGCTCGCCAACAGAGTCCGCAACAGAGTCAACTTCAGGGTGAGTCCCCTTCCTGTGACCTCTGACCTCAGAACGAACCAGTGCCGTGTCTTCAGAGTTTTAAAGGGGTCAGGCCTTAAATTAATATTAATCAATAGTTTAATTTTTGTGGTGGAGAAAAGGATTCAGATCCTTTACTTCAGTAAAAGTACTAATACCACACTGTGGAAATACTCCACTACAAGTAAAAGCACTGCATTCAGAATCTTACTTAAGTAAAAGTATGTAAGTATCAGCAACATGTACTTAAAGTTTTAAAGTAAAAGTACTCATGCTGAAACACTGTCAGTGTTTCACTATAACAAATGTACTCAAGTAAAAGTAAAAAGCGAAACTTCTGCGAAACTACTTCACCACCACTGTAAAATGCTCTGCTACAAGTAAAAGTACTGCATTTCAACTTCACTTAAGTAAAAGTGTGTAGGTTTTATCAACAAAATGTACTTAAGTAAGTAAAAGTACTCATGCTGCAGTAAAGTATAATCAGCAACATGTACTTGGTGGACCAGAAGTTGCTCAAATTGAAATACTCAAGTAAAGTAAAAGTACGTTGAAAGTGAACGTTCTGTTGGACTCTCTGTTCTCCAGGGTTCCCTGAACACCTACCGGTTCTGTGACAACGTGTGGACGTTCGTCCTCAACGACGTGGAGTTCAGGGAGGTGACCGACCTGGTGAAGGTCGACAAGGTCAAAATCGTCGCCTGTGACGGGAAGAGCGAGTCCACCCAGAACAAAACCGATAAATGGTGAGCTTCTAATGACCCTGTTTCATCCTGTAGCTCCCCCTGCTGGTGACCCCGGCCCCCCTTTCTTATTGATTACTCTAAGGCTCTCCGTGACCTGGGTTATATTGGATAACTCCTTATGAGCTTCTGTGTACTTTGAAATCTTGGGACAGGGGGCTCCTGTCTCTCCATGAGTCCAGCCTAAGAACTAAAGGGGGACAGAGCTTTTGCCGTCAGGACCTCCGAGGCTCTCGGTGTCTTCGTGAAAGTCTATTTTTGGAAGTAGGGCTGCAACTAACGATTATTTTCATTAGAGATGAATCTGTCCGTCAGTTTCACGATTGATCGGTTAGTTGTTTGGTCTGTCAGAAAATGGTTTTAAAAAATATCGATCAGTGTTTCCCAAAAACCCGAGATGTCGTCCTTAAATGTCCTGTTTTGACCACAACCCAAATATGTTCAGTTTACTGTCACAGAGGAGCAAAGACAGCAGGAAATATTCGTTTTTGAGAAGCTGGAATCAGAATTTGAACATTTTGAACGATTGATCAATAATCAAGAAGTTGGCGATTTATTTAATTGTTGAAAACTGATGGACTGATTGTTGCAGCTCTAATCGGAAAGCATTTCCTGATCTTATCTGAGCCGCCTGTTTATTTGACTGTTCTTACTTTCGTCTTTTCTTCTCTGTAGTTTAAAGTTATATTTCACTGTGATTTCTGTTTTTCATCTTACTTTGCTGTCGTGTTTTATCATCCACTGTGTTATTTCATGTCATCTCTCAGGGCCAGGCGATAAAACACTTCACACCATTCGATAGCGATAATTATCACGATAAATGTCAAATCATCATTTCTTTCCAGTTTAAAGGCTGATTTTTGCTCCTGAGTGAAAGTTAATTGTGGGGTTAAACTTTTCTTTCTGGTCAGAACGAACACTTGATGCCAAACAAGTGGATCACTTCACAAATCTGAGGCAGAACATTCAGAACTATTAACATAAAATCTTATTTCCATCCTGTACAGACGCCTTATTTTGAAAACCGGACGTTGTCACATGTGTTTCCTCGTCGCGTTAAATCCATCCAGTCCGACCCGGTTTGATAAATAATGCAGTATGGTTCTCGTCTTCACAGCCTGTCTTCATACTAAAGAGACAACCTGACAGGATAAAGTCTCTAACCTGCCTGTCAGCTCGCTCTGGGCCGCTTCACTCTTACCGTAAAGGCTTGAGTACGTGTGCACTCAAAATGTAGGTGCTGCTAGCTTAATCTCCTTCTCACAGACGGGAGACAGAAACACTCAAAGCGGCTCTTTTCTAAGAAGTCAGCCACAGATGGAGCGGATGTGCTGGGAGACAGTTCAGCAGAACAGCGTCTGCAAACGGCTCGGACACTTTAAAATGCTTCCACACTGCCTACATAAGTTGTTCGGTAATATTAAATCAGTCTTTTGACTCGTTAGGCCGAACACCAAAAGTGCTTTGTTGCTATTAATTTCGCTGACCGAACATTCGGTGCATCGCTAATTTTTATTATTATAATGTTCCACATCAGTGATCAGGCCTGAAGGAGCTTGTTTTGTTGTTGTTGTTGTTGTTCTCTGTGTTTAACTTTATTATTTGTGCTTCCTCTCTGCAGACTCCGGCCCGGCGCTGCAGAGTGACGACTCTCTCCTCCTGTGTGTCAGGTGGAGGCTCAGATGGACCTGGACTGTACATATAATTTATTACAGCAGAGTCACAGCCGAGGTGTGTGTGTGTGTGTGTGTGTGTGCGTGTGTGTGTGTGTGTGTGCGTGTGTGCGTGTGTGCGTGTGTGCGTGTGTGTGTGTGTGTGTGTGTGTTCCTGTACCTGCAGCAGTTTTTGTTTTTTTATTATTATCATCAGTTTACAGGAGGCTTGTGTTCAGTTTGCTGTTATTATTGAGCTGGATCACCTTTAATAAAAACTTTATTTAAAACAGAGAGCGGCTCTGTGCTTTGTGACACAGGAAATGTTTGACTAAAATAAAAAGATGCTCCAGCTTCTTCAAAGTCAGGATTTCATTTATCCTATCAGCTTTTTTGGGGGGGCGTTTGTCTATTTTTCTTTCAAACAATATTAAAATGAAAATAAGTGTGTTACAACTTACAAATGGGAAAATATCTATAAATTGTTAAACAATGTGCAAAATGTCTGAAAAGGAACAGGATGAAGCAGAAGCTTGTTATTTTTCAACTCTAAATAGTTCCCGTGTGTGTGTGTGTGTGTGTGTGTATATATACAGTGGGGGAGAACAAGTATTTGATACACTGCTGATTTTGCAGGTTTTCCTACTTACAGAGCATGTAGAGGTCTGTAATTTTTATCATAGGTTCACTTCAACTGTGAGAGATGGAATCTAAAACAAAAATCCAGAAAAATCACATTGTAGGAACTCCTGTTCTCCACACATTACCTGTTACCACATTACTGCACCTGTTTGAACTCGTTACCTGTATAAAAGACACCTGTCCACACACTCAGTCAAACAGACTCCAACCTCTCCTTTGTAAGTAGGAAAACCTGCAAAATCAGCAGTGTATCAAATACTTGTTCTCCCCAGTGTAGATAGATCTACAGTGGGGAGAACGTGTGTTTACATACAGTCCCCTCCAAAAGTATTGGAACGGTAACTTTGTTTTTGTTGTTCACTGAAGTCATTTGGGTTTAAGATTTAAGATCAAGAGATGAGAATGAGACATGAGTTCAGAATTTCAGCTCTCATTTCCTGGCATTCACATCTAGATGTGTTAAACAACTCAGGACAGACCACCGTTTGTTTGAACTCACCCATTTTTATATATACAAATATACTAAAACTGTACAACTGTTTAAAATGAATGAGCAGTTTGAAAAATGCCGTCTGGCAGCTAAAGGTGATCGGAGACGTGATGAAACAAACTGAGCCAGAATCAACTTTTACAGTTTATTCAAACATCAGGATCGTGTATAAAAGAGTGCATCTGAGAAGTGATACGATTACAAACAAATCATTGACTTGCTCATAAACAAACAGGACACATAGAGAATATAAATACAGAAGAGTCTTTGTCTCACTTTACCGCAAAGAAATCTGGACATTTAAAAAGCTTTCAGGAAGAGTTATCGGATACACAGGCCTGGTATTTATATATCTGTGTATATATATATATTTAAACACCAGGGAGAAGAAGATATTTAATTAGACATTTATATTTCAGTGTAAAACACTGTGTATTGATACTGGAAGGTAAACAGACCTCTTGATGAATACTGCATGAGAAAATGGCTTCTGTTTCCAAACATGAACAACTGAACGGAAGCTCACGTGAAGAAAGGGCTGATCAAAAAGAGCAGCATATTTACAGTCTGATAGGTCGCAGCTGAGATGACTTTAAAATAGAAAATCGGTGTGGATCTGTCAAACGTCTTAATGTTGCACTTGAACGCACCACAGTCTGTAACGGTGACCTGTTTGCCGCCTTAAAGCTGAATCTAAACATGGTAAATGGTTTATAACACTAAAATGTAGCTGTAAGCACTTAGAAGGGCATATTTTACATTATTACAGATGTTATTATTATTATTGTCATTCTCTGTTTAAACAGCCACTGTTGAACTGGGACTGAAGAGGTGACTGATGGGAGGAAAGTTGCTGAAAAGACGAACTTTCATTTAACAAAATAAACCCAGTGATTTAGTGCTGCACTTCTTTAGGTGGGAGGAACAATCCTGGCTTTTAGTCCCTAGGAGGACGAGGACATTTAACACAGAACCACGATAACGATAATCAATAACGGATCATCTCATACGATGTTAAAAGTGCTGAAATGACCCTTTAAATACATCGATGCAGAAACGGTTGGTAGAACATTTATATACAACTAATCTGCAGCCACAAAATGTTCAGGAGGAAGCAGTATTTCTTTTAACATGATGAGGAAAATGTTCTCTGACATCTTATTTCCCACCAAAATATCTGGGCCGGTATTTATCAAGTTTCTCAAAGTGCCATTTTAGTCTAAAGTGCTGAGAACTTTAAAATTTACTCCGACTTTCAAACTTCAGAATAAAAGCAAGTTATCAAATGTCTTAAAGCTGAGAATCTCTCTCCCTCTGCCAGGTATTTAAGAAGCTCCAGAGGCCTCTCAGGACGTGAGGAGCAGGGGCCTGTGATGGACAGAGGAAGAATGTTTCTGAATTATTTGACAACACACAATTAATTGATGGCGCTCATGTAAAGATGAACTTTTTTCCAATGTGCCTATGTGCATAATATATTCTCTTAAAAATTCTTAATGGTCAAATGTGTGTTGAACGTAAACTTGAACGTAAAGTTTCACCATTCAGAGTGAATTTATCTGAGAATATTCTTAATAAGGAAATCTCTTCAGTGATTGGTCCTTGCATACAGCGTCATCCAAAATCCTGTTTGCGCCACAGCAAAGTGTCGTGAATCAGCCGTCAGACTGACACTTAAGATTTGTCCTACACTTCACTCAATTTAGGACTATGAGGCTTGATGACCAACTTTGCGCGCAGCTTTGAGACAAGACTTTTTTTACTCTTACGTCAGTTCTTAGCCGTGTTCTTTTGAGTAATTCTGAGATACTTGATAAATACAGGCCCAGATCTTACAACTTCAGCATCATGAGACTGTGTTCTGGTTCTGTTCAGACCCTCAGCTCTGAGTTCAGGTTCCACAAAGATCCTGGTTTTGTGT
>NW_024044348.1:2028975-2046037 GCF_014851395.1 Micropterus salmoides
TGACGCGATGTTGCGAAAACCTATGAGCAGTGAGATTGTCCAAACGTCACCGGCGGCTTTGGAGCGTTGCTTGGAGAGGACCAGGCGAGCGGTGTAATGAAAATCCACTGGCTGACGGGGAGCTGCTAAAGAACGGGGAAGTGGACAGGGAGTAGCGCTGCAGCTTTCGGAGAAATAAACACCCGTAGTAGTCTGGATTCTGCTCTGACAGCTACGCCGTTTACCAGTGGGAGGAGCTCAGAGTTAACTGGTTTTATTAAATTAGCTTTTTACTTTAGTTTTTGGAATTACAACTTGATTTATCTTCACTTGCGCTTCTTGGCAGCTAGCTTCCATGCACATCCGGCTCCACTGTTGTTATTAGCGTCGGATGGCACCAGAGTTCTGCTGGACTACTACTTCATTTTTATATAAAAACTGGACAAAGCTGGACATTACTTGGAGAAAAGAAAGTGAGGAAGTTGAACTACCTGGTGGGTTTCCTTGGGCTGTTTATTCACTTAAAACGCGTGTGTGTGAACACTCAAAATGTCCTGCGGGCAAACTCGTGTGAGTAAAGCGAGGCGAATATTGAATTCGCTTTCGGTGTGAACGCAGCTTAAGACTGTTCCCTGCCGCTAACAGGTAAAACCCAAAGGACCAAGGGACCGACCCACTGGCAAGCAGCTAGTTCTTCCACTTTCTTACAGTGTGCCAAGCCCCACCGAAGGGCAACCAACCAGATCGCCTGCTGTGTGCCTTCAAAGCAGACGAACAGACGGAGGAAACGAAACACTTAAACTTATAGCTTAATTACAGTTTAGTGATTACGTTAGGGTCCACATCCTGCATCCATTCGCTTCCTTTATTTCTTTTAGAATCATATTTCTTTCACAATAGACAAAAAAGAATTTCCAGGGACCCTGTTAATTCTGTTCCAACTTCAGTATTGTACTTTGTTATTGTCATCTATGTTTATGTCATACATTTTAACACATCATTGGTTGTTTTTATACAGTATATCCTTATTTACACTTCACTTGTCTTCACCTTAGTTAGTAAATAAATACTCCTGTTTAATCACAGTAAATTGTGTGTACTTTTTTATAATCTACGTCTTGAGAATTCATTCTTCAGATATAAGATTGATCTATTAATGTCGACTGATTATTAGTTTATTTCCAATGCTTCAAGCCAAGGTTTCCAGGCTGCTTGTGTAAACCAAAAAGCAAGGTGGTACACAGAAAATTAAGGTTCACTACACTTTGTTTCCTGTTGTCTGATTATCCTGATGTATTTCACCTGTTCGCTCCTTCCCTCCTCATTTGTCCCTGTATTTAACATGCTCGGTTCTGTTCAGTCTTTGCTGTGTCCTCATCATTTGTTGAGTATTTCAAAACTGGCTTCACTGCTCTCCATTCAAATCTACGTGGTAGTGTTGTAGTACTCGAGACCAAGACCGGTCTTAAGAACACTTTTTGATGGTCTTTTGTACTTGGTCTTTTCTCGGTCTCGGACATTGAGGACTTGGAATATTATTTCAAGACCAGTCAAGACCATAACTTTGGGAATACCAATAAATTGTTTTTGCATCGTCTGATTTATTTGTTAACATCCTAACTTTGATTGGATGTAAAACGTATTCGCTTCAAATGCAACCAATAACCCTGACTAAAAAAGTATTGTTCCTGTTAATGAACAGGAACCCTACCCGGGATACTAACTTTGATTTCAGCTCTTAGTGTTTGTATGTGGGTGTTTTAATGGGAAAGTAGATCTTTCAGATCAATCTGAGAAGTACCTACGATCTCATTCCACATTTTATTGTGTATCTGGTCTCGGTTTGGGCGGTCTTGACTACAACACTACTATACGTGGTGGCTTAATATATTCCCTACGATACTGACATTGTCCAAGTGAACAGATGAATCACAGGCTGTGTTCTAACGGCTTATATTAAATGTTCAGTTTATCTTTCCATTTCAGTTGTTAGAGTAAAGTCAGGAGGTTTCTGAGTCCATATTACCCAGAATGCTAAGAGAGTCCATGTGAGAATGAGGAGGTGTTGGACTGTAAGGAGGAGCAGCAGAGGCTTTTCTGAAGATCACAAGCTTCTTACTTTGCTCCTAGATGTGCTGCTGTTACCGCCACCCTGTTGATCCGCCAGAACAACTTCAGGGCCCACAGACCTACTGATTTAAAGAAACTCAACAAATGTGATTGTCTCTCAGACATTTTGCTAGTTTCCTCCCTGTTGCTGAGGGAATTTTAACTCAAATCGCAGTAACATTCACTCCAGGAATAAAAATCTTTCTGTAGCTACACGCGAAATAATAGCCAAGCATCATACAGATTTACAAATTTATTTTGTCTCTCCCTCTTGTCAGCAGACGCTGTGAAAACTACAAGAAAATAATAGACATACAAGCTTAAAATACATCTCGCATTTATTTTAAAGTCTTCGTAGGTAACCCAAACACATTAGCACAAAAGCAAAATGTGATGAAAGCACATAAATTAACAAACACACCAACAAATATCAACAGGGAGATCAATTGGGATTTTTATTACGAGCCAGAATTTTGTAACCACCTGATAAAGTCTCTCCGCCAGCTACGAGATTGTGGCACAATAGTATGCTCCTGTAGAAGCCACGAGTCCGTATGATATCAACCTTGTTTTAATAAAAATACGTTTATGTCACAGAGAAGTACTAAACTACCCAGAGTCCTGAAGTGAAACAGTGACGTCTTTTACACTACATTGCATTCACCATTCACACATTCATACACTGAGTCTAAGTGCTCAAACAGAAACTAACATTCACACTCACACTGGTGGAACAGCCACCAGAGGCAATTTGGGATTCAGTATCTTGCCCAAGGTGCTTCGTAGGTAACCCAAATACTTTGACATGCAGCCTGGAGGAGCCGGGAATTGAAACGCCGTCCATCCGATTAACGGGCAACCCGCTCTACCTCCTGAGTCCCAGCCGCCCCTTTGTACTATGTCTATGACAACACAAACTACAATACATCAACCGTATAAACACTGTGAGAAGGATTCAGTTCAAGAATAAGTGCTAAACTATCGTTAAGGTGAAAGTCTTGGAAAAGGTATCATTCATAAAGGCTTGTGGGATTAGTAGTTTCTTCACATTTTCTGTTTTTTCAAGTAGTTCTTCTGCTACGATTCAAATGTTTTCTGGTCATTATTCATGTTGTAGCTGCTTGGATTGGTTCAAGGCTTAAAACTTTATGGAAATGATAGAATAAATAGGGAATTTACTTCTGGGGCCGTGAAAAAAGTGGGTGGTCGCTGTTGAGCTCTATACCGTGTGTGTCTCTGGAACCAAATGCAGAATATGGTTATTTTGGGGCTGGAAGTCGTTCCTCTGCATCCATCTCTTACCCATGATTCCGTGATTATACTCTCAATCTAACTCTGGTCATGTGACTCTATGCTACTTGAAATAAAACCTTACATACATTAAAAACAAAACATTAAAAATGGCGCATTTCAGACACTTTTAACATCTTATTTATTTTAAAGAAATTTATCATTTTTTAATGGCTGTATGAACTCCAATCAAGGACGTCACTTTGTCTTAAAAAGGACATAAGAGCTCAGATTAGAGGTGTGACGATCCACAATATTGGGCTCATGAGAACAAGACGAGATGAGATATAAAAGATATATAAAACTATTTTGAAGAAATATTAAATGACTAAATATATCCTCAATTGTCAGACGCTTTGGATAAAAGCATCTGCCAAATGAGTAAATGTAATAAAATGTAATATGGGGTCGAGGGGTAGAGCACTAAACACACACATGTTCTGCACTGATGTTCTGGTAGTAATTTAATTAAGGGAAACAAAATTCAGGCGGCAGCTGAAGATGAAAATATTAAAATATATTAAAATGTAGTAATCAGCAGCTTGCATGCACATTTGCATTGCGTGTTTCCTTATTGTGTATTTCTCAAAACATTTTCATTTCTTGTTGCAAGGTTTTATTCAGAACATTTTTAACAAATGCCTTTAAGTGATGGGGACATGTCCCCAGCTTCCCCAGTGTCAGTGACGCCTGTTGACACCTGTTATGCCCTCAACTTAACTCAGGTCATGTGACCCATTACAGTCTGTGATATAAAACTTTTTTTTAACTAATCATTATTTAAAAAGGCGCTCTTCAGACATGTTTTGTTAATGTTACTTTAAAAATCTTATTTATTTTAAATCACTTTAAAGGCTTATGAGCTAAAATAACTTATTGCAGAAACAAACATCTCAGTGAATCATGTCCATGAGACAGATAACCTTTCAGAAAAGCTTCTCTTTTTTAGAATGAGTAAAGTTCTTATTCTGTTAAATACCTGCAGCACTCAGCAGCAGGACTGTGTGCTTTTCTGTCTGCAGCCTCCAGTTAAGTTTCATTTTACTCACAGCTCGCTCAGTGTGGAGCTTCATTACTTCCTGTTTGCACCGCCCCCCTCCCCGTGGTTCACTTTCACTCCGCCCGCCGCGGTGGCGCAGATCTGTTCTCCGTGTTGAAGGTTTGGTAAGTGACAGTTTTCAGAATTTACAGCCTCTCAGCTGCTGTCTGTTCTCGCCTTTAGTTTAAATAGCCTAAGTTTAAGTGTAAAAAGCAGAAAGTCCAGATGTTTGAGTGTGAAAAGCCGTTTGTGTTGTAGAGTTCAGCTCGTGTTAAGTTTCCCATCGCGAGTTCAGGATCAACAGGGAGCCCCGTGTTTAAGGACGTGTTCACGTTTAATCAAAGTGGCCCCTTTAACAGCAGCTGAATCAGCTGTTGGCTGATGGTTAACATGGATGTGCAGACAGCTGAAGGAAACTTAAAAACAGGAAGATTCTCTGGAAGTTCTGCAGCTCTGTCTCTGATAAGCTGATTTCTGGACGTTTCTTCGTGGCTGACATGACAGATAATGATCTCTCATTAAGTTTCAGTCTCACTGCATGATTTCAAGATGATGTTTCGTGTCTGTGTGTAAAGATTTCACGGAGTTATCCCTCCATTTCTGAGGCCTCGCGTCTCGTCCTCCGCCGCCCCCGTCGGGTCCCCTCAGGATGCGTTCAGGCACAGTGTTGAGTGTAGGTCACCTGTGTTTTACAGCGGCCTGTGTAGACAGATCTGCTGCTAATAGAAGTGTATCTGTTGTTTATATTCCAAACATAAAAATCAAGAACAAATCTGTTAAAGCAGTCTAATGTTCGGGGAGGAAATATTCACTTTCTTTATCGCAGTAAAAGTACCACTACTACCATGTGAAAATACTTAGTTACAAGTTCTGCATTCAAAATGTTACTTAAGTAAAAGTCAGCCGTGGATGAAATATTCAGATCCTTTACTTAAGTAAAAGTACTAAAATCCACTTTAAAATTACTCTGTTACAAGTAAAAGTTCTACATTCAAAATGTTACTTAAGTAAAAGTATGTAATGCAGCTTTTCACACTATTAAAAGTAAAAGTACTCAATGCAGAAAAATGTCCCTTGTGACTATTTTATATCTTCAGATTATGTTCCTCATGCATTCATGCAAAGGCAGGATTTTACTGTTGTTGAGATGGATCATTTGGGACTGTAGCTAATTATTATTTTCATTATGAATTAATCTGCTGAAAATAGTGAGAAATACTGTGACAGTTACTCAGAGCCCAAAGTGACTCCTTCATGCTGCTTTTTGTCCAACTAACAGTCCAAACCTCAACGTTATTAACAAACATTCAAATTATTATAATAATTAAAAGCAGAAAATCTGGAACCATGAAATGTTTTTACAGGAAAAATGACTCAAACAATCAAAATAGTTGCATATTAATTCTCTCTCAACCGACTTATCGTTTCAGCTGTACTTGTAAAAACTGTTTAATTTATAACTAAACATCATCTTTTATAAACTCTTCATGTGTTTTGTGAGTAAAAATCTGACTTTGCAAAGTAACTGAAGCTGTCAGATAAATGTAGTGAAGTAAAAAGTACAAGATCTCCCTCTGAGATGGATAATCTCAAGTACAAGTACCTCTAATTTGTAGTTAAGTACAGTACTTAGTAAATGTACCTATTTACTGTCCACTGGTAAAAGTACCTAAGTATTATCAGCTAAATTGACTTAAGTAGTTTTACTTGTGATACTTTAGATTTCAGTATATTATACCGTGCATATGCAGTTCTGTTATCTATGATATGATTAGATTATTCTTGCTGATACAGTCACGTGTAAGCAGCATTTTAACTGTCATTGTTTGAAGTGTTTGTTTGAAGCTGCAATGATTTTTTCAGTATTGATTAATCTACTGATTATTTACTTGATTAAGGGGAGAAATACCCGTCACAATTTCCCAAAGAGGCATTTTCAGTTTGTTTTGTCCAGTCAATTCTCTAAACCCAAAGAAATAAAGGCGATTAATAATAGAAACTACTTCAACTCAGTTATTAAAGTAGTTGCTTATTATTCCTGTCTACTGACTAATCGATTCATCAGTAAATTCCCTAAACCTAAAGAAACTAGTAACTTAAGCTGTCAGAAAAATGTAGTGCAGTAAAAAGTACAAGATTTGCCAGTGAGATGAAGTATAAAGTTACATAAAAAATTAAATACTCGAGTACAAGAAATCCTTAAAATGTAAAAAGAACAGTACTTGAGTTAATGCAATCAGTTACTTTTAAGCACTGCTAGTGTTGGACATGTCAGTTTTTATAGTCAATGTTTAATTCATGTATTTTGAAAATCAAACAACGTTTTTGTCCCAGAGGTCAGCTGGTTGCAGCGGGTTAAAAACACACAAACGCATCATATTTCATTTCTCATGAACCCAATATTTCAGGATGAAATGATCAAATACTTTGGGTCCTGAATGTGTTTCTGTGCTCATGTCAGCTTTTCCTCACTGAGGTGAGTCGAGGGACGGCAGACAGGAACAGATCTACATTTTCAGTGTGTCATGTGACACAGAGAAACGCGTTCAGAGATGTTTTCATCAAAGTCTTTCATTCCACGTTCTTATTTACATCCTTTTTAAAGGGCTTTGGAGTCAAATCCAACACGGAGGATGTTTCCAACACTTTGAGCCCGCTGCATCACCACCGTCTGATTTCTGATCTGTTTTAGAGTGTGTGTGAGCTCAAAGTTCACCACATGACTCCACAGTGAAATGCTGCTGGAGCTCCTCTGTGCGGCACATTTTGACACATGATTTCAGAAAACACAAACTAAATATCTGAATTAATTACAGTTTGAATAAAAGAAGTCTGATCAAGGGTAGGCTTAGATAGGATAAAACTATATTGATCTTGATGAAGAAAAACACATTTGGGCCGTGCAGACTAGCTTATCAGGGTACGTCTGGGGCAAAAACTGGTTTTGCCCCTTGATCTTGATCTTGGTCATATGCCGACTGTGTTTCCTTCATGCCCCACTGGCCACTGCTAATGTGATCCATTGATCCTGCAAACTGTAGGTCTGAATGCAGATTGAGCTCAGTCTGCTCAGTGTCTGTAAATTCACCAGTGAACTCATTGAAGTTCACTAGACTCACACCACTGTTTCAAACCTCCCAACTGGACTTGAATGATTTTCTTCAACAATCCCCAGAGATGTACAGTATCTCACAGAAGTGAGTCCACCCCTCGCATTTCTGTAAATATTTGATTATATCTTTTCATGTGACATCACTGGAGAAATGACAGTGAGTGTACAGCTTGTAAAACAGTGTACATGTGCTGTGTGAGTGAGCACAGCCCTAAGTGAAAATGTCCAAGACCAGCAGACTGAGGACCTGGATTACTGGAACCAGGTCCTGTGGTCTGATGAGACCAAGATAAACTTATTTGGTTCAGATGGTGTCAAGCGTGTTTGGCGGCAACCAGGTGAGGAGCATAAAGACAAGTGTGTCCTGCCTAAAGTCCAGCAGGTGGTGGGAGCGTCCTGGTCTGGGGCTGCATGAGTGCTGCCGGCACTGGGGAGCTAACATGTACTGTGACATACTGAAGCAGAGCAGGATCCCGTCCCTTCAGACACCGGGCTGCAGGACAGTAATCCAACATGAAAACAACCCCAAACACACCTCCAAGACGACCGCTGCCTCGCTAAAGAAGCTGAGGGTAAAGGTGATGGACTGGCTCCAGACCTGAACCCTACTGAGCATCTGTGGGGCTCCTCAAACGGAAGGTGGAGGAGCGCAAGGTCTCTAATAGGGCTGCAACTAATGACTATTTTCGTAGTCGACTAATGTTATTTATTCGATTAATCGACTAGTCATTATTATTTTTGTCACCCCATAACCCTAATTAAACCATTTAACTAATTAAATATCTTTCAAGTGAATTACTGATCTCCAACACGAAACAAGCTAATGTTACCATTAAGTGAATGAGGTTTACTATTCAGAATGAACACCAGTATCAACACCAGCGTAGGCTCCTCCTATAATTCACTGATTTATACAAACTTTAACTGTTTATCAAAGATTTTTTCTTTGGAACTATATAAATTAAAAGCAAGTACTATAACCACAACTGTACCCTAACAGTGTCTATTTAGAACAATATACAGCAACAGTCCCCTTTCATACTACTTCTGTAGTTTATTTTTCAAAAGTGCTTATAGGTTTTAGGCAATAACCCAGTGCAGAATGTTCTGTAGGCGACATCATGAGCCAGATGTTCCACTACTAATAACTTTTTACAGCTGGGTCAAATTTTTATAGTCGACGTCGTCGATTATGTTGACTAATTGTTGCAGCCCTAGTTTCTAACATCCACCAGCTCTGTGATGTCGTCATGGAGGAGTGGAAGAGGACTCCAGTGGCAACCTGTGAAGCTCTGCTGAACTCCATGTCCCAGAGGGTTAAAGCAGCGCTGCAAAATAATGGTGGCCACACAAAATATTGACCCTTTGGGCCCAATTTGGACATTTTCACTTAGAGGTGTCCTCACTTTTGTTGCCAGCGGTTTAGACATTAATGGCTGTGTGATGTGTTATTTTGAGGGGACAGCAAATTTACACTGTTATACAAGCTGCACACTCACTACTTTACACTGGAGCAAAGTTTAATTTCTCCAGTGATGTCACATGAAAAGATATAATTAAATATTTACAGAAATGTGAGGGGTGGACTCACTTTTGTGAGATACTGTACGTGAAGGTTCTCCGTTATCCAGGTCATCCTTCATTTCAGTCAAATGAAATGACTCGGTGAAACGTCTTTGAGTATCTTCAACAAAGTCCAGTTGCCCTTGATGTGGCCCCTGATGTCTGTAGACTGTGGTGACAGCAGCCTCATATTTAATAGACATGAAGCATCTTCTCTCTCTGTGTTTCCTCTCCAGCTGAAGCTCAGAGTCTCTGTGACCGGATGTGGATCAGCTGAACGTCCTCAGTGTTGTTGTGGTGACAGAGTGCAGCTCTGCAGCAGCTATGGATCAGTGTGAGGAGAGAGAGGAGGGGGAACAGGAAGCTCAGAGGTGAGATCCACGACTCTTCTTCATATCAGAGCTCAGCACTCACTGTCGTTATTCACACTCACTTTCACATCTGCCGCTCAGCTACTGAAGAACAGCTTCCAGTAATAACTACTAACTTTATTAATCAAAGCTGCGGTCGGCAACGTTGGAGAACCAGCAAGAGGGAGCTAGATTTTGAAAATATCCAACCAAAATCTTTCTCAAGTTTGAACACGTTCATTAGTAGTTATTTGTCTGTTTGCATCAGGATGCAGCGACAGAAACCAGACTCTCCTGAACCCAGCTGTGTGTCCTTGAAGAGTGACTGGTCCATGGGTCGCCCCATTAACTTTAAGGTTGGACATCCTGCTGAAGGAAGGTAAGACTTTAAACCTGATATTTGTCATTAGCTGACTCTCCTGAGAAGAATCCTCTCTTGGTCCAGAGCTTCATAGTCTGTTGTGGGACTGTATCAGCAGCTCCCATGTCCTGCACATCGCTCTCACATGTCATTAAACACGTGGTTAATGTTGTGGAACGGACACAGTTTGGTTAGGTTTAGGGAGTAAGTACGTTAAAGAGGTGGTATTATGCTGTTTGGCTTTTTCCCTCTCCTTTATTGAGTTATATCTCTTTTTTGTGCATGTAACAGGTTTGCAAAGTGAAAAAGCCCAAAGGGAGTTCCCATCTCCCACAGAAAACTCTGCTCTGAACTCTTTTGTAGTCCAGCATTTATTTCGGTTATCATGTTATGTCTCATGGTAACACGAGTCATTACGCTCGCCTAGCGGCAAGTCCGACACGCCCTCAAAAACACCGGTGGAGAAACACTCTCACTGCAGCACACAGTGACAAGACGTCCGCCTGCCCCCCCCACCCCCTCCAGCAACATGTATACCTGAACCGACGCCGTATTTACCAGCTTGTCAGGACCCGCCCTACTCTGCTTCTGATTGGCTTGTAGTCCTTAACTAGGTACTGCGGACGTGCAACAAAGATCTTGTAGAAGTGAGATGCTTCACTCCATAGCTTAAACAGCGCGTTGAACACACAGGGTGAAAAGAGGAGCTGCAGCAGTGGGTAGTCTGACAACATTATGGTGTTATTTTGTAGATGAAAGTATGTAAACCTGTTCTGGTACAACCTCAGTCAGTAATGCTATTTAACTCAAATAGCTAAATAACTTTGGCATTTTCTTCTGTGTGAAAGTCCTGGGTCTGACTCTCCGTCCACCCCACCTCCTCCTTGGTGACATTGAACACGCTGGCTAGAGTGGCTGGAGTTTATTCAGCTGCTGGGTCTGAGCAGACACACTCTGACACATGAGCAGCATTCTGACCCTTGTCCAGTAGTAATTAGCTAGCTTGAGTGTTTACCAAAATATCCAACCTCTGAAGTCCGTGGTTTCCACCTGCTTAAAGAGATCCACTATCCACCCTGTGCCTAAGAATGTTTCTCCAGCTTTTGAAGGACTATTGACCAGTGGCCCTCACCTCAAGGGTCATGAAATGCTTTGAGAAGCTGATCAAGGACTACATCTACACCTTCCTCCCTTGTAGTTGCCAAACAGATCCACAGGTTATGCAGCTCCCAGGTTCTACACATCACTCTGACACTCTGGTGAGAAAGCAAGGCAGCGCTGAGAGAATTCAGTCTCAGTGAGGATCCTTCAATCAGTCTACTCTGGAGCTGTAGAGAGCATCCTGACAGGAAACAACACTGCCTGATTTGGCAACAGCTCCACTCTGGACAGGAGGGCAATAATTAAATAGTCAAATAATCAGTTAAAATCAAATTACCTAATTTAATTTTAGGAAAGACATTCTTTTAGAAATGTTAATCTCGTTACTATCTGCTTATTTAACATCTATAACTTCTGTTTGTATCAGGACAAAGCATCACAAACGAGACTCTCAGGGACCCAGCTGTGTGTCAGTGAAGAGTGACCAGTCCAAGGATTTCCCCATTAGCTTTAAAGATGGACAATCTGCTTATCCAAAGTAAGCATTTTAAAGATCCTCACTGTGCATGTCATCTGCATTGACTCTGTAGTCTCACCTGTCATTATGACTGTAAGAAACTCTGTGCAGATGTGAGTCATTAATGTCTTTAAACTTGATTTTTCTCAGAGTTCAGCAGAAGAGCTCAAAGATTCCCAGTGATCAGTCTGCTCAGCAGCATCCAACAGACCTGGACTCCATATTTATGGGTGTTCATAAAAAAAAACAACACCTACACTACCATACCTGCGAACCTTGTCACCTTTCAATAATCGCCATTTTTAGTGTCAACCAGGTCATTCGCTTCAATTGTGTAAATCCAAAGAGTTCTTAAAAAGGTGGGTGTCTGAGTGAGTGAGGATTAACTGGAGATTGACTGGGATAGCCCAATATCTGTCTTTGCTTTGAAATCGTCTTACCCACTAATGTAGGCTAGCATCAACCTTAGCTACCTGGTGTTCTGGCTCTGGGACCGTCTTGTCCTCTCTGAATGTTAGCTTTGCTGCAGCAGCTGTAGCCACAGTATGCTAACCCTCAACTTAATAACACAATAAAATGAAAGTTTTAGCTCCCTTCATGCTGCACATACATGACAAACAAATATTTAAAATTATAATAAGTCCATTGTCCAGCTGCAGACTGTTGTATTTAAAGACAAAAACCAGTTACATCTTGGCAGGCTTCAGCACGAACTAAGGAGGAGCCGCTGTGTCTCGAATTATATCGTCCTCAGTCTCCTACTCTAGGCAGTGCCCTTGCAAGATTCCCGCCTTTATTCCTAAATATGTTAATTCTCTGGTGCCTTCTACTGTGGTACCTTTCCAAAATCCTCTTATTTGGTAAATTTCCATTCCTTACTTCTCTACCAAAGTTTTTCATTGTTTCTTCTGCAACCATCAATGCTATTTTGCACCATCTGGTGGCCCCATTTAGGTACTCTTTTCAATACACTTTGGGCACTGGTGACACTGTATGATAACAATCGGAGGATAAAATAGGAGCTAGGGAGGATTGTTTAAGACCAACAGCCTTAGGGGAAAAAACTGTTCAGGTGTCTGGTGGTCTTGGTCCTGATGGAGCAGAACCTAAAACCAGATGGAAGTTTTCTGATAAGGCAGTAAGCTGGGTGTGATGGGTCCGCCACTATCCTACTAGCCCGCTGCCCTGCTCCAGGGGTGTAGGAGCGACTTTGAACCTGGGGGGACACTGAAATGCTAGGGGGGTTCGGGGGCATGCCCCTCCCCCTACCCCCACTCCCAGTTTTCTTTTAAATAAGGTACTTAGATTTCGAATGACTTTTGAAAACAATGTACTTATTAGTGTGGCTGAATGAGGATATTTGCAGTGACAGAAGATGGAGAGTAGACTGGAGAGGGGAGATTATGAGGACTCGGGTGCACAGTCAGAGAGACACAGCACAAATGTATTTAGTTATCCTAATGTTACACTTATGAGCTGCAGCCAAAAAAATCTGATTATTCCTAAAGCATCTATGAACATAATCCTTAAGTCAAGTCAAGTCAGGTTTTATTTAAAGTGCAAAATCACCAAAAGAGATGGTCCTAATACACTTTACAAAAAGCATTGAAACTAAATAAAATTAAACATAAAATACAGAACATGTCATAAACAAATAATAAAATACAATCAGAATAAAATCAACTAAATAAAATGATAAAACGAATAAATATTATATATAATATATTATAAATTTGCTCAACCCTGTCCTAACTAAAAGCTTTATTAAACAGAAAAGTCTTAAGTCTAGCCTTAAAAGTGGGGAATTTATCTGATTCCTGCAACCAAATTGGAACCTGGTTCCATAGTAGAGGCGCTTGATAACTAAATGCTCTTTGTCCCACTCTAACCTTAGTTACATTAGGCACCACAAGCAGCCCTGCAGTTTGAGAGCGCAGTGCTCTATTGGGGCGGTAAGATATTGTGCCTGGCCATTTAAGGCTTTGTAGGTAAGTAGAACAATTTTAAAATCTATTCTATATTTCACAGGGAGCCAGTGAAGGGATGCTAGAATTGGAGAAATATGCTCTCTAATCCTGACTCTAGACAACACGCACTGCTGCATTCTGAATCAGCTTGAGAGGCTTTAGAGACTTAATTGTGCTGCCCGCTAGTCAAGCCTGGAAGTAATGAAAACTTGGACAAGTTTTTCTGCAGCGTTTTGAGACAGGACGGTGATGCCATCCATAGTAGCAATGTCGTTGGACAATATATCTCGAAGGTGTTTGGGCCCTAGTAAAATAGCTTCAGTTTTGTCTGACTTTAGCATGAGGAAATTACAGGTCATCCAGGATTTGATATCTTGTAAACAACCTTGGAGTTTGGCTAACTGATGTGAATCATCCGGCATGATAACTAAATATAGCGGAGTATCATCAGCATAGCAATGAAAATTTATGTCATGGTTTCTTATAATTCTACTGAGAGGAAGCATATATAGGACAAAAAGGATTGGTCCGAGCACCGAACTTTGTGGTACTCCATGGTCAATGCTGGTGTGCATGGAAGAATCATTATTCAGATATACAAATTGGGACTGAGGGCTGATCCTTTGATGCCAATAAAATTTTCCAGTCTCTGTAGTAGTATATGGTGATGATTTTAGTTTTCTCTTTAAAGAAGCTCATAAAATCATTACTACTTATGCTGGCAGGGATACACGGCTCAGTGGAGGTGTGACTCCCTGTTAGCCTGGCTACTGTGCTTAAGAGAAACCTGGGGTTGTCCTTGTTCTCCTCAACTAATGATGAAAAGTAAGCAACTCTTCTTCTGTAAGTTTTGAGACTTTCCTGCATGTTAAGTGTAATTCTTCTTGGCTAGTGGAACGCCATTTTTTTTTCCAGCCTCCATGATATAAGCTTCAGTTTATGCGTTTGCGAGTTATACCAAGGTGCTTGTTTTCTTCGTGTAATTATTCTCTTTTTAAGTGGGGCAATGGAGTCGAGCGTCATTCGCAGTGAGCCTGCAACACTGTCAACAAAATGATCAAGTTTGGAGTTTGGAGGGACTCATGTTAGTAAAGGAGTTCTCTGTCATAAGGAGAGCTGGTGTGGAGACAAGTGTTGATGGAATAATTTCCTTTAATTTCGCCACAGCATCCTCCAATAGACATCTAGTGTAAGATATTTGACTAAAGGCATGTAGTCTAGTAGAAAAAACTCAAAGGTTATCAAAAAGTGGTCAGACAGAACAGGATTTTGTGGAAAAACTGTTCACTGTCAATGCCATATGACAATACAAGATCAAGGTGTGGTTAAAACAGTGAGTGGGTTTGTGAACAATCTGACTAAAACCAACTGAATCTAGTAATGATAAAAATGCAGTACTAAGTCTGTCATTATCTGCGTCCACGTGAATATTAAAATCACCCACAATAATTAATTTATCTGATTGAAGAACTAGACATGATAAAAACTCTGCAAATTCAAGTAGAAATTCAGAATATGGACTTGGTGTGCGATACACTATGACATATAAAATTGGCTGTAGAGTTTTCCAGGTAGGATGTGAAAGAGTAAGCAGAAGACTTTGAAATAATTTAAAATTTTGTTTTAATGTTTAGGGTTGATCAACAAGCTTGTGTCAAAGATAGCTGCAACTCCATCACCTCTTCCAGTACCTCGAGGAATATGAGTATTGGTGTGGCTGGGAGGAGTAGATTCATTAAGCACATTCACATAACACATTCATCATGATACAACCAAGTTTCTGTAAGACAAAACAGATGTTAGATGTTAGCAGCCAACATGTATGTGGCTTCCTTCTCTGGGGGTGGACCCCATCAGCCCTGAAGTAGGAGGAACGGTTCCAAAACAAGTTAAAATTGTCAATAAAAGTAAAACCGTGGATTCTGCAGGCTGACTGGAGCCATTCGTTGAGGGAGAGGAGTCGAATCGTCGAGAATCGTTCTGGCGTTGACGCCAGAAATGAAAACGGACTTTCCATAACTCTTCAAAAGACTAAAAAGTTTGAAAATATCCTTTTTTGCCATTTCAGACACACCACAAACGACATTTTACAGGACCACCCGGCGAATGGAAGCTGGGAGTGAGGATAAAATTTCCGGGAGTTTATCTAGAATGTCCAGGACTGTCCGCACCTCGTGGGACGGAGATAATTTATCACTTTTGATGAACCACACAAAGATATTATATCGTTTTTAAACAGCCGGCTACTTGAAATAGACCCGCGAGGAACGTGCATGTAGCTGTCGGCAGCACGGCAAGCACACAAAACTCTGCACAAGACCGGTGAATGACAGGCGAGAGAGAGAGAGGGAGAGAGAGAGAGGGGTAAATGGTGTCCCCCCCATGTATAATGGCTCCTACGTGTATGCCCGGCTCGAGCTTCATACAGAACACTCACAGACACCAGTACTTGGCCTGTGAGCTGGGTAGCAGTTCGCATAATGCGTTCCAGTCTGTGCTTGATGTGGGCAGAGGATGCGGGGTACCACACAGTGATGGAGGAGGTAAGTACATTCCTGATGGTGGCTCTGTAAAACTGTTTGCAGACCATCAAGGAGAAGGTCATCTTTCTGAGCAGTCTCAGGAAAACTATCCTCTGTTGAGCACGCTTGATGACAATAGATGCGTGTCTCCCATTTCAGGTCGCTGGTAATGGCAGTACCCAAAAACTTAACATGCTCCTCCACGTTTACTGCTGCACCGTTGAGGAGTAATGGTGAATGCAGTGGTGGGTGTTTCCTGAAGGTGATGAACAATTCTACGGTGTTGTTGACCAGATTTACTAAAGGTCTGCGTGAGTAAAAAACGTGTGCAAACTTAATATCACCAATAGCGACACAACCCATTATAGGTATCAGAGAGGGAATTGGGCACTAGGGCGTACAGGGCCAGGAACAGGAGATCGCAGAGCGACCGGCCCTCTGCGGATGGTCGGTGGTCGTTCCCTCTGGCTGGATGAAGCACGATCTGCTGGCATTTCCTTACGTCTGGGTCATTCCAACATACTGTTTCTGCTGGGGTTTGCCAAAGCAGTTTTTCAGGTGTGCTGTCCCAAGTACTTAGTGCAATCTCAGGCAGGATGGGCAGACATACGATTTCCACATACTCGGGACGCACTGAATAAAACAAGCCAAGGTTTTCACGCAGTGGCTGCTTTCCCTCCCGACTCTCCATGGCGGAAAGCATTAAAACACGCAAAACCCTCATTTAAATACTGCCACCTCCATTCTGTTTGCTCCTGTTGTCATCACTCCAGTGGCAATCTGTGAAGCTCTGGTGAACTCCATGCGAGAGGGTTAAAGCAGTGCTGCAAAATAATGGTGGCCATTATGAGTTATTATCACTTTTGTTGCCAGCAGATTAGACTAATGATTAATGGCTGTGTGATGTGTTATTTTGAGGGGACAGCAAATTTACACTGTCATACAAACTGTACACTCACTACTTTACACTGTAGCAAAGTGTAATTTCTTTATTGTCACATGAAAAGATATAATCAAATATTTACAAAAATGTAACAAAGTATCCGATACATTTATTGACAGTTTTACAAATTATTATATTATATCAATATGGCTTTATTGGTCCACAATGAACACTTTGATGCAGTTATCTTTCTATTCCAGCTGCTGGAG
>NW_024044348.1:2046537-2069037 GCF_014851395.1 Micropterus salmoides
TATTGACATGGTCCTTCCTAAAGACAACTTAAAATCGTAGTGATTTTTGCACCTGTGGGACTCCGTATCTGGGGCAGCACTTGATCTTGTTTTGACTCCGTTGCGTCGTTTGCTCAGGTCGTCCACCGTGAAGAACCGGATCCCCGCCACCTCTGGGAAGCCGAGTGCAGCAACAGCTTCTGTTCCAGTCCAACCCCGGACAGCCCAACAAATACAACATGAACTCCGTCCCCATCTACCAGAACGTCCTGGTCCTGAACCAGCAGCGCGGGGTTCACTGCTACACCATCATATCTCTCTGGCTGTCGGCTGCACCTGTGTCGTGGCCAAAACCAACCAAAACTGATCCATCTCGACCTGAACAAATAGGGAATTGATATTTAATATGATTTAACTCTGTGGAATCCATAATTTACCTGTGTATTGGAGTGTAGTATGGAGTAATACTGTATCAGCCCTGATGCAAACATAAAGTGTGAAGAGTGACATATCTGTACTAAAAAAAGACACCGTCAACTTCTCTATTCTCTCAGAGGTTCCCAATTTCTTTTATTTTATGCACAATAATAATTTTAGACACAATATAAATCCCAGCAGAGCTTCACACAACCTCTAGCAAACCCGAAAAGGGGTCTGCAGAGGATGATGAGTCAGGCAGGCAGAACAAAAGGCTGGGAGGATGAGGTGTTAGTATGTGGCAGGGAAGCACAATAATCACTAGCTGAAGTTGCGGCTGACAGAGATAAACAGCTGGTGGAGCTGATTCTCCGGTCGCTGCCGTTAAACCACCGCAGCAGAAGAAGAAGAGAACACGACGAGGTGACATCATTAAAAGAGTCGAAGCTGAAATGGAGGAAAACCATGTGGGAAGTTCTTAATACGTGTTTTCATTGATTTCAGTTACAGTAATGTGTCTATTGTTTATTAATCTAGTTCAGGTTGCTTAATTCACTCTTTTTTCTTATTGTTTTTGAACCTGATAAGACGCAGAATCACTGAAAGAAATAAAAAGAATCAACAGAGGCAAATATATATTTTGTTTACAGGATACAAATGCCTTTAAAACGCTACCATGTGCTCATTTTAGTGGAGTGGGAGAACAGAGTGTAACACAAAGAGGTGTGTATTAGTGTGTGTGTGTGTGTTAAGAGTCTCATGATGTCTGAAATCCTCTGCAGAGAAAAACTCATTCAGACTGAAATCAGCTCGAATTAGCTGAAAACAAGAACACATTGTGGAGGTTAGACGTGTGTGTGTGTCACCATGCATGTGACAGCGGCCAGTCTGCAAGACCGAACAGCGAACGGGTCAGTGACTCTCTCAGGCCAGCAGAAAGAGCATGCATCCGCTCGCGTCCTGAAGAACTCAGGTAGGGGTTTCCTCTGTTGTGTCTGTCAGGTGACCTCTGACCTTTGACTTTCTTACTGTCGTTGTGATTTAGCATTTCTTCCGTTTTGTTTCTGATCCTCTTAAAGGTTTGTTTGTAGAAAACAGCAGGCCAACAGGCCAATATGCTTAATTACCTTCAAATATACTGAAATATGTTAAATGTCATGCCTGACTGTCTCGTCAGCTTCGTATTATTAATCAGTATCAGAATACTTCTAAACGTTACCTGGCAGGAGCTGGAGGGGCATCTGATTACAGAAGTACTTTAAGCTTTTCTTCTGACCATCTGTTTAAATTATTTTCAACTTTGTTTTCTGAGGAATCTGTTTCAGTTTGGTGTACAGCTCTAAAACTACATTACCATGAGCCTCAGCAGCTGTTGCTTGGAGAAGAAGTGGTGTAACTACCAACGTACCTGGGTAACCCAGCGTACCTGTGTAACCACCAACGAACCTGCAACCACCAACATAACCACCAACGTACCGTCGAATCAGCAACGTACCTGTCGAACCACCAACGTAACCACCACGTACCTGTCGAACCACCAACGTAACCACCAACGTACCTGTGTAACCACCTAATCACCAACGTACCTGTGTAACCACCTAACCACCATTGTACCTGTGTAACCACCAGCGTACCTGTGTAACCACCAGCGTACTTGTGCAACCACCAACATAACCACCAACGTACCTGTGTAACCACCTAATCACCAACGTACCTGTGTAACCACCAGCGTACCTGTGCAACCACCAACATAACCACCAACGTACCTGTCGAATCAGCAACGTACCTGTCGAACCACCAACGTAACCACCAACGTACCTGTGTAACCACCTAATCACCAATGTACCTGTGTAACCACCTAACCACCAATGTACCTGTGTAACCACCAACGTACCTGTGTAACCACCAACGTACCTGTGTAACCACCAATGTACCTGTGTAACCACCAATGTACCTGTCGAACCACCAACTTAACCACCAACGTACCTGTTGAACCACCAAAGTAACCATCAACGTACTGTCGAACCACCTAACCACCAACGTAACCAACGTACCTGTGCAACCACCAACTTAACCACCAACGTACCTGGAACCACCACTTAACCACCAACGTACCTGTCGAACCACCTACACCACCAACGTACCTGTGCAACCACCAACGTAACCACCAACGTACCTCTCGAACCACCAACGTAACCACCAACGTACCTGTCGAACCACCAACGTAACCACCAACGTACCTGTCGAACCACCAACGTAACCACCAACGTACCTGTCGAACCACCTAACCACCAACGTACCTGTGCAACCACCAACGTAACCACCAACGTACCTGTCGAACCACCAACGTAACCACCAACGTACCTGTCGAACCACCAACGTAACCACCAACGTACCTGTCGAACCACCAACGTACCTGTCGAACCACCAACGTAACCACCAACGTACCTGTCGAACCACCTAACCACCAACGTAACCACCAACCGTGTAACCACCTAACCACCAACGTACCTGTGTAACCACCAACATACCTGTGTAACCACCAACGTACCTGTGTTACCCATCACCTGCCTGTTTTGTATTTTAATGAATTTCTTTGAATTGTTTCAGCTTCGTACAAAACAACAAGCAACGAGACAAACTCAGGATCCTCTCCCATCATGCCTCAGGTGTCGTTCGTTCCTCCCTCGCTGTGCCTCACCTTCCTTCCTCTGCTGGACCGCCTCCTCCCCTCCCTTCCCCCGACCGTCCGAGACGTGGACGTCCCCCCTTTGTTTAGGGAGCGGTTCATCCTGTCTGGGTACCGTCCCGTGGGCCTGTCGTGGCGCTGTTACGTCCTCAGCCTCTTCCAGATCCACAACGAGACTCTGAACGTGTGGAGCCACCTGCTGGCTGCCGTCTGCGTGGCGCTGAGGTTCATGGCGTTCACCGTTCTGCAGGGAGGGGTACTAAACTCTTACAGTCTGTTTCACCTCCTGGTGTTTGAACGCTTAGTGTTTGAGCTCATGACGTCTGACCTTTGACCTCCACAGGGGATACTGGGTTTTCGGCTCCAGGGTCCAGAGGGTCAGGGGTTTTCTGTGGACGTCTCCTCGCTGCCTCTGGTTCACTATGTCTTCTCCGCTGTCACATACCTGAGCTGCAGGTGAGCCAACAAAAGTAATTATTTGTTAATATTTTAATTATATAAATTATTTTTATTTATATATATAAACAAATACAACCAGCACGTCTGTCCGGACTCTCAGCAGATTTTGGATGGATTGTGATGAAATGTGGTCCAGACCTTCACGTTCCCCTCAGGATGAACTTGGTGACTCTGACTTTTTATCTAGCACCATCAGGTTCAGCTGTACGCTGTGTTTACTGCTGATTAGCTAATATTAGCATGCTAACACGCTAAACTAAGAGGGTAAAGGTGCAAAAAATCATTGTGAGCATGTTAGCATGCTGTGGTTAACATTTAGCTTCAAAATGATACAGTCCAAACAAGGTGAAACAAAAAGACAAAATCCAAATGATGTAATCAGGTGTAAAATATACTCCAGATATCCACAAGCACGAACAGGCAGGTCCAAGCAGACGACCCAAGGAGGAAACACCGCACGACAAAGACAGAGCACACAAGCTACAATGATCCGGAAGGACAGAACAGAAGGCAGTATATACATGGTTAGCACATGAGATCAAACTAAAACAGGAAACAGGGAAATACGGTGAAACGAGGACCGGCACTCACAGAAGGAAGCAGACAGAAACAAACACGACACAAACACCCGAACAGAAAAATGCACACAGACAAAACAGACCAACATGCTGACCGAAACCAAAACCAACCAAGCAGACAAGAGAACAGAGTAAACAGACAGACGTCCTCGCTTCAGAAATATGTGACTCTGACCAGGGGTGTTTCCAGGCTCTTGAAACATTGGGGGTCCAGAAATCTTTCATGTTCTCACCCCCCCCCCCAGTCTATAAAGCAACAGTAAATGACCTCTACTTGTATCAACCATCAAAAACTTTGCAACCTTGTTATGCCATCAGTCAAACTGAACCCTATAAATCAGTGAACTACATTTTAATTATTAAATATCATCTATTTATGATTTTTTTATAATTACTACTGATAATTTAAACTACAAATATTACGAAGGGTTTCAGGTTCCCCCTGAAAATTTGGTCTTTAAGCACTTAATTTCTTGCATTCTGGTGACTTTTTCTGCACCAATTCATTGAGGAAATGTCTTTATTTATATAAAATAAAAATAGTGTAATATAGTGCTGTAGGGCTCTCAGGCATTCTGTAATTCTGTCAAATATATTCCTCCTGTTTCTCATTTTATTTCATCCCTGCCGAGCCAACACACATGCAGGCATAAGTAACCTAAAGTCTTTAAATATGCAGGTTGAACCTCTTCACCTCAATGATAGATGAATTCAATTTTATTCAGTTTTAAACCTGTGCACCTTAATAGCTCCTCTGTTTCAGCAGGTTTTCTGCTCAGGTTCAAAATTTTCTGCGCATTAAAAATCTCTCCCACATATCTGTGTTCTCTGACATTTGCAGAATAATAATTTAAGATAATATTAGGAGATATAGTGAGAATGAGGTCATTATATTTTAACAAAATCTACCTGCTGTGCATTACCCTGCTTTAGTGCTCTGCTGATATGGTCGTAGGCAGCTGCCCCTTTAGACCGTCTGACAGACAGAGAGCCTGACTGAGACGAGCTCACTGCTCTTCATCAGAGGTAGAAACCAAAACTGAAAACACTTGTGATCAGACAGAAATATCAGCACACGTCCACTTCAGCACCTCTGATAAAGTGCAGCACACAGTGAAGCATCCTGGAGCAGAGAGACAGTCAAACAGAGCTAAGACGATCATAGCTATCTGTGAGTTTTGGTCAATGGGCGTGTCCGTGGCGTGGCGTCCAAAATCGATGATTCGCAGTGAAACAGGAAGTTGTTATAACTTCAGTGTACATGCTCAGATCTGCACCAAACTGTCCATGTAGGAGAGTCCCGCCCAGAACACATCCATATGCCAACAAACGTACAATGTCATAGCGCCACCTGCTGGCAACAAGAGCTGTTCTACTAATCCCACCTGCTTCAAAACAGTCTCAGAAGAGCCTTAAGACATTGATGATGCTATGTCGTGAATCTTGTGAGTTTTCGGATAACGGTGTGTCCTTGGTGTGGCGTCAAAGTTCAATGCTTCGCCATTACACAGGAAGTTGTTGTAACTTCGCTGTACATGCTCACACAGGTCAAAATTCACTCAACCTCGTAGCGCCATCTGCTAGAATCAGGAAGTGTCCCTTCAAAGATGCAGCCCCTGCGCACTGAATCACCAAGATACACAAAATGTTTGTGGTACATGTATCATCCCAAGATGCACAAAAAAGCCTCAGGAGCCATACCTGAAATCAGACAGGAAGTCAGCCATTTTGGCTTAAATGTGCAATTACAGCCCATTTATGGCCTTTTACAAGGTCCGTACTCTGTACCAAACTTTATATGGTCAATAACAGTCCTGAACACATCTACATGAAACTGATACTCTGATTCAAATGTTTTATGGTCATGATTTACATCATAGCTGGTTGGTTCAGTTCAAGGCTTAAAAATCTTTATGGAAATTATGTAAACAAATGGGGAATTTTCTTCTGGAGCTGTGAAACAAGTGCACGGTCTCTGTTGAGCTCTATTAATAGGTGCCTTTGACTTGATGCGGCGCTGCGCAGAGCTGAAGTAACGTGATGCATGCTGGACTAAACATGAGGCATGCTGGTTAGATATTCTCACGGACTTCCGCTGCGATGCAAAACATCACCATGTCACTTATATTAAAACCTCATGGACGCAAGGCGGCTGTACTTGTCCCGTGTCCGCAATTGTTTTTTTCCGGTAGACACAAAGTGGGATATGTCCGACTTGACAGCAGTGTTTTTATACCCCACCCCTGCGCTGCTCATCATCTCACCTAAGTGAGTTATCAAACAGCTGATTGCTTCCACGGCCAGCGAACACAGAACATCGGGTCGCCTGATTGGTGTTTGTGTCCACCTGATGAAGTCGAACGTTCACTCTCCAGCTTTGACTAACGGCCCTTGTGTTGCGTGTTGCAGTGCTACGGCTCACCTGTTGCAGTCCCGCTCGGAGCAGGCGCATTACTCGCTGTTCTTCCTGGACTACGTGGGCGTGGCCGTCTACCAGTATGGCTGCGCTCTGGCTCTGTGCCTATACAGCTCCGACAGTGCCTGGACACAAAGCATGCTGGGACAGGTGCGTTAAAGTGACTTACATCCGTCCTCAGCCGAGGCGTTCAGATGTTCTCATGATGCCATTTTCTCGCAGGTCTTCCTCCCGGCCGCCGCCCTCCTCGCCTGGTTCTCCTGCGCCGCCTGCTGTTATGCGAAGCTTCGTTTCCGGCGGCCGTACCCGCTCCACAGGAAGCTCTGTCAAGTGGTGCCGATGGGCGTGGCCTACCTGCTGGACATCAGCCCCATCGCCCATCGTCTCATCACTGGCAGCTGGGCGAGCAACTCTGCACTGCCACTGCACTGCCTGCAGGTGGCGCTTCTTACTCAGCATCAGCATAACACTTCCAAATATCTGTTAACCAGTTAGTATGTGGTTACGCTCACTTATGTAACCAGGTCACGCAGGTAAATGGACAACACGTTTATGTGAACTCTTAACTGTTTCTAAACATCACAAATGAGTGTTTCGCGTCAGGCGACCGGACCTTAACTATGCTACACAAGTCACATGACCTACAACAAGTGCTTGTGAAACAGTCAGAGTTTGCCACAACAAACGTTAATATGGTTCGTAACACCATAGTGCACAACCTTCACAACCTACCTACCAGTCTCTGGTGTTGGTGCGTTTGCAAGATGTGGGGCTTATTTTCTATACTGGCATCTCTCTAAAAGTACAAAACACTTTTCATGTATGTTGAGTTTTGTCTGTTTCATGTTGATCTACAATTTCTTTATGTAGTATATTGAAATATCAATCAAAATTATATTAAGACAGCTTTATGAGAACTGGGTGGTGAAATATTGTCGTGCTCCATCTGCAGTCTGTTAGAGAACATATATGAGAGGTGATCACACAGCACCGATAACTTGATCAATCATTTAAATCTTCTGACGAGGCTCCAGAGTCTGTCTGCCACAGTGGTTAGATACTCTACCCACATTATGAATTTTTACTTTCTAATGATTTATGAAAATAATAAATGCAAGTGATCGTGACATATTTAACTGTACTACAGTATGAGTTACTGATTGCACAGAGCGTGATCAGTTTCTACATCTAAAGCCCCTTTTCCACCGCACTCTACTCGCCTTTTTTTGGTTTTCCATTGTGGAACGATTCTACCTGTTCCTGTTACCTGGTACTTTTCCACGTATCTCCTCCGTTGAGGTTCTAAGCGAGCTGAGGTGATACTAAAATGTGACGTGAAAACACAGCAGACCACTGATTGGTCAGAGAGAATCGTCACTATTCACTGCATCATCATCAGAAAGTTTTATATTTTACAATTTTCATACGTTATTTCATCACTAAATCCACTTCTGAGAAGTTTTGACGTGAGAAATCAACGTGTAGATTTTCGAATATTGACAGTTTTATGAAAAGTGATGGTGGAACAAAAATGTGCTTGAAAGTTTTAGGAGTTGAGGAGCTCCGCAGGTGGCTGATCTACTAACGGTGTGCACGCAGAGTGACGTCTTTCAAAAGTGCAAGATAGCACCTGTTGTTCATTTACTACTTTTGCTTTAAGGAATATGCAATTAGGGGTGTTTAAATTTTATTGTGCAAAGTAGTGAGATGGATGGATGGACACAATGTAATCTACCAAGCCTAAACGCAATTTCATGTGAGTGCAACAGCATCTGTATTTAATACATTTGAAGTAAAGGTGCAAACCGGCAAGTGTTGCACAGAGATGGCTGCTCTTATCGTTGCAGAGAGACACAGCTGTAATGAAAGAAAACGTAGAGAAATTAACAATATTACAATATTATATCCAATATGAAGAAAGAAAGTTATTTTATTTATTCAATGAACTATATGAATTGAATAGTTTTTTGTATTTGGCGATACTGTTGTATTAACATTCATGCCAATAAAGCAAATTTCGTTTTGACCGGACTTCTTTTCTCCGTGAGATGGAAGAATTTAGCTGCCTCCATTGTGTTTTCTACTGTTGTCATCTAAGCAATAATTCTTAGTTGATCACCTATAACTGGTACTGCAATTGCATGTGCAATATTTTAGAATCCACACGCAGTGTAGTGCTTTTTATTCGGGATGTTAGCAAATCAGGCCCACTGAATGGTACTATCTGCAATGAAAAACGGAGGACGGCAGGGCAAAACCAAGTTGAGTAGAGTCGAGGCGAGTAGAGCTGGAACGGAAAAACGGCATATCAGTCAGGATGTCCTCCTCCACACTATAAATAAACCAGGACATCAGCGGTGGAAACTGACCTGATTAGACTTGGTTTCAGTTTTAGTCCGAATATTTTTAATATCTCTCTTTTCAACCTGTCACTGAGATACTTTCCCCGTTCGTCCTACACGTGTTTGTAGAAAGCGGATTAGATAAGTTACGTGTACACATGGCCAAGAAAACAGCGTCCTTCAAGAGAAACCCAGCTGGTGAAATCAGGTCTCTGGAGAAAGTACATGTACAGAAAAAACTGTGTTGTGGTCTTTAACTGTCTTCTATCATTTCTCCACCAGGTGGTGCTGTTTCTGCTGTCAGCCTTCTTCTTCTCTTGCCCCATACCTGAGCGCTTCTCCCCCGGCCGCTTTGACATCGTCGGCCACGGCCACCAACTCTTCCACATCCTGCTGTCCTTCTGCACGTTGGTCCAGCAGGAGGCGTGTTCCAGGACTTTCTGTGGCGGCGGCCGGCGCTGGTCAGGGAGTTTGGAGAGGGGCGCCTCCTGCTGGCCTGCGCCTCCTTCCCCTGCCTGACGGTCTGCTGCACGATGACGGCACTCGCCATGAGGAGGCGAGCTCAAGCTCAGCTGATGAAAGAGCAAAGATAGAAGAGGAGGAGGAAGAAGCAGCAGCAGCTGTGACTTCATGAACTCCTGAGGGATTTATTTAACATGAGCTTTTTGTAAATGTGTGTGAGTGCTTGTGTCTGCCTACGTTTGTGTTTTGGTGTCGGTGCCTCATCATCAGATTCAGAATCAGAAATACTTTATTGATCCTCGAGGGGAAATTCTTTAAATTGTGTTGAATCATGTTCCTGAATTGGTTTCTTACCGACCTTGTAACTCACAGACTGACCGCCAGACACTAAAAATGATAAACAGAGCTCCAGGCTAACTTTTTGCATACATTTTTCTTTCACGTGCACCACCACAAAATTTAGGAGTACCCAATTTTTCCCCATTACCTTTAGCACAATAACAGTAAATTTTAACCTTCTGTCATTTCCCGTACACATTGACAGTTGTGTAGATTGATGGTAACAGGAACACTCCAGGTATCGGAGGGTCCCTGCTGGCCAGCCTAGCGCTGGTTTTTGGGTGGACGGTTCCTCCGACCTGTGGGTTCGCCCTCCATGGCCGTTAGGGCAAGCACGGTGTTTCTCAAACCCTGAGCGAAGCCTCCCACCAGAGGCTGCGACCGGCTGCTTAACCACAAGCAGATGACCCGATGTTGCTTAGCCCCTCAGCTCCGAGCGCTACACCAGGCGCAGGCAGCCTGGCGGGGCGTGCCTCATCACCCCGGCGTGTAGGCCGTTACGATCGTCCGCTCTTGCCGGCGCCCAAGGGCGTACAGCTTACCTACCTTGTTGATCCTGTCAATAGCATTTGCTTGTCTCAAAGATTAAGCCATGCAATAAGTACACACAGCCGCTACAGTGAAACTGCAAGTGGCTCATGAAATCAGTTATGGTTCCTTTGATTACTCTAACGTGATGTAGCTAACTGCGGGGTGGTGATGGAGCAGTGGATAAGACACATGCCTTTGGGGTGAGAGACCCGGGTTCAATCCCCCACTGTGACATCCTTGGTGAACAAAAAATCTCCTCCTCGAATGCCATTATCAATCAAGTGGCTCTCTACCTCGCTGTCATTCCTTTTCTTCCACCGGACTGCGAGCTCTCTTCTGATTTACGTACGTGCTACTTGTCCGTACAGACCCACGAGAGGACAACGAAAAACAGTTAGCAAGTATGAGCTAACCTCTGTCGCTCTGTTTACGTCTGCAAGACAGCTGCTGCTGCTGCGTGACGTCCTGTTCTTCTTCTGGGCATGCGGGTCACTTTCAGGCTGTGGACAGTTCACGCTGGAGTCTGATATGGGCCACATTTAAACAATAAAGTGAACTGTTGAACAAGAAAATCTGATCTGGGAAAAAAATTTAATGGAGCATTAAGGCCTGCAGTCTGAACGCAGCCTAAGAGTCTATAGGGAGATGTTGGGCGAGCAGCAGCCACCTGTCAATCAAAGCCGCCACACCCCTAATAATGCAGAACTTTAAGGCTTCATTTAATTTAAACGGTTGAGTTATAAACAGTTTTCATGAAGGGCAAAATTAGCTATATAAATCTGAACCAGGCTGTAAACATGTTTATTACTGCTGTAAAATTGGGCCTTTTAACATGGATCCCTTTTGGAGGCAGCCTCAGAATTGCAGTGTTTGTTAGTTTCAGATTGGCTTCACCCAGGAGACCGGAGGGTCGCCGCTTGGTTTCAGGTCTTCTTCTACACAGCATGATGTTCAAAATGAGTTCCAGCTCAACAACTACAGCAGTAAAATCCTGATTTTACATGAATGCATGAGGAACAATGATCTGAGGATATAATATAAACTAGCATAACAGTCTCAGGGGATAAAGTATTGTAAGTTTTAATACTTTAAGTACATTTTCCTGATTATACTTACATGCTTAAGTAACATTTTTACTTTTACTAACAGAGTACTTTTACAGTGTGGTATAAGTACTTTTACTTGAGTAAAGGATCTGAATACTTCATCTACCACTGAATAAATGTCCTGTTGTCTTTATGTTGTATGTGGAGAACTCTGTTTGCAGTTTATTTTAAATTTTTTGTAAAACCATGTTTTTTTTCTCTTCTAAATTCAACCTATAAATGCCGTGAGCCGCAACAAAACTCCCATTCACCTCATCTGTGTTTTTTCAGCGGAGACGCAGATCTCAAACACAGCTGCAAATAAAACTATTTGCATGATCAGACACTATAAGGAAATGGAATTACATTTCTTCTTTTGACAAGCATTTAGCTGCACAGTAGATGTTGTTATCTCTCTCTCGCAGCTCTCGGCAGGCCTCGCTTGACCAGTCAAGCGGTAAGCGTCAGTTGCAGTGTTTGGGTGGAGCTGCTGATAATGTTCCAGTAACAGTTTGATTTGGGCTTTAATGAGCTTATCAGGCCCAGCTGCCTGTGGTCAGAGAAACGGCCATAAAAAACTACAAAAACTCCGTCTGTGTTGAGTTATTCGAGGAGAATATGTCATGGCAGCTCCATGCTGTGTAGTGACCTGTTTGGGACAAAATTATATGTTTTGAAATGTTCGTTTTGCAGCAGAGAAAAGTAATATGACAAGACACAAAACAAAAAGAAAAACACCGTAACACTATTCTGTAATCCACTAGAAAGCTGCAGTTTTCAAAACAGTACGAAAATACTGGACAGAACAATATTTAAAACAACATCCTGTTGTTTTAAATATTGAATTAATATCTTTTACCATTAAAATATTTAAAAGATGTGCTGTGTGCTTTTCAAAAACACAAAAACTGATTTATCTTAATACTTAAAAGAACATTGTGGAAATCTCTGTCCAATCCTGGATGTTTTTAGCCTAGCTTAGCACAAAGACTGGAAACAGGGGGAAACTGCTAGCCTAGGTCCATCGGAAGAGGAAAAAAAATCCACCTTCCAACAGCTCCAGCTCTGTTTTTTACATGTTGTGTCTTGTTAGCTAACAAAGTAGTGACCAGTCCTGCAGTCAGCTTTATTTCCACAGCAAAACATGTTTGTGATTGTTCTGTTGATGTCTTGTTTTGTTGCTAGAAATAGTCTGTGCACGATTGCGCGTAAGACAGCAAGCAACCTTGCTAGCAAGAAAATTATCTGGCTAGCAAGTGAGCAAGCTTGTATCTGGTGTGCCTCAAAAAACTGAGACAATGATAGTCTCTCTTTATAAACTAAAAGTCATGTAATAAACTCTGAAAGCTACGGTGAGTTTAATTCAGTTTACAAAAAAGATACAACACGTGAATCAGACAAACCCAGAGCTGTTGAAAGGTGGAGTGGAGCTAAGCTAGCAGTTAACCCTTACCCGTTGTGCTAAGCTAGGCTAAACACACCTGGACTTTTAGGTAATAACATCATTTATTTTTTGTGTCCTTGAGGAGCACGTGTTTGTAGCTCATCTGGCTTTAGTTCTGACCATTTTTAAAGTGTGAGAAAAATATATCGAGTTAGCTCCTAGGTCCCGTTAGCATTAGTGACTAGCTTGTCAGCTAAGAATCACTCAGCTTCAATGATGTTTGAAAGTGTATTTTTCTCTTTTAGTTGAGCTAGGCTAGCAGTTTCCCCCTGCTTCCAGTCCTTCTGCTAAGCTAGGCTAAACTCAACCTTTCCTGGACTGCAAAGAGTATTGCCCATTTTGTCAGAGTCTTGTAGGTAATTAAATAAAAGTTTTTAGTGTCTTTGGGAAGCATGTGTTTGTTGCTCATCTGTCTTTAGTTCTGACCATTTTTAAAGTGTGAGAAAAAGATATCAAGTTAGCTCCGAGGTCCCGTTAGCGTTAGTGACTTGCTTGTCAGTAGGACTGCAATTAATAATTATATTCATTATCGAGTAATCTGTTGATCATTTTCACGATTAATCATATTGGTCTATAAAATGTCAGAAAATTGTGACAAATGTCCAGATGACGTCCTCAAATGTCCTGTTTTGTCCACAACCCCAAATATATTCACATTGAAGAAGCTTATATCAGAGATTTTGCAAATTGTTTCTTAGAAAAAAATGACTCAGAATGATTAAGCAACTATCAAATTAGTCAACGATTAATTAAATAGTTGACAACTCATCGATTAATGGACTAATTGTTGCAGCTCTACTTGTCACCACTCAGCTTCGATGTGTGGTTTTTCTCTTTGAATTGAGCTAGGCTAGCTGTTTCCCCTTGCTTCCAGTCTTTCTGCTAAGCTAGGCTAAATGATGTCCTGCCTCTTCACTGTCTGTCCAGAGATGAAACCGATCTCCATCGTCTGATCTGGATCTGGAGACAACAGAGACCAGGATGATGGCATCTCTCCTGTCTGTCCATCAGTCTCACATATGTTTGGTGACTAAACAGTGTGTGTGTCTCTTTAAGCAGCTCAAAGAGCAGAGCCTGTTTGTTCAGTCTGTTAATGTGTAAACCTGCAGCAGGAACAACTCCTCACATCTGAAACTGAACTTACGGCTGTCTGCACCATGGACACAGGTAGACTTTATACTGACTTTAATCTACTTTAACTTGGTCATAGCTAGTTAATCTATAGTTAATAACTAGTCAAACATGGATATTTATCTGTATATTTGATCTAAAAGTCTTTGACAGTCAGAGGTTCATGACATCTTCCTGCACTTCAGCTATTATTTAAATGTAAATGTAAATATTATTTACATGTAAACTGTTAAAATATTAAGACCAACAAATCAAGTCTGACACTTATTTTATCTGACTTTCCAGGATGATTGTTATTATATTATATATCATTATATTATTTTATGTAACATCAGTGACAACACAGAAATAAAAAAGTACCAATAACTCATAATAAACACAGGTTTATACCACAGACACAACATATATGTATGTAGGAAGTATTAAACAATAATATAACAATATAATTATTCTGTACAAACAAACATGTTTGATACAGTATATCAGCGTCATTATCAGTAATATGGCTATCATATAAACCTGTGTTAATAAGGCCACATGTGGTGTGATTTGTGAGCATGTATCTCACGGTCTACATCAGCAGATGGACTTTTGCTAAGTTATTGTGGTTCCTTTATTATTATCCTATTAGTCTCAAGTGTTTATTGATTTATCTAAAATATTTAGAAGTGTCTTGCCATGAAACTCTGCCTTTGTAAATATTATTTAAATAGTATATATTTATTTGTTTTTCCAAGCTAATTAATTTAATTTATTTTCTCACCTTAGCGCAGACAAACTTCTCCCTTTAGTTTCTCTCAATAAGTAATCAGTAAAAACTTTCCTTTAAAAACTCCTGCAGCAGTTTCAGGTTAGGTGCTTTGCTCTGTGCAGCCCCAGTGCCAGATATTTAGAGCAGTGGGTTCTTTTCAACTTGTGACAACCTTTTTTAAAGGAATAGTTCCACATTTTGGGAGAAAACTGTATGCCACTTCATTAGGTACACCTGTTCAATTGCTTGTTTACACAAATAGCTAATCAATACATCACATGGCAGCAACTCAATGCATTTAGGCATGTAGACGTGGTCAAGACAACTTGCTGAAGTTCAAGCAGAGCACCTGAATGGAGAAGAAAGGGGATTTAAGCTACTTTGAATGTGGCATGGTTGTTGGTCTGAGCATTTCAGAAATTGCTGATCTACTGGGATTTTCAATATTCACCACAACCATCTCCAGGGTTTACAGAGAACGCTCCGAAAAAGAGGAAACATCCAGTGAGCTGCTGGAAACGCCTTGTTGATGTCAGACTGGTTCAAGATGACAGGAAGGCAACAGTAACTCAAATAACCACTCGTTACAACCAAGGCATGCAGAATACCATCTCTGAACACAACACGTCCAACCTCGAAGCAGACGGGCTACAGCAGCAGAAGACCACAGCGGGGGCCACTCCTGTCAGCTGAGAACAGGAAACTACAAAACTGGACAACAGAAGATTGGAAAAACGTTGCCTGGTCTGATGAGTCTCCATTTCAGCTGCGACCTCCAGGGTGGTCGGGTCAGAATGTGGCGTAAACAACATGAAAGCATGGATCCATCCTGCCTCGTGTCGACGGTTCAGGCTGCTGGTGCTGGTGTGGTGGTGTGGGGGATATTTTCTCGGCACACTTCGGGCCCCTTAGTACCAACTGAGCATCGTTCAAACGCGACAGCCTCCCTGAGTCTTGCTGACCACGTCCATCCCTTAATGACCACAGTGTACCATCTTCTGATGGCTGCATCCAGCAGGACAATGCACCGTGTCACAGAGCTCAAACCATCTCAAACTGGTTTCTTGAACATGACAGTGAGTTTACTGAACTCCAATGGCCTCCACAGTCACCAGATCTCAGTCCAACAGAGCCCCTTTAGGATGAGATGGGACGGGAGATTCTCATCATGGATGTGCAGCCGACAAAGCAGCTGCGTGATGCGATCATGTCAGTATGGACCAAAGTCCATGAGGAAGGTTTTCAACACCTTGTTAAAAGTATGCCACGAAGAAGTTCCTAAGGCAAAAGGGGTCCAACCCAGTACTAGCAAGGTGTACCTAATAAAATGGCCAGTGAGTGTATATTCAGTTTTTGGCTGAGTGTTCGGATTGTTACCACCCTCATGTCTGTACAGTAAATGTGAAGCTACATGCAGAAGCAGATTAGCTTAGCTTATCATAAAGACTGGAAATAGTGGGAAACTGTTTCCAGAAACAACATCTACCTATCAGCTTCTCTAAAGCTCACTGACAAATACCTTATATCTTGTTTGTTGAATCATGAAATAAAACACAATTTGCCGGGAGGTTATGTGCCGGACTTTTTGTGGATGGGGTCAATAACTTTCTAATTGGTTCCCTAGCAAGAGGTCAGAGTCAAGAAATAGTCTTGCACATGCAGATGTCATTTCCACTGGGGACACTGAGGACATGTCCCCATCACTTTTTTAAAGCATAATTTGTTTAAAAAACGTTCTAAAATATAGTTTGCAGTTAATTAACAAATAAAAAAAATGCCTTTAGAAAGGTTTATTTGCACATTAACAAAGCATGCACTTTTGCTGATTATAAAATGATCCAAAAATGTGCAGCACCAGTCAGTAACTTTAACAACGTCAAGTTTTCCGTTCTCTCCCTGTGAACATGACAAAAGAGGAAGGAAGACTAAATCAGGCCTACGTATGTGTTGCCTCAGCCTGAGAGCTGCACCGACTTAGATTCTATACCTATTTATATAATTTGAAATGTTTTGAAATGTTGTGTTTCCTTTTCCAAAAACTAAAAACATTTCCACCATAAACTGGTGCAGAAACTTTAACCAAAATGGAGGAAATAAAGTGTTTAATGATCAACATTTATCTCGGCATGGAGGATATCTTTGTCTCTTGTTAACCTAATATCGCATAGAGTGGTGTCTCGCGAGCTAAGTGTCTCCTCACACCCCTAATCACAAAGTGACGCCCTTGCCTGCTCATAAATCATCAGAGGTTTCCGTCTGTTTCCAGTCTTTATGCTAAGCTAAGCTAACCAGGCCTATATTTAATGGACAGGTGTGAATATTAATCTTGTCATCTAACTTTCTGCCTTGAAAGTTAATAAGATTATTTCCCAAAAAAAGCCAAAGTATTTATTTTGAAAAACACCTCTAAATAAATATTTATTCAAACTTGAAACCTTGGGGACTGGACAGGTGTGTTAGTGTCAGTGTTTGTTCAGTCTGATGGTTTTGTGTTTGTTTGACAGGAATCAGTCAATATGATTAAACTGCTGCTGCTTCAAGTCTCGCTGAGCTGCGACTGAGAGAACAAGGTAAAACACCTACTCCATGTTGTTTTCTAAACAGGAAGTGACATCACACAACACTTGGGTTATCTTATTTATTCTCCAGGACGCAGGTGTTAAAAAGTGAACGTGACCTTGGTTATATTTACACGCCGGTTTCAGAGCATTCTTCTGTCAGAAAAAGTTTTGGAACATTTTCAGTTTGATGTGTTTTCTGCCATCTAAAGACGTAAACTTTGTATCTTGGGATGAAGTTTAGATGTAAGAGAGTTTGTGAGATTCACCTGAAGACAAAGGTATGTTGAAGGACATAATTTCAGTCATCTTCAGTTTGTTTGTGTTTCTAATCACGTTCCCGTTTTTTGGTGAACTCACACAGGGAGAATACAGACTCTGACCTTTGACCTTCCACCTATCGTTAGTCATGTTAATAATAATAATCTTTATTTGTAGAGCACTTTTCAAAAAAAGTGCTTTAACAAGTGTAAAGACAATAATACCATGTTGTTAATGTTAATGATCAGAGAAACTGCAGCTTATTCACATGTCGCAATCAGTAGCTTTGTATATAAATCCCTAAAATGTAAATGTTTTTATAACATAGTCCTCTGTTCATGTTTTACGTCACCCTGTAGCTCCTCCTCCTCGCTGTGTTGTTTTCTGATCTGACAACACGTTCTCCCAGCTCGTCACATGTGGACCCCTTGGCGTCGCTTTTACCGCACTGGGTTCCCCCTTTAGCGTTATTTCTGGACGCACAGTTAGATATAATAAATATGCAACACCTGGTTTGACTTTCAAAATAAAACATGTGGTTAACATTGTAAAAAGTTGCAGTTTGGTTAAGTTTGGGCACCAAAACTTCTTGGTTAGGTTTAAGAAAAGATTTTAAATAAGTTGGTTAGTTGTAAGTTACGTAGCTTAACGTAAAGAAGTCAATGCAACTTAACAAGTAAACAGGGACTTTCTCGCTGTAGACCAGTGTTCATTTCTGATGTGAAAGCAACTATAAATGCTGACATCTTTTTAACTTAAGAGAAGCTACGTAACTTGATTTACGCTAACTTAAGTTGCTTAATTTACACAACTAACCCGCTTACTGGAACCCAAACAGGGATCTTTTCCTCAACATAACCAAATTGGGATGTTTAACAACGTTAACCACGTGTTTAATTTTGATAGTATTCACTTCTTTTGTACATTACGTAGCTTAAGTTAAAAAGTCCATGCTAATGATTGGTTTCACAGGGGAAACGAACACTTGCCTAGTTGGTGAAAGTGTAATGTTTGTTTGACCCATCTGTCCTCCCTGCCCAGCTCCCCGTGTGGACTTTGTCACTCTTAATAGTCCGTCATCTATTACTGACCTGAGATAAAATGCTTGTAGTGTTTTAAAACGCTAAAGGGCTTCCCAGTGTGTTAAAAGTGATGCCAGGCAGTCATGAGTGACGATGTGGAGTAACTTCAGTTCAATTTTATTTATATAGCGTCAAATCACAACAACAGTTATCTCACAGCGCTTTTCATAAAAGAGCAGGTCTAGACCGAACTCTATGATGCTATTTACAGAAGCCCAACAGTTCCCACCAAGAGCAGCACTAGGAGACAGAGGCAAGGAAAAACTTCCTTTTAAGAGGCAGAAACCTCGAGCAGAACCATGACTCAGGGTGGGCGACCATCTGCCTCGACCGGTTGGTGGTGAAGGAGAGAGAGAGAGAGAGAGAGAGAGAGAGGGAGAGGGAGAGAGAGAGAGAGAGGGAGAGAGGCAGCCTACACAATATCCACACAGAGGTACAGACAGTAAAGGTGATGTTGCTATAGACTAAATGAAAAATGGTACAGATATTTATAGTAGTGTTAATGATAACAATCGTAATGTTAATTATTATAATAACAATAATAACAATAAGACTAGTAACAATAGTCGTTGCAGCAGAGGGTGTCAAGCAGGAACACGGGGGCAGAGAGAGGGACGAGAAAGCACAAGACTTAAACGACATGTCCTGATCAAAGATAACTCCAAGATTCCTCACAGTGGTGCTGGAGGCCAGGGCGATGCCATCCAGGGAAACTATATCTTTAGATAATGCGTCACGGAGGTGCTTAGGCCCCAGAGCAATAACTTCAGTTTTATCTGAGTTTAACATTAGAAAATTACAGGTCATCCAGGTTTTAACATCCTGAAGGCACATTTGAAGTTTAGCTAACTGATGAGTTTCATCTGGTTTGATCGATAGATATAACTGAGTATCATCTGCATAACAATGAAAGCTTATGGAATGTTTCCTGATAATATTGCCTAAAGGAAGCATATATAAAGTGAAGAGGATTGGTCCAAGGACAGATCCTTGAGGAACTCCATGACTAACTTTGGCATTCATGGAGGACTCATCGTTAACATGTACAAACTGAAATCGATCTGATAAATAGGACTTAAACCAGCTTAGAGCGGTTCCTTTAATACCAATGAAATATTCCAGTCTCTGCAATAGGATCTGATGGTCAATGGTATCAAATGCAGCACTAAGATCTAATAAAACCAGTACAGAGACAAGTCCTTTGTCTGATGCAATAAGGAGGTTGTTAGTAATTTTCACCAGTGCTGTCTCTGTGCTATGATGAGCTCTAAACCCTGACTGAAAATCCTCAAATAAACTATTGCTCTGTAGAAAGTCACACAGCTGTTTAGCAACTGCTTTCTCCAGAACCTTAGAGAGAAATGGAAGGTTAGATATAGGTCTATAGTTGGCTAAAACATCCGGATCAAGTTTGGGCTTTTTCAGAAGAGGTTTAATTACAGCTACTTTAAAGTACTGTGGTACATAGCCTGTTGATAGAGATAGATTGATCATATCTAGTATAGAGGTGCTGACTAAGGGTAGAACATCTTTAAGCAGCCTAGTCGGGATGGGGTCTAAGAGGCAGGTTGATGGTTTAGATGAAGAAATTATTGAAGTTAGTTGGTAAAGATTGAGGGAAGCAAAACAGTCTAAACATGTATCTGGTTCTACAGCTGTTTCTAAGGTTCCTGAGTTAAGAGATAAGTCGGTGCCAGTTGAGGGCAGGTCTTGGTGAATTTTGTTTCTAATAGCTAGAATTTTATCATTAAAGAAGCTCATGAAGTCGTAACTACTGAGAGCTATGGGAATACTTGGCTCAATAGAGCTGTGACTCTCTGTCAGCCTGGCTACAGTGCTGAAAAGAAACCTGGGGTTGTTCCTATTTTCCTCTATTAATGACGAGTAGTACGCTGCTCTGGCATTACGGAGGGCCTTCCTATAAGTTTTAAGACTATCTTGCGAAATTAAACGAGAATTTTCCACTTTGGTGGAACGCCAATTCCTCTCAAGTTTCCGCGATATTTGCTTTAATTTGCGAGTTTCAGTATTATACCATGGAGCTAACCGTCTTTGTTTTAGTATTTTCTTTTTTAGAGGGGCTACAGAGTCGAGTGTCATTCGCAGCGATTTGGGAGGGACTGAAATTAGCATAGGAGTCCTCCGTTACTTTGTGACTTGATAATGAATTTAGAGCTGATGGAATCGCATCCTTAAATTTAGCTATAGCACTATCAGACAGACATCTTGTATAGTTCTGCAATTACACCGCCATTTGCTAGTCAGCAGTAGCGCTACAGTGTCCACTGAGATGACTTTTGCCGGCTGAGCAGGCTGACTTCTGGTTTAGCCCTCGACTAACGTGAATGGGGGTAAAATTGTGAACGTGCGGCTGGTGAAGCCTTTTTTCGATCGATCACATTCTGACAGTGAAACAAGTCGTTTCGCTCGGGTTGTGACACTCAAATACATCGATCCAGCGTGTTACAGCCGCCGGCTTGGCCGCTAGTAAAAGTTACTTCAAAGCATGGGGCACTTCCTGTCGGCTCGGAGGCATTGTGAGGCTACCCAGCCGACCAATCACAGTTCTTACCATCTGCGTCGCATCGACGTGTAGTTACATTTTTGAGGAGGTGCACGTCAGGCTACGCCTCCGATTTGACGCAGAAGTATAAATTGCACTTTACTCACTTCACCTGTCAGTGCTCAGTATGTAACGGCTGATCTGTGTAAGTGAAGTCGCTTGTCGTTCACAATGACGCTTACTCGTGACTCTGTGGATCACGATGTTTTGTTTGTGGTTCCTCCTGAAATATATGGAGATCCAGATTTCAGACTTCAGTCTATTCGTGTTCAACTGAAACAAACGTTAGCAAACAAATGAAGTAGTTATCAGAGAAGTGCAGGTCTCAGGTGTGTTTGTTCCCGCTCGAGGAAGTCGGCCACGCCGTCAGAACACTGAAAATGTCTCACATTCCTGTCACATACTCAAACAGAGAGGTGACACAGAGGTCAACTTTTGCACGCCTCACTTCCTGTTCTTGCAGTGCAGCTTGACGCCTCTCTCTCTCTCTCTCTCTCTCTCTCTCTTAGCTTTATTGGCATGAATTTAACAACAATATTGCCAAAGCTACAAATAAACTATAAAAGAACAATTCATTTCATTTTATAAAATAAAGACAAAAGTAAAATGTGTGTTTAAAAATATAAATACATAAATATTAAATATTAAAGATTTAAATTAAATGAATAAATAAAACAGTATAAGTGAGTGTGTATACAAAAAAAATCAGGATAAAATGTGAAATAAAAAAACAAATAAAGGAACAATTACTAAAATAAAAAATGAAAATAATAATCTCTCTCTCTCTCTGTGTCAGCGATCATGGCTGCGGTCGGAGCAGAGGTCGCCGGCTCGGGGTTCCTCTCGCCAGGAGTCATCAGTTTCTTCATCCTCCTCCTCGTCCTCTCCATCTTCCTCACAGCTCTCTGCAGCGAATGCAAAAGGTCAGCTGTTTAAAATACTTACTAATAATAAATACTAATAATATGTCTGGTTTTATATTTGAACAAAGTCCAGGTTCGGACTCAAACCAAACAATCAAAAGCCTGATATCCCCTCTTCCTCTGAGCCATGGAGCTCTACCGTTGTCTAAAACCATGAACACACACACTGTAGTTTATTCTGACTCACAGTGAAGCTCAAACGATGGAAAACCATGTGGAGAATCGGACATTTCTGTGTTTATGTCCTCATCTCTCCACACACCTGATGCTTTCAGCTCCTCAGTATAAGTCATTTTCCTAATTTCCACCATTTCCACTCAGCTCTTTTAATTTTCAAACTGAAAATGTGCATAAAACCAGGGGGATGGAAACGGACCATGAGGATGTTTGTGGACACACTGTAAGTGGAGTGTATTTCGTTTGATCTCACAGTCACCCGCAGTATCTTTTGTTTTAATTATTGCGAGCAACGCAAGCTTTGCAGATGGTT
>NW_024044348.1:2074037-2104037 GCF_014851395.1 Micropterus salmoides
GACAAAGTGACCTGAATCTGATTTCTTTGCTCACACGTGACTCAGATCTGTTTCTTTCTAACAGTGTGAACAGTCCAGCTCACATGGACTCTTTTCCAGTTCAGAGCCACTTTCTTATGTGGTCCAAATCAGATCCAGGTCTAAAATGCAGCCTCAGTCTGGACGGTCAGATCGCTCTAGAGCGACTGTTGTCACGATTCGTTGTCGTACAAAAGGAATCAAGGAGCCACAACAGCTCGGGTTAGCTCATACTAACCCTTCTGTATTTCATCGCCCTCTCCTGGCTTCCTCCCGGGGTCACATTTTCAAGAGTTACAAGAAAAGTTCACATCTTTCTGTCCTTTTCATTGCACGCCTTGTTTCTGACTCTGTACAGCATATTTGCTACACAACTCTCTCTCTACTGTTTCCATTAGCATGCACATGACTCAGAAGTTAGCCGGCGACCCCGTGGATTTCAGGTGGATTTCAGGTGGATTTCAGGTGGATTTCAGGTGGAAGAAAGGGAATCTGTGAGCAGATGATAGCGAGGACGAGGAGAAAGAGAGCCACATGTTTAAGAAAGGCTTCGTGTGGAGCTTTTTAGTTCACAAGGGCTCCGTCGAGCTCGGAAACAGTCGCTCTATAATGACATCAGAGTCGCATGAAGTCCGATCTGAACGTCCAGACTGAGGTCGCATTTCAAAAAAAGACATTTCATAATATTTGTGCTTTTTATGTATTTTATATCACGTGTTGATGCGTCGTCTTGTTTTCCGATCCTCGCATCATGACTCAGGTCGCCGCTGAAACACTGCAGCAAATATAAATGACCTTTAATGTTTGGTTAAAATGAGGCTGCTGAACACCTGATGATCTCTCCCAGCACAGAGATTTAAAAAAGCATCAGTCCTCTGGGGAGCCGGACAAACTGTTCATTAGATGTTTTAATGTTTAAAATAATATTTTTGTGGACATGTGGTCCTGATGGGGATTTTCTCCCAGAGCTGATCTCTATTTCCCTTCATTCTTTTTGGCATTTTTTTGTTCAATAAAAAGTTATTGAAGACAATAAATGAGCTAACAGTCAGTTAGCAAAGCAGCTCTCTGACAGAGGAGCTTCAGGAAACCTGGACGGGGACACACGAGCTAATAAGCTACGACAGCTTCCTCCACGTTGGACTCTCCGGCCTCTCAGGCTCCATCCACACTCCTACGTCTTCCTTTTAAAACTCACGGCTTCTGCTACGTTTCCGCCTCCCGTCCAGACTAAAACAGTGAATCCGAACACCAAAAAAGTTTGAAAACGCTGCTGACCCCGTTTTACCCCGGGTAACGTGTTAGTGCTGACAGGTGAAAATGATGATGCAGACGCTCACGTTTGGCTTCCTGATTGTCATGCAGAAGAGTTTTAGTTTTAGTGTTTTTACAAAAATATTCTGTACTGTGTAAATAACACTTAGACACTTGTACTGTGCGTGTCTCTGTATTTACTTTGTGACGACCCCCAGCCTGTTTCCCGCCGCCACAGTCTCTTTGTCCTCCCGTGTTCCGTGCAGAGAAATCTCTGCTGTGCTTCTTCACCGTCGCTGCTCGTCGTTCTTCTCTAATTGAACTTTCTTCTTTAGCCGACACATCTGCTTCCTGTTTACACCGGCACGCACATGCTCAGCGTACGTGAACGGTCACGTGACGTGCGTTTTCAGTCGTTTAAATACAGACGGCCATCAGTTCTGATTTGTAGCTAAAACGCCGGTGTGGACAGAAATCGTTTAAGTAGTGTGGCTGTAGCCTCAGAGAAGCAGGTGGGGAGATGGGCAGGGACGCTCAGGAGAGGCGACAAGGTGAGTGCAGGATCTGTGGAGATATTACAACTAAATTAATCTTCATTTATATAGTTATATATGCAGTATCACCCTCACATGTTGGTAAATATTTGATTTGAACACTGAAGAATTGACACTTTGCTACAGTGTAAAGTAGTGAGTGTACAGCTTGTATAACAGTGTAAATTTGCTGTCCCCTCAAAATATCACATCACACAGCCATGGAGGGGTGGAAGAGGACTCTAGTGGCAACATGTGAAGCTCTGCTGAACTCCATGTCCCAGAGGGTTAAGGCAGTGCTGGAAAATAATGGTGGCCACACAAAATATTGACACTTTGGGCCCAATTTGGCCATTTTCACTTAGTGGTGTCCTCACTTTTGTTGCTAGCAGTTTAGACATTAATGGCTATGATGTGTTATTTTGAGGGGACAGCAAGTTTACACTGTTATACAAGCTTCACACTAACTACTTTACACTGTAGCAAAATGTCATATTGTATATACTGTATATAAATATAGATATTGGACCCTTAGCTAAGGAATTTAAAAACAGAGAGTGATCTTGCAGCGTGCCAGGAAATGATTTCACCGTCTCATGTGAAAGTGTCATCATCTCTTTGACGTCTGCAGGTTTGTGACCGGTCGATGCAAGTTTGGAATAAAGTTTCAACATTTAGAAACTCACAGTGAGTCAGATGGCGTTGCTGTGTCATGAGTCAGCTGTAACTCACTGTGTGTGTGTCAGTAACATCCTGCTGTAAAGAGTTCAGCAGAACGGGTTCCAGTAGATGAATGAAATTCTGGAAAATGTGACAACAGGCACGTTCACCACGTCGATCAGCTGGCTGTCACTTCAGCCCACAGGGCTCTGTGCAGGCCGTGTTCTGCCACAGCAAACTGGGAGAAGCTTTTCTTTATGGAGCTGCTTCGTGCTCGGGGACGTCGTCGAGTTAAAAGACAAGAGGAACACAAACTGACGACGTAAAGATGCAGAAAAGCTGCAGCCACCAACCTTTTCAGAGCAAAGACCACTTTTCATGTCAAAATATGAGTCAAGCTCTCCGATACTGTCTGTTTATTTAATATTCTCTTTAGTCCATTTGACCATAAACATGATTACTAGAAGTCTATATCTTCACATCCAACATCAGGAACGTTCCTTCTTTCTACACAAACTTATTTAAACTTATTTTAGGTTTTGAGACAGGATGCACTGCAAACACACTGTTGTACCGTTATATCTCCTCTGATTCAGATTCTTCCTCCTCATTAATGTGCAGTTATTGAGCTGATCAGACTGCAGCTGATGTTTCTTTACATTCAGGATCAATGTGCTGATTAATTCATATTTCAACAAACAAACCCTTTTTTATAAAGTTTTCCACACATTAAATGTCACGAGACTTGTAGTCCGTTTTGGGACACTTGACAATCGACCTATTTCAAGATAAGATAAGATATGTTTTCAGTTTACCAGTCGTCGGCAGGGAGACCAGGCCGATCATTTTGGACGCTGCCTGCTGAGGAGATGTCATCATCAGCTGATCAAGCAGCTCTGAAGTGCATCGTGGGTAATGAGCCAAAGACACAGAGAGAGACGTGAGGAGTGAGCGCTGTCTCACTTCAGATGAGAGAAGATCAAATTTTTACAGTTACAGGATGGCAGCAAGTCAAAGAGTAGGGCAGATAAACAACAGGTGGGGGGGGGGGTGTTACTCAGCTGCCTCAGCTCATCATGCAGGGCGGGGGGGCAAAAACGTACTATCTACAAAAGACAAGTAGCCTGTGTTAAAAACACAGCTGCTGTTGTTCATCTCAAATCATCAGGAAGTTTGTTCCAGAGACTCAGTTCTGTGTTTTACAGGAAGCCAGTGAAGTGATCTTAGCACAGAGTAAAAGATGTCTTGAATGAGCCATCCCACAGTCTGTCTGGGCAACAGGGCGTTAGCGCAGTCTGGAGGAGGTGAATGAATGAACCAGTTTTTCAGCATCTGGCGGAAACAACATGGATTTAACGTAAAATTCTGTTCTAGTTATACGAGCTTCATCCACCTGGATTTCTTATTTACACACAAACTGTCGCTTTTGCAGAATAGTTCAGCTTCCATTAACAAAAGGTTGGAAGACAACTTTCTGCCACTTAATGCAGATAAAACTGAGGCGATGATAGTTGCCCTGGACAACATTTCCCCTAAATTTAATCAGATTAATCTCATCTTCTGACTGTGTTCTAACAGTCATGTAAACAGTGTCGTTCGTTCCTGTTTTTTTTTCTGAAAAAGAGATGAAGATGCTTGTTCATACTTTTATTTTATCACAAATCCCAGAGTGCAGCTGCAAGACTTTTGACTAAGACCAGCAGGAGATCGCACATTAAGGCCCTTCATTGGCTTTAGATGTAAATGCTCTGTGTTTGCATTCACCCATTCACACACATTATGAAACTTTTAATCAGTACTTACAGAGCCTTGCACGGTCAAGCTCACTCTTACATCCAGGATCTATTGCGTGCACACACCTCTGGTCGCTCTCTGAGGTCTTCAGGCCTTTTAACTGTTCCCAGAACAGCTTTCTGTGTAGCGGCTCCAAGGCCCTGGAACTCCCTCCCTTTAGCCTGAGAGCCCTGGATTCTGTGGAAACAAGCTTTTAATTAGCAATAAGGTTTTGCTTTCTCAAAATGTCTCTGGTATTTTATGTTCAGTTGCTGTTTTAGTTATTTTTTAGCTTATTACAGCTTTGCTGTAAAGCACTTTGTGACCCCAAACAAACTTAACTTTCAGTTTTGAGTGAATCTCCTGTCTCTGACCATCAGCACCTAGAACAAGGATCTCATTCCTGTCTTCGTCTAACTGCAGAACGTTTTGCGTCATCAGTATCTGCTGTTCAAGAGCAGTGTTGCGGCCGAATATCGCTAAAGAAAAACATCCGCTGTAGGGAGAAAACTTGATGATGCACACACAGTGATACTTAAATACTTTTCCCACAGACCCGTTAACCCATTTATTTTCCATTTCATAGTGATGCACAACGGTGCCACTTACCTGTTTCATACAGCCATGCAAAGAAAACGCAACACAACAACACCCGAGTGCCAATACAAATGAATCAGAATCCGCTTTATTGCCAGGTATGTGTACACAGTACATTCGACTCAGGATTGTACATTGCTCACGATGTGCTTACTTGTACAAAAATACCATAACACAATAATAAAATATAATAAAATAAAATCAGACACAAACTACAGTATAGACAACACTAATATACACACTATGAACAAAACAATATAGACATATTGACAAATAGTGCAGTAAAAGGATGCAAGAGTAAAATATTATTCTCATTATGTACATGTTGAAGGTGGATATGATATACAGGTACACATACACATACATAATGTACACAGTGTGATGGAGCATAGTGCAAAGGATGCTGGAAAAAATAAGACCTATGACCTTAAGACCTGAGGTAGGTGTATTGGTATACAGTATATACAATATGACCTAGTATGAACAGCACTGAGAAGCACTGAGTTTATGCAACCAACTCAATCTGACTGGAGAAACTAATGTGATTTGTCGCCCCGGCCTTCGTGTCGCCACCTCATCCGCAAAGACTTTCTTTTACAAACAATAAACACCTACTAAGTTAGCTGCTGCTGCTGCTAACGTTAGCTCAGTTTAGGAGCTCACTTTGTTTTTACTGTAGGATTCCTTCAGTGTTGACCGCTCAGGGCGTTTTTAGCGGGAGCTGAATTACCACCGAGGACGTCTCCTCTCCAGAACAAGAATATTAGCATCTCTTTGGCAGACACTGAGAGACCATGTGGTGGAAAAGAGGCTTAAAAGGTGACACGCTGGTAAATACTGCCTTCATCTTAGTGGTACTAAAACATAGAGTTCTTATGTGTTTTTACTTCTTCTTCTGACATCTGTGTGATATAGTGCGTGTACTGTGGTATCTGTGTGTGTTTTTATTTACTCCAAAACTAATTGCCCCTCTGGGGACAAATAAAGTTCTCCTTTACTGATTGAGGGCGCACAATTAGATCTAACTTTATTAAACTTTATTAACAAAAGACACCAAAAACAAAGATTTCCATTAAGATCAATCAGCAAATGAATTATGGGAAATATTTACACATCAACATCCAATACATCAAATGGAATATTAGTACTCATATTTGTACTGACGGATATTGATAGTGCTCAAAATAAATGTGAGTAGGTGGAGGATACAACACTTTCCTTACAGAGTAAACTCAAAAAACGTATGTGGTCATAAATTATAAACTGCTGTGTAGCTTAATCAGTGATAAAACATCATGATGTTTGGGTTGATTTTAATTTAATTTGTATTATTGAACCTGAAAAGTTAGTAAAGCTGTCAGATAAATGAGGTGCAGCAGAAGTATAAAGAGCACATCTAAATTGTATTTAAGTAGGGGAGATCGGGGGTGGTTGTAACACATTTCAGTTTCTCCAATCAGCAGTAAGTTAGAAGTCACCTGATTCAGTCTGCACATGCTCTCTTTAGTCCTTATTTCACATGGAAGCAGCGCCTGTGGCAGACAGAGACACTTTTAGGAGGAAAGAAATAATTCTGAGGTAAGAAAGTATCTTAGATTTTTTTTAGTTAAAGCATTGCCAGCTTTAGATAAACTCTTTAATCTTAAATCATGTTCATTGTGTGTCTGTGTAGAAAAGAAACGTTAGTGCTAATGTTTAGCTAGTTCAAGGCTGTGAGAAGAGAGTCTGGGTTTGCTGTAGAAAGAAAGTAAATGTTCAGTTGGATTTTAATTCCAGTCCCACACAGTAATCTTTATTTATTTGAGGCCTTCACTGCAGCACAAACACACACGGATGTTTAATTTAATTACTATGTTCCGTGCGATGACTGACAGTAACTAAGACCCGTCTTTATTTCATTACTGCTAAACCGTGAAGTTTCTGTCTGTGTTGCAGAGACAAAAGCAGTGGTGGATGAAGTATATGAAGTAACATATTTACTTAAGTAAAAGTACTAATACCTCACTGCAAAAGTACTGTGTTACAAGTAAAAGTTCTGCATTGAAAATGTTAAAAGAGCTTCAAGATACAGAACATTAACTAGGCTGTGATGATTTACTGTGTGTTGAAACGAATGGTTATTTTTACCATTAATTGACGAATAGGTGGTTTTTTTTGTCTGTGATATCAGAAATCTTAAAGCCCAAAGATGACACTGTGGAATAATCCAAATATTATTCGGTTTACCGAGACGCGATGAAGACGTTAGTTTGCTAAAACTTTGCTTTATCGAGGGTTTAATTTCTTTTCTTAATATTCTGCCGTTAGATTTAGTTTTATCTTTTCAATTATTGCTCCTGTAAGAGTTTTAAAAAGTTTAGTCAAAGTAGTCTTCTTTTACTTTTATTATTATTATTATTGTTGTTGTTATTATATATTATTATTATTATAGTGTGTGATATCAGAGTGAAAGTGGGTCAAACTCACTCATCAACATGTTATAATGAAAGTATTATTGTAAAATAGTATAATAAGATATTATAATGAAAACTTGTCCCAGCTGGAGGTGAAATAAACTCTGCGGACTGAACCACTGTGCGGCTCTGAGGGGGGAGGAGACATCATCTTCCAACACTTACAAACCCAGTGGATCACAGCACAGAACCACAGCTGGTAACTGTTTGTGTCCCACGTGCATCGATCAGGCAGCACAGGTTATATTTTAATGTTCTGATCAAACGTGTCGACCCGCGCTGATCACAGCACGCTGCTGGTTTGATCTCTCACAGCAGGAGGCTCGTCTGTTTGCACGTAGCTCACGAGCCTCAAGCGGCGGGCGGTGCGTTGCTGCGGCTACGTGCAGCTCCACACACACAAACACACGCACACACGCGCGGACGCACACGCACAGCGAGGACACTCTGAGGACATGGGGGGGGGTTATGTAATTAATGAAGGATTGATCTCCGCCTATAAGCTACACTACTACAGTACAAAGACATGCAGTACTACTATCAAACGTCACACTGATGGAAACTGCAAAAGCATGAGCAAAAACTGGTGAAATATACTACAATGCTCATAATACGTGATTTATGTTCCATTGAGGTAGTTCTTGTAGTATTTCCACAATATTCCTGTACTATTTTATTCTATATAATATGCTCAAACATTCCGGTGTGTGACATTGCACTGTAATGTTTGTAGGTCTACTGCTACTGTAGTACTGTGTGTACTTGTTTTCTCCTGCAGCTGATTGTTCTCCGCTGCAGAAACAACGTGCAGAATAACTCAGAGGCAGTATTACACAGGTACACGAGTACTGTGTGAGTACTGTTTGAGTAGTACAGTGGTCACGTACAGTGCGTCAGTTACGTTCAGTGTGTGTGTGGGTGCAGAAGACTCAGTAAACAACAGACCTCAGAGGGGTGTGTTCCTTCGCGGCTACGCTCCACCAATCAGCATCCAGCTCCTCCCCACGTGGTTCTCTTGTTTACTACTAGGCTAGAGAGCTACCGCGGGGGCTGCTGGGAAAACGCGGAGCGGACCGGCTGGCTCAGACCTCAGCAGAGAACATGGACAGTTAGTGATGCATAATTTGTTTCTATAAATCAATAAACTAATAAATTATAATAAATAATCATTTTAGCAACATCAGAATTATTTTTATTTTGTTCTCTGAAATCAAATCAAAGTGGCATTACAATTAAACTGTTACTGAATCACAGAGATAGTTCAGTCAATAGTTATCAGTCCACAGAGACTATAAGAAATGATCAGGAAGTTTTACTTTAAAATATTCATTAAATGGAGTTTGTTAATCCGTGCAGATGTTTTATTGAGGTGTTTAACAGGAGGATTATTTTCATTATCAATTAATCTGTCGATCATTTTCTACATTAATCGTTTGGTTCAAAAGTATTTCCTAAATCTTGAAGGTGACGACAAAAAGTTTTTTTGTTCCAACCGACAGATTTAATCAGTTTATCACTGCTAATCAATCCAACAATGTAGCATGTCGAACCCACAGCCGGTATAAAAAAAGTGGGCGTAGCCGTTTGTGGACTATTTTGAAGCCTCCAGTTTGCCATTTTTGCCGTCACCATCTTGTTTTCTGGAACCAGACTTGACCATATTTGGATGTGAGGGCGGAGCTAGCCAGTTAGCAAGGTGCACCTGTAATTCACATTAACTGTGATATTAGCTTGGATGCAAATTTTGGCTAGCGACAAACAGGCTTAAAACAAAATGTACTCACTGAAAAATGAGCAGCCGACTCCTGATAACCTTTTTAGCAGCGCTGGTTAAATGTACACAGAGCAGCGGATACGAGTTGCCTCTAGCCTGATTGACGGTCACTACTACTAGCAATAATACTACAAACAACAGGTAGTTAACCACAGTAAAAGTACTAGTTAGCAACAGCAATAGTACCACTAACAGTTGGCAGTTAACCACTGCAAAAGTACTAGTTAGCATCAGCAATAGTACCACTAACAGTTGGTAGTTAACCACAGTAAAAGTACTAGTTAGCAACAGCAAGAGTACCACTAACAGTTGGTAGTTAACCACAGTAAAAGTACTAGTTAGCAACAACAAAGGTACCACTAACAGTTGGTAGTTAACCACAGTAAAAGTACTAGTTAGCAACAGCAATAGTACCACTTACAGTTGGTAGTTAACCACAGTAAAAGTACTAGTTAGCAACAGCAATAGTACCACTAACAGTTGGTAGTTAACCACAGTAAAAGTACTAGTTAGCAACAGCAAGAGTACCACTAACAGTTGGTAGTTAACCACAGTAAAAGTACTAGTTAGCAACAACAAAGGTACCACTAACAGTTGGTAGTTAACCACAGTAAAAGTACTAGTTAGCAACAGCAATAGTACCACTTACAGTTGGTAGTTAACCACAGTAAAAGTACTAGTTAGCAACAGCAATAGTACCACTAACAGTTGGTAGTTAACCACAGTAAAAGTACTAGTTAGCAACAGCAACAGTACCACTAACAGTTGGTAGTTAACCACAGTAAAAGTACTTGTTAGCAACAGCAATAGTACTACTAACAGTTGATAGTTAACCACAGTAAAAGTACTAGTTAGCAACAGCAATACTAGTTAGCAACAGCAATAGTACCACTAACAGTTGGTAGTTAACCACAGTAAAAGTACTAGTTAGCAACAGCAATACTAGTTAGCAACAGCAATAGTACCAATAACAGTTGGTTGTTAACCACAGTAAAAGTACTAATTAGCAACAGCAATACTAGTTAGCAACAGCAACAGTACCACTAACAGCTGGTAGTTAACCACAGTAAAAGTACTAGTTAGCAACAGCAACAGTACCACTAACAGTTGGTAGTTAACCACAGTAAAAGTACTTGTTAGCAACAGCAATAGTACTACTAACAGTTGATAGTTAACCACAGTAAAAGTACTAGTTAGCAACAGCAATACTAGTTAGCAACAGCAATAGTACCACTAACAGTTGGTAGTTAACCACAGTAAAAGTACTAATTAGCAACAGCAATACTAGTTAGCAACAGCAACAGTACCACTAACAGTTGGTAGTTAACCACAGTAAAAGTACTAGTTAGCAACAGCAACAGTACCACTAACAGTTGGTAGTTAACCACAGTAAAAGTACTTGTTAGCAACAGCAATAGTACTACTAACAGTTGATAGTTAACCACAGTAAAAGTACTAGTTAGCAACAGCAATACTAGTTAGCAACAGCAATAGTACCACTAACAGTTGGTAGTTAACCACAGTAAAAGTACTTGTTAGCAACAGCAATAGTACTACTAACAGTTGATAGTTACACACATAGTTCTATTATTCTTTTATAATTTGCATATTGTTCCATAGGTACATGTAAAATGTTCCCTGTCAGGAATTAGGAGTGAATGTAAATGCTCTATATTTGTATAGCGCCTTTCTAGTCTTTTCGACCACTCAAAGCGCTTTTACACTACATCTGCATTCACCAGTCATACACATTCATACACTGAGCCTAAGTGCTCAAACGGAAACTAACATTCACACTCATTCACTCATTCACTCATTGCCAGGGTAAATTGGGGTTCAGTATCACTTCGACCCGCCGACCTTCCGATTAACGGCCAACCCGCTCTACCTCCTGAGCCACAGCCGCCCCTATATATTTTCACATTTATTTATGTCAACTGTATGTTTATATCTAGCACCTAATCACCCTAGAAAATTCCTTGCACCTGTAAAATACTTCTTGGCTATAAACCTCTGTCTGCTTGTGATTCTGATGCAATGCTGAGAAAACAGAAAAGAAAAACTCCCTTCCAGAAGACCCGGTCCGATCCGGTCCGGGTCTTCGGGGCTCTCCTCCCTCCCTGAGAGTCCAAGTGGCTGCAGCCTGCAGCAGCTCTCACTCAGCTCCCATTGAACAGCAGTGGACACATTCACAGCTACTGGAACAGTTGTTGTTGTTGTCGTTGTTGTTGTTGGAGACTCTGCAGGTATGTTCCACCTGATGCATGCTTTTCATTTTACTGCCTGTTTGTACAAAGTGTTTCCTGGATGGTTTCTGGCCGTGTTGGTTGGTACAGTGAGGAGTGAATGGACAGCTGTGAAGTTCACAAAGGGAAACGTGCTGCCTTCACTTCATTTCATCATTTTTCAGCCAAATCTGCAGGACAACCTTTGCTGTAACCTTAATCTTGTTGTTGTTGTCGTTGTTCCGGGTGGATACACAGTGTGAAGAGTTTCTGAACTGAACATCGAGACGTTGTTTGTTGACGTTTTAGGGCTTTAAAGTGAAAGTCTGAGAGAAGCAGTGAAAGTGGATTTAATGTTCAATGGGCGCTCTTATTGTGGAGGGTGAGGCACTGAAGGAATGTGATTGGCTCAGAGCAGCAGACAGGGGTGTGTGTTTGCACAGTTCGTGTGGGTTTATGTTGTTTCTTTGTTTAATTATTTAATGTTTATACAATAAAAATGATCAAAGAACAGCCTCATATGGGTCGGATGTAGTCCCGGGTCAGCTTCACTCAGAGGCCACAGTGGGGCAGGAAACTGGTCATACTTGAAACCTCCATGTTTGTGTTTGTCTCAACATGACCAAGTCCCCGAGCACAAAGCAGCTCAAAATGCAAAATTCCCCCAGTTTGGTGTGGAAGAACTGGACCGGCCAGAGTCCTGTCCTCGCCCCCCCCTCCTCAGGGTGAACATGAAGTAGAAGCTGAAACTATTAGTCGGTTCGTTGAAACTGTTTCGGTGCAGTTCCAGCTTCTCTAACGTGAGGATCTTCTTGGTCGTGTATGACTTTAAACTTAAGATTTGAAGGTTTTCGACTGTTAGTCGGATCAAACAAGGACTCTGAAGACGTCTAAACTAAACTAAAATTAGCATTTTTCAATAATGATCTGGAGTCTCAACAGGAGCAACATGTGGGAGAAAGTCGTTTAGGCCATTTAGTGTATTTCTATGTATTATCCTTAGTTTATGTGTTGATACAGTGTTTCTGAGTAACTCTGGCTGTTCTGAGTCACTGATTTAACAGGAAACCTTGAACGGTGGTGGGGGGGTCATAATGTTTCATCACGTTGCCACAGTGACAGTTCACCAATTAAAATGTTGTAATAATCATCAGTATTAGCAGACACACTGCGATAAAGAAACAATTGATTGAACAGTTGAAGCCATCTGTTGCACTCATTTAAATCCTTACTGCACAGACACACACACACATACATACACACACACACACACACACGCACATACACACACACACACACACACACACACACGCGCACACACACACACACACACACACACACACACACGGCGGCCTGACTGTAAATGACAGCACAGCCGGGGTGAGTCACCGTGATTTCACTCAGATCTGTGTAACACAGATCAGGTCTGACCGTCAACAGTTAATCCAGAACTTTTCCCAGCAGCCACTGCTCCAGTCATGTTGTATCGGGGCGCAGGACGTCTTTGGTACAGACCGAAACACGTCTGTTAGTGATCTTCCCCTGAGTATTTACCCCATTGATGCCCTAACAGCTCTTACTAGTATCTGTTGTCCCTTGTAGATCTTTTACGGTACTGATGCTGTTGTTCGTGAAATGCAAGTTGCTGGGGAAAAAAGCGCCACATGAGGAAATGTAAATGTCTGTGGTCAGTAGTTATCTTCTTCACGTGTTCTTTAATCTGTCACTTCCAGATTTAAAACTTCAGGTTGTATAGTTTTGGAAAAGTTCTTGTGAATGAAAAACAAGTATTGTTTTGGAAGCTCAGGTGTCGCCTCAGATCTGCAGTGAGCTCACACAGACTCCTGCAGCTGCTGCTCATCTCTGCTGCAGCCAGCAGGTGCATTGTGGGTAATGTAGGCGCTGGGTTTTAACAACGTGCTTTTATCGAATCCCGTCTGGACTACTGCAATGCACGAGGTGTTAAACAATCCTCTGTCTTTCGCCAACAGTTACACACATCACACCTGTTCTGGTCCAGTCTTAGAAACTACATTTTAAAGATCTTATTGTTTTGTTTTTAAATCTCTAAATGAGTTGGCACCCCCGTTACATCTCAGACCTCTTACAGGTCTGTACCCCTTTGAGAGAGCTGAGGTCAGAGTCGTTTGAAGAGGAGACACCAGCCAGCATTCTCAATAAAACTCTATAGAGACAGCCTGTAACGCCAAAAGACGGCGATTGTCCCGCCTGTTCCGCTAGATAGTCAATCGTCTGCTTTTAACAGTCGAGCTGGGACATTTTAAGCTAATCATGTGCTTCCTCCTGAAGTAAGCGTCTACCACGCAAGTGCAGTGGAAGTATAACCTGTTGTCACTTCACAAAATCACTTTTTAAACCTTATTTTGGGGCAAAGTCATCAAACCTTTTCAGATTTTCCTGCTGATTCTCTACATGCAGGTTTTATGTTCAGGTGACCGGTGAAAGTGCAGTTAGGCTCCCTGCCCGTTCATTTAGAGCGAGACCTGATCCTGTTAGTCCCAGATAACCTGCAGGCCTCCTATAAGGACTTTGCTTAGGTCCACTGATGAACTGCGGCTGGTCGCCCCTAAAACCAGGCTAAAAACCAGGGGCCCCAAACTGTGGAATGAGCTGCCTCCACAGGTCAAAATGGCCCCCCACCCTCGAGACTTTTAAAACTGAAAACTGACTTTTATTCCCTGGTTTTTGATCCAGCGTGAGAGCTGTGTGGTCCTCTGTTGTGGACTATGAATTGCTCCTGAACCACTGGTGTGTGTTTTATGTTTTATTCCTCGTGAGCACTTTGTACACCTTGTTTTTAAAATGTGCTTTAGGAATAAAAACTGATTTGACTGAAAGGAAGAAGAATGCGGAATAAAAAAATGATCTCTGCATGGACTTCGATCTTTATAGTTTAACTGTCCATCATGAGTTGTAGAAATGTTTTGATAAATCAGTAGAGGAACTCCTTTAAGGCACCTCACTTTGGGAACCTCCACCGCCTCCAGCTGCTGGGATAACTTCACCCTTTAAAGGATTTAGGTTTCGTCATCTGTTGCGACACTGTCAGAGCATCAGCACTGACTGAACTGGATCCGCTCTGTGTTTCAGATCCAGGCAGACAGACATGTTACCAAAGGCTCGTCTGGGGAAGCGTTCCCCTTTCGGGGCGTTGGTGAGCTCCACCTGCCCGGCGGCGGGAACCCAGACCGGTCAGGAGACCGGCGAGACAGCGGCAGGACAGCAGGCCTGCAGCAGAGTCAAAGGTCATCCCGGGCTGAAGGTGAGATCATGGTTGCCGGCGTTCAAGAAACCTCGAGCCACGTTAACGCTGTCTCATCCGCCAGGCGTTCACGTTTTTCTGTTTTAGAAAATGTACAGAAAATCCCACTTTCATGTTTCACTTCTACTTCAGTGGAAGAGCGATGAAAAAACCCACCTCCCCTGTGGGGAAAAACCACCGTCAGGGAGACGTTCAGGGAAAGTTTGTCTTGATTGACAGGTGTCTCAGCCTATCACAGCTGTTCACTCTCTCTCTCTCTCTCTCTCTCTCTCTCTCTCTCTCTCTCTCTCTCTCTCTCTCTCTCTCTCAGGTGTATTTTCAGTGTGGAGGAGGAGGTGAAGCTCCAGGTGTGGTGGATCAGCTGGACCTCATGCAGACTGACGTTTCTGTCTGGTCTTCATCTCATCCTTCCTCCTCCTCCTCAGCGCCTCCGCCCCGCAGCAGATCCGTCTCCTCCTGCATCGACGTCCCCAGAAGGTCAGACGCCGTCTCCCCGTCTCTGTTTGTCTCCACATGTCTGTGCCTATTCTCCATTAAATAACCTTCTCCCTCCTGCAGTCAGAGGAGTCCGGAGGAGGTGGAGATGGACGAGCTGATGGCAGCGATGGTTCTCAGCAGTTTGTCCTGCAGTCCTCTGCTGCACAGCCCCGCCCACCCAGACGCAACAGGTACTACAACAACAAACCACCATCTCAGTAACAATAATCAAAAACAACAAGAGTCCAAAGTTTCTACTGAGACAAAGTTGTGAAGTATTAGAGGCTAATTACCTGCACCTTGTTTTCCCATGTAACTAATGGGGCAGCAAGTGTGGCAGCAGTGAAACAAAGTACGTCTACTAAAGAGCTTGTTTTTACGTCATACGTCGTGTTTGTGCTTCAGCTCCTCCGATGGACTGTGGAGGCGGCGAGCTCTCCGACAGCGGCAGCAGCGGCTACTGGAGCGTCGGCCATAGAAACAGAAGCCCCACCCCCTCTCCACCAATTGCAGAGCCCAACGCCAGCCCGGCCGTGCCCCCTGACGAAGGACTGGACATGGAACTGGAGCAGGTGCTGTTCGACGAGCCGGCGCCACGTAAACGCAGGGTGAGCAGGGTTTTATTTATTTTTTATGGCTGTCGCAGGACAAATGAAAACAGCGGCACAGCAGAGCGCTGACGGTGTGTTTCCTCCTGCAGAACTCAGTGAAGGCGGCTTACAGGTGTCTGTGGCCGAGCTGCGGGAAAGTGCTGACGTCCGTGGTGGGAATAAAACGTCACATCCGGACAACACACCTGTGGTGAGACTCACCTGTCGTTCTCTCTGTTGAACCTTAAATATGGAAGCTCGATCCAGACAGGAACATGGTTAACAGTTAACATATGGTTGTGAGAATTATTCATAATATTTTATTTCTCGTCTTAAGGCTTTATTTTTCTGGCATGGCTGGCCTTCCATATATTTGATAAATAAAGTATGATTGAATGAGTTTGTACTGGAATCAACCCTGAAATTATCATCTATGGAAGCTCATCTCTGCCCCAGAAACAAAAAAACAGGTGAAAAGTTATGAATGAAAAAATAAAATATCTAAAAATTCTTTGATTATGAAGTCAATTTATAAATTTATTATGTCAACGTTATGAGATATGAGGGGTGCTCTTATCATTTTGACGCCAAAATGAAGTCAAGATTTTTAATTCTGTCTTTAGTATCTAATTAAAATAGTAAATAATCATTTGATCAATCAGTCGTCAGTAAACTGAAGATATTTGGGGTTGTGGACTGTTGGTCGGATAAAACTGTGATTAGATATTAATTATTATTAATTAATAATTATTCAGTATACAGAGAACATAGGCAGAGAAATCAATGATTAATTAGTAATTGTTAGTTGCATGTCCATTTTTCTCTATTCAACATTTTCATTCACATGACTAGCATCATTATTAAAAAATAATTTATTATTATGATGATAAGTTATTAAGTTAAGTTTTGATGTGCCTGAATACCTGTAATCTCCTCGCAGCCGCAGCAGCGAACACGAGCGTTGTTCCCGCAGCGAGGAGGATTTTTACTACACCGAGATTAACCGACGGCAGCAGCAGTCTCCTCCCCCTCCGCTCCTCTGTGACCCCGCCCCCCTCTACTCCTCCCCCGCCTCGTCCCCGTCCTCCTCCTCACCTCCCAGCCCTCCCCCTCCCTCCCCTCCATCTCCCCCCCTTCAAGCCTATGCCGCTCTGAGTCGCTCCGCCCCCTCCTCCACCATCAGCCTACTGCAGGTCCAATCAGAGCACTCCTACCAGGTAAGGCGGGGCTTATCCAGCGTGATTGACAGTTATATGTGTGACTGGAATGTAAGACATGTGATTAGATTTTTTTTAAACACAAACTCGACACAATTATATTATTTACTTGACTTTTAAAACACAATATAAATATAATATTCATAAATTCATAAAAATGATTGTATAAACTGAGAAGTGATTTATACAAAACTGATTATCTATTCGTTGGAACCACAGTCGATATAAAAGAAGGGGACGTAGCCGCCGTGACGCCACCTATTGGTTTGTGGACCGACGTTTTGAAGCCTCGAGTTTGCCATTTTGGCCGTCACCATCTTGGTTTTTGGAACCAAACGTGGACGTGACCATATTTGGAGGAGAGGGTGGAGCTAGTTAGCTTGGTTTGCAAGGTGCACCTGTAATTTACGTTAACTGTGATATTAGCTGGGATGCTAATTTTGGCTAGCGACAAACAGGCTTAAACAAAACGTACTTACTGAAAAATGAGCAGCTGACTCCTGATAAGCTTTTTCAGAGGCGCTGGTTGAATGTACACAGAGCAGCGGATACAAGTCGCCTCTATCCTGATTGGCCCGTCCTAAAGCCTCCCCTGCTTCCTGGTCTCTGTTCCTCTAAATGGGACCATAATTTGCTAAATGAACATCATGCTGTGTTGAAGAAGACTTGAAACTAGCAACTGAGACCATAAACTCATCAGGAAAGTGTTTACTGAGGGAATAAATCAGTAGTAGAAACATTTTCTCACAGACTTCTATACAATCACACTTCTTTCTGCAGCCGCTGGAGTCGCCCCCTGCTGGCTGCTGGAGAGGACGCAGGTTTAAGGCGCTTCAGCACTGGCGTCACTTATCAGACCCGATCATCACTGCCCTGTCTCACCTGTACACCCTTAAATTTAGTAAACTTTTACCAGTCACGGACAATATGCAAAATAAAACAGATAATGATAATGGACGACATGGTGCCTGGCAATACAGCTGCTGTTGTCTTGTGTTATTGATAAAAACAAAAACAATTTTTAAATATAAAAATGTGTATGTAATATTTATTTTGCTGTTTTTTTAGGCTCCACCTCCCGGTCATGTGATATCAGCAGCACCTGCGAACACACCCTCCTGTCCTCCGGTGGCCCCGCCCACCAGCTGCCTCAAACAGGTACTTTTTTCTACAAATATTTGACAGCTGAGGTTACTTTTCAAATTAAAGGTTCAGTGTGTTAGTTTTAGTGGCACCTAGTGGTAATAATTCTTTCTAAGGTATTAAAAACCTAACCCTAACCCTAACGGTTCATTATAGATATTTTATTGCATTTCTGTCAATAGATCCTCCTAAATATAATACAGACACTGAACTTTAATACTAAAAAGTTTATCAGTGGTTTCCACTTTTTGGTTTGTGACCTAAAAACCTATTATCTATATAATCATATATTTAACTGTGCCTCCTTGTCACGTTTGTTATCAGTTCCACCAAACAGACATTTAAACTTTAAACCCCTCAATAAAATAGTTAGACTCAGGGAATGTTTTGCCATCCTACAGTATGTGTACAGTATGTACATTGAGTACTGCTGTTCAGTGAGCTTGTTTGGGGCTAAATTTATTTTTATTTTTAGTATATATATTCTTTTAGCAGATTTACCAGTTGTCCCTAATTAACAGAGAAATTACAACAATTACTGTTATTGTTGTTGAGAGCCCTGTAACTTTATTTGAAGTAGTTAAATTTCCTGTCGTTCTCTCTGTTAAACCTTGGAAATGGAAGCTCGATCCAGACAGGAACATAAAAGAATAGTTAACATATATATATATATATATATATATATATGTTAACTATTCTTCACAACTATATGTTAACTATTCTTTTATGTTCCTGTCTGGATCGAGCTTCCATATTTTATTTAAGGCTTTATTCTTCTGGCATGACTGGGCTTCCATACGTTTGATAAATAAAGGATGATTGAATGAGTTTGTACTGGAATCAAACTTGAATTAATTATCTGTGGAAGCTCATCTCTGCCCCCGAAACAAAAAACAGGTGAAAAGTTACGAATGATATGAAATTAAATTATTGACTATGAAGTAAATTTATTAATTTATAATGTCAACGTTATGAGATATGAGGGGTGCTCATCATTTTAACAAGTCAAGATTTTTAATTCTGTCTTTAGTATTAGTACTAATTGAAATAGTAAATAACTGTTTGATCAGTCAGTCGTCAGTAAACTGAATATATTTGGGGTTGTGGACTGTTGGTTGGACAAAACTGTGATTAGATATATTTTTATATTGTATTTTACTTTTTATACTTAAATACATGTTGTTGATAATACTTTGCTACTTTAACTTAAGACTCACCTGTCGGTCTTAAATATGGAAGCTCGATCCACACAGGAACATAAAAGAATAGTTTACAGAAGTGCTTGTTTCACCGTCCGGCTCTTAGTTTCGGCTTCACAGCAGCACGTTTCCTGTCTGGTTCGGTGTTTCCAGCACAGCAGGGGGGGCAGCCCTGTATGTAGAAGCAGGAGATAATACCCGGTGGTGTTGTGGTGCTCTGGTGTGGGTCGGCGTATAAAAAACAAAGTGTAAAGAAAACACTGCAGGTATTCACACGTCATCTGTGGACTGAAACTCTGCAGGTTCTCTGTAACTCGGTGGGACTTTATTTATTGTTTGCATCTCTGGGTCGAACAGAAAGTTTTGGACTTCCCCCTGAGAATATTAGATTTTAGATTTCTTACTAACTACGGTGCCCGTAAAGCCACCCGGTTGATTAACAGGCGTACTTCTCTAATTCAGTTATGTTTTCAGTCTGGATTCTGTACAGCAGCCTTTTGTTTATTTGCTCCGCCAGCCCAGAGAAACCTGTTAAAACTGGTTTCATACTGGAGGGGGGGTGAGGACTGAGCGTGTGCTCCTCCCTGGTGGTTTTCATTCAGAAGGAGAATCCCCCCATTCGGATGGTTTGTGGTCACATTTTCCATCAATCTGCCACAGAGCAGCGTCGCCACCTGCAGGCCGTCGGAGGCCACTGCAGAGCGTTTTTAGGCCAGAGAGGACGAAACACAGAGGACACAAACACCCACAGCAGAGACAGACACACAAAATGATGACGAGGAAGAGGAACAGCAGTCTGTTTCTGCTCCCTGAAATAATAAAAATATCAGAAAGCAGCGAAGAAGAAGAGCGAGGAGACGAGAACAGGCTGCAACACAAACCTGCGCTGTTCGTCTTTTTCACTGACTCCTCTTCTTCTTCTTTCTCCTCCTCAGGGTTTGGCTTTTCGAGTGCGTTCGGTCAGCGTAGGAGAGCAGTGGCTGCAGCATCAGAGCGCCCCCTGCAGGTCTGTATTTACATGCACACACACAGCAACCAGCTAAGAGCTCACAAACACAAATTAAACCCTCGTATCAGTGGTGGAAAGAAACATTTACTGACAACTACGGTCATTAAGTATTTCTACTTCTACTCCACCACATCTCAGACAGAAATACTGCACTTTTTACTGCCCTACATTTAACCGACAGCTTTAGTTACTTTAAGAATTAAGATTTTTGCACAGAAAACATACAAAGAGTTTATAAATTCTGATGTTTTCTTATTTATTAAACGTCCAACAGAAAATAAACTATTGTGGAGTAGAAACCTCTTATGTTGCGTCCCGGCTCGCTCAGTGTGGAGGACGCGTGAGCATGAACCCAGATGGATTTGGCAAGGTTGAATTGTTAATGATTAAAACCGAGAGGGTTTGAGTCAACTGAGAAGTGTAATATAATTTCCCACTGCAGACATAATACACGGCAGAGGTGAGTGTGAAGCGATGTGGTTTAAAGAGTTTCTTTCTCATAAATGTTTGACAATAATTTCAGAGAATATTAAAGTTTTTACCATTGTAATCTGGGAAATTCTGAGTTTTTTCGTGGATTAGTACCCCTCTATATAATATATATATATTGTTATGGTTTTATTGTCCAGCCCTAGTTACACATTAAAGAAGATAATTACACATGTACTCAGCGCACTGCCAACAAGCTCAGCCTGGATTTGTTGGCCACAACAGTGTTAGATTTTGCCGTTAACGTTTATTTACTCTCCTCGTGTCCTGACACCATCATCGGGCATTCTGGGAAAAATATAGAGCACGCGCCGTTATGAATACACTCTGCCTGCACAGCTGAACACGCTCCTTTTATGCAAATGCGACACACCGACTCCACTGACATCGTAGCGGTCAGAGTTTCCTTGGTAACCCCGAGTTAAACCTGAGTACCTCCCTACACGGTTCCGGCCTCGGGAGAGTCACACCTCATGTTCACAGTGGTCTCCGTGTTTCTTTTTCTTCTTCTCTCTGTCAGGAGGATTCGCGGTGAAGCCAAGAAGTGCAGGAAGGTTTACGGCATCGAGCACAGAGACCAGTGGTGTACGGCGTGCCGCTGGAAGAAAGCCTGCCAACGCTTCCTCGACTGAACACAGGAAGAACGCGGACTGAAAGACGGGCTGCGAACTTCAGCCTCACCTGGTGGATGTTTTCTATTTTCTTACGTCTGAAACCAGAAATATTTTTTGTTTTTGTACTCTTTCTACTTTTTGTTGTTTTGAATGTATTTTGTAGATGTTGTTTCCTGTCGGTGCTTTTTTTCATGACCATGTTGAGGCAGCTATGATGTGACCTTTGACCTTGACGCAGCCGAGAGAGTTCGTTTTTGCGTCCGGCCCGACTCTCCTCAGCTGTTCTTAACAAAAACAAAAAAAAGAAAAAAAAAAAGACAGCATTCGCTAACCGTGGAAACTCTCAGTGCTGACTGAACACCAGCTTTTATTCAGATTTATGGATCAAAACACGAGTCACCTTTTGCTACGGGAGCCCAACAAGGACAAAAAGACTGTGTTCCTGTTTAAGAGTTGATTCAAAAAGAAGTTTCTCATCTTCCTGTATGGCTGTAACTCCTCCGACAAGCTGCAGGTCGTTTGTTATCAGCATAAATGATGAGAACGAAATGATTCATGAAAGTGTCTCCCAGTATTTCTTCACCTGAACAATATGAGGCACCTTAGTGACTAAAACGTTTTTTTAATCTGTAAATAAAAAGGAAGCAGGTGCTGGTTTACTGAGCACATCTGGAAAATTACATCCACCTGTTTGATTTAAGCTCGTCCAGCGTCTCGTCGGTGCTGTTCAGGCCTCTGGATTAACCCACATTTTGAATCAACACGTTCTCACTCCCGACTCGTCACATATTGACGCTTGGTCGAGGCCCTTAGGCGTCACTTTTTAACGCCCTGGGTGCCCCGTTAGCATCATTTCTAGACGTTTAAGTCTCCGCGGTCAAGTTAGCAATGCTTAGCAACAACAAATATGCAACGTCCGGTTAGACTTTGAAAATAAAACACTAGCATTACGAAACATTGCTATTTTGAAACGGCGCGTTATTAAAGTTGTGAAACGTTTCAGTTTGGTTCGGTTTAGGCACAAAAACTACTTGGTTAAGGTTCGAAAAGATCATGGTTTTGATTAAAATAACTACGAACGTCAGTAAATTGCATTTACGTGTTGTAAACGCAATTTACGTAACTTAAATAAAAATATTTAATGTTGACTTTTTGTTTCACACGGGACAAAGTCTGGGTTCTGGCCCTCCATCCACCTCAAGCTCCTCCTCACTCAGTCTTTTCTGTTAAATATCATTTACCTGCCTTTACCGTCAAAAGCTGAAGCTACGGGGCTTCCCCACACTGCGCTGAAGTATGGCGCTACAGGGATCCACAGTGCGTTACAAACTGACGCCGATGGGTCTGGACCATGCGTCCATATGTGACGAGTAGAGAATGGGTTGGTTGAATATAAAGAACTGACTCAGGAGCAGATTTGAATCCCGACACACCAAACTGGCCGCCAGGCGCTGCTGAGTCTCTCTTTTTTCTTTATTGCGGTGTTTACCGCATTTTGCACTAATCGTCCCTTATTGGAGGCCGAGCTAACGATTCAGTTCTGGTGTGTTCTACGGAAGCCCTAAGAGGCCATTCATTCATACATTCTTTTTACTCCATTTAAGATAATGGGATGATTTTCTCGAGATAACGTATCTTTGTTTTCCCGTGATAGTGACATCTGAGATCTCGAGAAAACACGACGACGGTCTAGTAGAGGGTTAGCTGAGCTGGTAAAGCACGAGACTCTCAATGTAAGGGTTGTGTGTTTACGACATTTACGTCACAAGAACCTTTGAGGTGTAATTTGTGTCTCCAGAAATACGAGGGATCCCATCCGGACCCTCGTCTGAGGTCGTGTTTCTGCACGAACACAAAACCAGGATCTTTTGTGGAACCTGAACTCAGAGCTGAGGGTCTGAACAGAACCAGAACACAGTCTCATGATGCTGAAGTTGTAAGATCTGGGCCTGTATTTATCAAGTATCTCAGAATTACTCAAAAGAACACGGCTAAGAACTGACGTAAGAGTAAAAAAAGTCTTGTCTCAAAGCTGCGCGCAAAGTTGGTCATCAAGCCTCATAGTCCTAAATTGAGTGAAGTGTAGGACAAAATCTTAAGTGTCAGTCTGACGGCTGATTCACGACACTTTGCTGTGGCGCAAACAGGATTTTGGATGACGCTGTATGCAAGGACCAATCACTGAAGAGATTTCCTTATTTAAGAATATTCTCAGATAAATTCACTCTGAATGGTGAAACTTTACGTTCAAGTTTACGTTCAACACACATTTGACCATTAAGAATTTTTAAGAGAATATATTATGCACATAGGCACATTGGAAAAAAGTTCATCTTTACATGAGCGCCATCAATTAATTGTGTGTTGTCAAATAATTCAGAAACATTCTTCCTCTGTCCAATACAGGCCCCTGCTCCTCACGTCCTGAGAGGCCTCTGGAGCTTCTTAAATACCTGGCAGAGGGAGAGAGATTCTCAGCTTTAAGACATTTGATAACTTGCTTTTATTCTGAAGTTTGAAAGTCGGAGTAAATTTTAAAGTTCTCAGCACTTTAGACTAAAATGGCACTTTGAGAAACTTGATAAATACCGGCCCAGATATTTTGGTGGGAAACTAATGAAATAAGATGTCAGAGAACATTTTTCCTCATCATGTTAAAAGAAATACAGGATCCTTCTGCTTCCTCCTGAACATTTTGTGGCTGCAGATTAGTTGTATATAAATGTTCTACCAACCGTTTCTGCATCGATGTATTTAAAGGGTCATTTCAGCACTTTTAACATCGTATGAGATGATCCGTTATTGATTATCGTTATCGTGGTTCTGTGTTAAATGTCCTCGTCCTCCTAGGGACTAAAAGCCAGGATTGTTCCTCCCACCTAAAGAAGTGCAGCACTAAATCACTGGGTTTATTTTGTTAAATGAAAGTTCGTCTTTTCAGCAACTTTCCTCCCATCAGTCACCTCTTCAGTCCCAGTTCAACAGTGGCTGTTTAAACAGAGAATGACAATAATAATAATAACATCTGTAATAATGTAAAATATGCCCTTCTAAGTGCTTACAGCTACATTTTAGTGTTATAAACCATTTACCATGTTTAGATTCAGCTTTAAGGCGGCAAACAGGTCACCGTTACAGACTGTGGTGCGTTCAAGTGCAACATTAAGACGTTTGACAGATCCACACCGATTTTCTATTTTAAAGTCATCTCAGCTGCGACCTATCAGACTGTAAATATGCTGCTCTTTTTGATCAGCCCTTTCTTCACGTGAGCTTCCGTTCAGTTGTTCATGTTTGGAAACAGAAGCCATTTTCTCATGCAGTATTCATCAAGAGGTCTGTTTACCTTCCAGTATCAATACACAGTGTTTTACACTGAAATATAAATGTCTAATTAAATATCTTCTTCTCCCTGGTGTTTAAATATATATATACACAGATATATAATACCAGGCCTGTGTATCTGATAACTCTTCCTGAAAGCTTTTTAAATGTCCAGATTTCTTTGCGGTAAAGTGAGACAAAGACTCTTCTGTATTTATATTCTCTATGTGTCCTGTTTGTTTATGAGCAAGTCAATGATTTGTTTGTAATCGTATCACTTCTCAGATGCACTCTTTTATACACGATCCTGATGTTTGAATAAACTGTAAAAGTTGATTCTGGCTCAGTTTGTTTCATCACGTCTCCGATCACCTTTAGCTGCCAGACGGCATTTTTCAAACTGCTCATTCATTTTAAACAGTATATTATATATATATATATATTTAGTATATTTGTATATATAAAATGGGTGAGTTCAAACAAACGGTGGTCTGTCCTGAGTTGTTTTAACACATCTAGATGTGAATGCCAGGAAATGAGAGCTGAAATTCTGAACTCATGTCTCATTCTCATCTCTTGATCTTAAATCTTAAACCCAAATGACGTCAGTGAACAACAAAAACAAAGTTACCGTTCCAATACTTTTGGAGGGGACTGTATGTAAACACACGTTCTCCCCACTGTAGATCTATCTACACTGGGGAGAACAAGTATTTGATACACTGCTGATTTTGCAGGTTTTCCTACTTACAAAGGAGAAGTTGGAGTCTGTTTGACTGAGTGTGTGGACAGGTGTCTTTTATACAGGTAACGAGTTCAAACAGGTGCAGTTAATACAGGTAATGAGTGGAGAACAGGAGTTCCTACAATGTGATTTTCTGGATTTTTGTTTTAGATTCCATCCCTCACAGTTGAAGTGAACCTATGATAAAAATTACAGACCTCTACATGCTCTGTAAGTAGGAAAACCTGCAAAATCAGCAGTGTATCAAATACTTGTTCTCCCCGCTGTATACACACACACACACACACACGGGAACTATTTAGAGTTGAAAAATAACAAGCTTCTGCTTCATCCTGTTCCTTTTCAGACATTTTGCACATTGTTTAACAATTTATAGATATTTTTCCATTTGTAAGTCGTAACACACTTATTTTCATTTTAATATTGTTTGAAAGAAAAATAGACAAACGCCCCCCCAAAAAAGCTGATAGGATAAATGAAATCCTGACTTTGAAGAAGCTGGAGCATCTTTTTATTTTAGTCAAACATTTCCTGTGTCACAAAGCACAGAGCCGCTCTCTGTTTTAAATAAAGTTTTTATTAAAGGTGATCCAGCTCAATAATAACAGCAAACTGAACACAAGCCTCCTGTAAACTGATGATAATAATAAAAAAACAAAAACTGCTGCAGGTACAGGAACACACACACAAACACACACACGCACACACACACACACACACACACGCACACACACCTCGGCTGTGACTCTGCTGTAATAAATTATATGTACAGTCCAGGTCCATCTGAGCCTCCGCCTGACACACAGGAGGAGAGAGTCGTCACTCTGCAGCGCCGGGCCGGAGTCTGCAGAGAGGAAGCACAAATAATAAAGTTAAACACAGAGAACAACAACAACAACAAAACAAGCTCCTTCAGGCCTGATCACTGATGTGGAACATTATAATAATAAAAATTAGCGATGCACCGAATGTTCGGTCAGCGAAATTAATAGCAACAGAGCACTTTTGGTGTTCGGCCTAACGAGTCAAAAGACTGATTTAATATTACCGAACAACTTATGTAGGCAGTGAGGAAGCATTTTAAAGTGTCCGAGCCGTTTGCAGACGCTGTTCTGCTGAACTGTCTCCCAGCACATCCGCTCCATCTGTGGCTGACTTCTTAGAAAAGAGCCGCTTTGAGTGTTTCTGTCTCCTGTCTGTGAGAAGGAGATTAAGCTAGCAGCACCTACATTTTGAGTGCACACGTACTCAAGCCTTTACGGTAAGTGAAGCGGCCCAGAGCGAGCTGACAGGCAGGTTAGAGACTTTATCCTGTCAGTTTGTCTCTTTAGTATGAAGAGAGGTTGTGAAGACGAGAACCACATACTGCATTATTTATCAAACCGGGTCGGACTGGATGGATTTAACGCGACGAGGAAACACATGTGACAACGTCCGGTTTTCAAAATAAGGCGTCTGTACAGGATGGAAATAAGATTTTATGTTAATAGTTCTGAATGTTCTGCCTCAGATTTGTGAAGTGATCCACTTGTTTGGCATCAAGTGTTCGTTCTGACCAGAAAGAAAAGTTTAACCCCACAATTAACTTTCACTCAGGAGCAAAAATCAGCCTTTAAACTGGAAAGAAATGATGATTTGACATTTATCGTGATAATTATCGCTATCGAATGGTGTGAAGTGTTTTATCGCCTGGCCCTGAGAGATGACATGAAATAACACAGTGGATGATAAAACACGACAGCAAAGTAAGATGAAAAACAGAAATCACAGTGAAATATAACTTTAAACTACAGAGAAGAAAAGACGAAAGTAAGAACAGTCAAATAAACAGGCGGCTCAGATAAGATCAGGAAATGCTTTCCGATTAGAGCTGCAACAATCAGTCCATCAGTTTTCAACAATTAAATAAATCGCCAACTTCTTGATTATTGATCAATCGTTCAAAATGTCAAATTCTGATTCCAGCTTCTCAAAAACGAATATTTCCTGCTGTCTTTGCTCCTGTGTGACAGTAAACTGAACATATTTGGGTTGTGGTCAAAACAGGACATTTAAGGACGACATCTCGGGTTTTTGGGAAACACTGATCGATATTTTTTAAAACCATTTTCTGACAGACCAAACAACTAACCGATCAATCGTGAAACTGACGGACAGATTCATCTCTAATGAAAATAATCGTTAGTTGCAGCCCTACTTCCAAAAATAGACTTTCACGAAGACACCGAGAGCCTCGGAGGTCCTGACAGCAAAAGCTCTGTCCCCCTTTAGTTCTTAGGCTGGACTCATGGAGAGACAGGAGCCCCCTGCACAAAGGTTTCAAAGTACACAGAAGCTCATAAGGAGTTATCCAATATAACCCAGGTCACGGAGAGCCTTAGAGTAATCAATAAGAAAGGGGGGCCGGGGTCACCAGCAGGGGGAGCTACAGGATGAAACAGGGTCATTAGAAGCTCACCATTTATCGGTTTTGTTCTGGGTGGACTCGCTCTTCCCGTCACAGGCGACGATTTTGACCTTGTCGACCTTCACCAGGTCGGTCACCTCCCTGAACTCCACGTCGTTGAGGACGAACGTCCACACGTTGTCACAGAACCGGTAGGTGTTCAGGGAACCCTGGAGAACAGAGAGTCCAACAGAACGTTCACTTTCAACGTACTTTTACTTTACTTGAGTATTTCAATTTGAGCAACTTCTGGTCCACCAAGTACATGTTGCTGATTATACTTTACTGCAGCATGAGTACTTTTACTTGCTTAAGTACATTTTGTTGATAAAACCTACACACTTTTACTTAAGTGAAGTTGAAATGCAGTACTTTTACTTGTAGCAGAGCATTTTACAGTGATGGTGAAGTAGTTTCGCAGAAGTTTCGCTTTTTACTTTTACTTGAGTACATTTGTTATAGTGAAACACTGACAGTGTTTCAGCATGAGTACTTTTACTTTAAAACTTTAAGTACATGTTGCTGATACTTACATACTTTTACTTAAGTAAGATTCTGAATGCAGTGCTTTTACTTGTAGTGGAGTATTTCCACAGTGTGGTATTAGTACTTTTACTGAAGTAAAGGATCTGAATCCTTTTCTCCACCACAAAAATTAAACTATTGATTAATATTAATTTAAGGCCTGACCCCTTTAAAACTCTGAAGACACGGCACTGGTTCGTTCTGAGGTCAGAGGTCACAGGAAGGGGACTCACCCTGAAGTTGACTCTGTTACGGACTCTGTTGGCGAGCGCCGTGTTGATGGCTTTGTCAAACTGAAGGAGGACCTGGAGAGCCAGCTGAGGCGTGATCTGCTGAGTCTGAACACACAACACTGAATTTAGTCTGACAGCACAAACCTCCCGGGTCACAAGCAGTGTCACCGCCTAGGAACTACTTCCTGTACGGTGACGGTGTGCGGCGTCGAACAACGTCTGATCTCGCGGTGTTTGCAAAGACAAATACCGCAAAGATCCACTTGGAGCAGCCGGTCGCAGGACTCCAAAAACTGCGGCCACCTTGCTTCTGCGCGGTTTTAATGTCATGTGACATGGAGACGTTTTGCAGCGCCGGCTAAAGTCTGACCACATTTCTAATCAGCATGGTAAGTCGAGCATGCATCACTTTCAGTCAGCGCTGCATGACGTCAAACGCAGCCTACACCAACAAAGAAGAAGAAATACAGAAGAATACAGAGCAACTAGCGCTTTGGCGGTGAAATTGCAGAGCGACGCAGACACCACCAAACAAGTATAACTGCTCACGTGGCCCACAGCGCCGGCTGCGGCGTGGAAGTATCATCTGGCTTTGCTTCTGGTCGTCCGTTTGTGTGCAGGTTAAACAAATGGACTCCAGTCATTATGCTAAGCTAGGCTATCAGTCATTATGCTAAGCTAGGCTAACACTTATTTACAATATGACTTAATTTGTCGATTATTTTCTAGATGAATCGATTGGTTGTTCGGTTCAGATAATCCAGAAAAATGTTCATTAATCTTTCCCAAAGCTCAAGATGACGTCCTACAACATCTTGTTTTGTCCACAACCAGAAGACATTTAATTTACTGTCACAGAGGATCAAAAAAATAATAAAAATATTCACATTTGAGAAGCTGGAATCAGAGAATTTAGACGTTTGTTCCTAAAAAAATGGTTTCTAAGTGATTAATCGATTATCAATATAGTTAATTTAATAGTTGACAACTAATCGATTTATCAACTAATCGTTGCAGCTGTAGTTGTGACAGCTTTTGTTGATTGTTATCATTCTGTCTGACAGATTTCCCTGTGCAGACAATACTCATCAATCAGAATGAACAAAGTTAAACATGAAGCCCTAAACCTGGACCTCTCCAGACCTTGATCCAGCTCTCAGACCGGTTCGTGTTTCCACGGTGCAGGATGCACCAGAGCAGATGTTAAACGGTCTAATAATAAAGAACTAATCAGGAGGACGCTAAAGAAAAAGCTGCAGAATGAAGCTGCTGTTAAACTCAGTGGCTAATTTATCAATAACAAAGAACATTTTAGCTTAACTTACAAACTACAACAACAGTTTGCCTACATGCTGCTATCTTAAAGCTAACTACCTCCAGTAGATAATACATTACAATATTTAAACACGACAGAATAAA